>NC_053148.1:33159951-33468989 GCF_016808335.1 Panicum virgatum | reverse complement strand
CAGAGCGCTGCCGTAAACCCTAGCCGCTCGCCCGCCTCAGCTCTGCCCCTGCGCCGCCGCGGACTCGCCGCTCCGCCGTGATTCCGCTGCCTCACTGCCTCCCGAGCCACCACAAGCCTCGAGTTAACTCCGCCGCGTGCCCAAAACCAACACAGAGGCCGCCTTTCCCCGACACCGGACCTCGTCATCGCCGGAATCGCGCCTTGTCCGCCGCAGGTGAGCAAGCTGCGCCGCCGCAATTGTTCGCCGCCGTGGAACCTCGGGCCGCCCTGACCCTCGGTCCTGCTTTGCAGCACCGCCAAGACTCGATCCGTGGAGCCTGGACGCCCAGAGGAGCCCTCCATCGGCCAGGCCCCGAACTCCGAGCGCCGCCCATGACCTTCGCCGTCGTCGCCCTTCCGCTGCTACTCCAGCCATCCCTCGCCTTGGTAAGAGTCAGCCCGTCTCCCGGATGCTTTTACACCATAGCTTGTACCCCATAGGCCACCCCCGTAGCGGGAACACCCCGGCCGGCGAAGCGCCACCGCGCAGAGCCGCCGTCGTTCTTGCAGGCGCCGCCCAGAGCCCTACCCAGCCTCGCAATTGCCTCAGGTGGTTTACGCATGTTGCGTAGACCCTTCTGGACCCTAGCGCCGGTCCGTTTAGCCCCCAGAACACCGGATTTGAGGAAGTCCAGCGAGGTACGGCCGCACGCCGCCGCGGGCACTCATCCCCCGGCGACCCAGCGCCGCCGCCTGAGCCCCCAATCACCTAGTGCCGCCCGATCTCGAATGGACGGCCGAGATTAGAACGGCGCCCCCTTTGATCCTAGCCACCAGATCTGGATCTGACGGTCCAGATCTGAACGTACCGCTTCGCCCTGCCCACTTTGCTAAAGAGCCCTCGGGCTTTTGCAATATCAACCCGCCGTCCCAGCCAGGTCAAAAATATTTACGGTTAGGCCCTGTTTTTATCGTTTTAGCCCCTGAGTTTTACCAGAATAGTACCCGCCATCCAGGCTTAGTCTTTTTGCGAGTTAGACCCTAGAGTTTTAGTTTAATTATGTTTTAGTCCCTGGTTTTTGCAGAAAACCCCCTGGAACTTAGTTTTTCTCGCAGATAAGCCCCTAGAACTTGTTTTTGGCCTAGAAAATGCGTTTTAGCTCCGTTTTTAGCGTTCTTTATATCCACGCGATCGTTGTAACGCATAAAACAATATTAGAGTAGTTTAGTGCACTGTTTTTATGTATTGATGTACTGTTTCTTTGCTTTTTGTTAGTGTTTGCTTATATGCTTATTTCGTGCAATGTTTTGGCCATGTGCTCGTGAGTAGACGTTGATCCATCTGAGGAGCCCCAGTACCAGTACCCGGAGCAGCCATCTTCGGAGCAGTTTGAGCAGCAGCCAGAGCAGTATGAGGAAGGCAAGTATAACATGAACAACCTATCACCTTTAAATACATTTTCATACTGTATTTAATACTGTATGCCTATAAGGATTTCCTAGCCACTTTATATCCTTTATATACATCCTTTGGGTTGCATTTTGGTTAGTTGTGCTAGGTTGCTGTGCTATAACACACTCTGGTCCTTTTTAATTAATTTGATTAATGGTTTACTTGAACTTAATTCTGAGAGTGGCACTCTGTGTGGCTTGAGTGGCTCACGTCTCGTTAAAAGATGTTTTTTGTAGAAACATGGTTTAGGGGGCCAGCACGGTGCTTAGTGCTTGGTTGGCCACTCTCCATAAGGACCGGTTCATAGAGCGACAACCTGGGACAACAGCGCTACCACAAGGCTAGAATGGGATAGACTTGGCTTACTAATTAGGTCTTTTTGGTTTGGAGTAACTTACCTGCGGGGCAAGAGTAGTAAGCTTCAATGGTCCCTGCTCCTCCGGCTTGGTCTGTGCTTGGATTGCGCTCCTGTGCTTGTACCCCCGGAGGTGGGCCCCATCGTCGCTGACCTAACTCTCGCGGTTACGCCTTACCAACGAGATTCTTTGTAGCGGCCTCGTAGTGAGTCGCTAGTCATCTCACCTAAGGAAGTGTGATGAACCTCTGGCGTAGCTCACGACTTGTGGTTAAAGATGTGCAACCTCTGCAGAGTGTAAAACTGGTATACTAGCCGTGCTCACGGTTATGAGCGGCCCAGATCCTCCTTTTGATTAGTGGGGTTGTCTCCTTCCGACGAGGAAGGTGCCTCTCGGGGTTACCTTGGTTTGGTTTGGTTTGGTTTGGTTCTCAGTAGTATCATGATTAAATTTGACTAATTACTATGTAACCGGGTTAATGGTAATTCATCAACTTGTAGTAAATAGCTCTAATAAAATTTTGCCAAGATTAAAAGCTAATGCAGTTGAGTCAGCCAACCTTAGAGCCTCATAGTTTGTGTTATACTTGTTGAGTACAAGTTGTGTACTCACTCTTGCCTCTTCTCTACTTTTTCCTCTTGGCTATGCTACTGCTGCTCAGTTCCTGCCGACACGAGGGAGTTCGTCCAGCGCTACCAGAACTACGAGGACTTCTAGGTGTTCGTCTCCCAGTCGACGTCCCTGTGGAGCCCTGCTTCAGCTTCGGAGAGCTTTATCGTATTTTGTACTTCGCTTCCGCTGTATCAGACATTTTTGTCATTATTGTAATAAATAACATTCGTATTCGCTTTATTATATCTTTTACGTGATATGTGCTATGATATACTGTTCATTCTGTTGTATATACGTGTGACTTGATCCTGGCACGTATATGATTGCTCGGTTTATGTTCTTTTATAAACTGGGTGTTACAGTTTCCAGCGGGACGCGCGATCTCGTTCGGGAGTCTCGAGTTCAGGACAACCGGCAACGGTTACCTCATGCAGCTCCTCTCCTCCGAACGCAACCTCATCACTCCGACTTCGCCAGCCCGGCGCAACAGGCGCTCGGGTCAGCGTTCGCGACAAGCACGCGCGGAGCGGCGTCGTGCGGCACGCCACAGCTCCCCCACGTGGGTCGAGGCTGGTGTGTCGCAACTCAGCATCACGACCAATGGGGCAACCGTTTCACCATCGCGTGCCTCGGCGTCATCTACGCCGGCACCATCGCCTGCGGCAACACTAGTGCCTCCCAGGGGGGACTCGACTTCGGCGTCGCCCTTCCCCTTCGGGATGCGCAACGCAGCCGCCCACGCCTCGTCAACCGTCGCTGACTTCATCGAGCGTGGGGATCTGCCGGGTCATCATCTTCGGTCGATTCGCAGCCCCATCGCGTCATCTCCTAACGAATCCTACCCCGAGACGGCGAGCTCGATCGCCGACGACATCGACTTCTTCATGACCAACTTCATAGCCGAGGGGGCCGAGGACTACTCCGGGGCCCGTGACCCCGACGCTCTCCGCGCGTTCCAGCTGGCGACGGCCTACTGCCTCACCTGCTCCGAAGACTCCAGCGAGGGGGATTTCGATCCTTCCCGGGAGTGCTTCATGGTGGACCTTGCGGACGAGCAAAATGACAACGCCCCAGGCAACAACGGGGAAGGCGGGGCGGACGTACGGGCAAAGCAACCGGTGGTCCCGCCTGCGGCCCCTTCCTCGTCAAGTTCGGCGGCGCGACAAGCTCAACTGGCGCAGCTCAACGAGCTTCGAGCCAAGCTCGACGAGCAGTGTCAACAAACCCAGGAGCTACGCGCCGCACTCGAGCAGTAGCGTGCCGTGCCTGGTGCACACGCCCAGGCGGCGGGATGTGTTGCCCGGGAGCGCATCCTGGCCGACGACAACGTCGACAAATCTCCGGAACTGAAGACGGCGGGCGAGAAGCTCGTCGCTGCGGCTTACCTACTCCAAGCTATGCCCGAGCCATCGACACCTTCGGGCCGCAACCTGCGCCGCGAGGCGTAGGAGCTCATCGAGCAAGCTGCCGTGCAGCAGGCCGAGAGTTCTGCGTCTCGCATGCGCTCGAAGGCCCCGGAGCAGTGTGATGGGACTGCGCACCAGGACCGTGAGGTCTCCGTGCACACACCCCCAGCGGCGAAGGGCAAAGCAGCCGTAGCGCCCGGCGCGAGGGCACCCTCGGTGCACGAGCGCATCGGGAGAGTTCCCGTAAGGGAGCGAATCCGTGACACTCGCGGGCACGCTGGCGACGGCGACGCCCGCAACGTCATCGACGGCAGGAGGTACACCCCTCGACGGGGTGGACGCTTCGACCCCGAGCACGACAGGGGTGAGTCACCAGAGCCTCCGGGCACCCGGGTGTTCAGCCGGGAGATTCGAACCGCGCCTTTTCCCCCGCGCTTCCGACAACCCAACACCCTCGTCAAATACTCGGGCGAGACTGATCCTGCAGTCTGGCTTAACGACTACCGCCTAGCATGCCAGCTAGGCGGCGCGACGGAGGACGCGGCCATCATCCGCAACCTTCCTCTCCATCTTGCTGACGCCACACGAACGTGGCTCGAGCACCTGCCTGCGGATCAGATCCACAACTGGGTCAATTTGGTCCACATCTTCGTGGGCAATTTCCAGGGCACGTATGTTCACCCTGGGAACTCTTGGGACCTCAAAGGGTGTCGCCAAAAGCCCCGCGAGTCCCTGCGTGACTACGTGCGACACTTCTCCAAGCAGTGCACCGAGCTCCCCAGCGTCACCCACGTCGAGGTCATTAACGCTTTCCTCGAGGGTACGACGTGCAGGAACTTAGTGCATGAGCTTGCGAGAAGCCGACCCGTTAACACCCATGAGTTGTTCGACACTGCCACCAACTATGCCGCCGGCGAGGAAGCGGTTGGTGCCATCTTCGACGACAAATTGAGCAAGCGCAAAGACGATGCGCCCGTGGAGGGCGGCAGCGTCAAACCCAATGCCCCCGCCAAGAAACTGAAGCGGGGGAAGAAGGGAAAGAAGCCGGTCCCACCAAGCCAGCGCGGGTCGAGACAGGCAGAGGACTCCGAGGAGGCCTTTGCAGCTGCCCCAGACCGCAAGGGACCTCGAGGCCCCCCTCGAGGCGGTGGTGGCCAGTTCGACGACATGCTTAAGAAGCCGTGTCCTTACCACAAGGGCCCGGTCAACCATACCCTCGAGCAGTGCGAGATGCTCAAGAAATACTACAACCGTGTCGCGCATCGCGACGAGGACAAGAAGAAGGATGCTGGCGACAAAGGTGGAGATGACGAGTTCCCCCCAGTGGAGAACGCCTTCTTCATCTTTGGAGGAACAACAACGAATATGACTTCTCGGCAGCGCAAGCGTGAGCGCCGCGAAGTCTTTTCTGTTACCAAAGCCACGCCATCCTACCTCGACTGGTCGAAGGATACCATCGCCTTTGGCCGCGAGGACCACCCCGACTACGTCCTGCATCCGGGACGGTATCCGCTCGTTGTCGATCCCATCATCGGCAACACTCGCTTCTCCAAGGTGCTCATGGACGGAGGCAGCAGCCTCAACATCATGTACGCCCCTACCTTGGAGCTCATGGGGATCGGACTGGACAAGCTTCGCCCCAGCAAGTCGCCATTCTATGGCGTTGCGCCGGGGAAGCGAGTCCAACCCCTCGGCCAGATCGATCTGCCTGTATGCTTCGGCACAGCAGCCAACTTCCGCAAGGAGGTTCTCACTTTCGAGGTGGTGGGATTTCGAGGGTCCTATCATGCCATCCTTGGTCGTCCTTGCTACGCCAAGTTTATGGCTGTCCCCAACTACACCTACCTCAAGCTCAAAATGCCGGGTCCGAAGGGCGTCATCACCATCGGCTCTTCGTTCGAGCACGCCTACGAGTGCGACGTCGAGTGCGTTGAGCATGCGGAAGCTCAAGCGGAGGACGAGGCCCTCGCAGCCACCCTCGACAAAATGGCGAGCGAGGCCTTAGACTCCACGCACCGACACGCCGGGAGCTTCGAGCCCGCCGAGGGTATCAAGAAAGTACCCCTCGACCCAAGCCACTCCGACGACAAGGTGTTGCAGATCAGCGCCACCCTCGATGACAAATAGGAAGTGGTGCTCGTCGATTTCCTCCGCGCCAACGCAGATATCTTTGCGTGGAGCCCCTCGGACATGCCTGGCATACCGAGGGAGGTCGCCGAGCACTCTCTTGATGTCCGACCCAACTCCAAGCCGGTCAAGCAGCGCCTAAGACGCTTCGACGAGCTCAAGCGCCGGGCGATCGGCGAGGAGTTGCAGAAACTTCTGGCGGCCGGATTCATCAAAGAGGTATTCCATCCCGAGTGGCTAGCTAATCCAGTATTAGTGAAGAAAAAGAGTGGAAACTGGAGGATGTGTGTGGACTACACTAGTCTAAATAAGACATGTCCGAAGGTTCCCTTTCCCTTGCCACGAATTGATCAGATTGTAGATACTACTGCGGGATGTGAGCTCTTATCCTTTCTTGATGCTTACTCCGGTTACCACCAAATCAAGATGAAAGAGTCCGACCAGCTCGCGACTTCTTTTATCACACCTTTTGGCATGTACTGCTACGTTACGATGCCCTTTGGCCTCAGAAACGCCGGAGCTACCTATCAACGGTGTATGCTCCACGTTTTCGGAGACCATCTCGGGCGGAGCGTAGAGGCATATGTCGATGACATCGTTGTAAAATCCAGGAAGGCGGACGACCTAGTTGCCGATCTCAGGATCGCATTCGATTGCCTACGGGCCAAAGGGGTAAAACTTAACCCCGAGAAGTGCGTATTCGGGGTGCCTCGAGGCATGCTCTTGGGTTTCATTGTCTCCCAGCGGGGCATCGAACCCAACCCTGACAAAGTCTCGGCCATCACTCGGATGGGACCGATCCGAGATATGAAGGGGGTACAGAGGGTCATGGGATGCCTAGCGTCCCTTAGCCGTTTCATCTCGCGTCTCGGCGAGAAAGGCTTACCCCTGTATCGACTCTTGAGGAAAACCGAGCACTTCACGTGGACCCCCGAAGCTCAAGAAGCCCTCGAAAGGCTGAAGGCATCGCTCACTCATGCTCCCATTCTTACGCCACCTACGGACGGCGAGCCCCTCTATCTGTACGTAGCTGCGACGACCCAAGTGGTCAGCGCGGTGATCGTGGTTGAAAGACAAGAGGAGGGTCAGGCTCTGCCCGTCTAGCGGCCGGTGTACTATATCAGCGAGGTGTTGTCCGAAACCAAGACACGCTATCCGCAGATTCAAAAGCTGCTCTACGCAGTAGTGCTAGCTCGACGCAAGTTGCGCCACTACTTCAAGGCTCACCCCGTCACCGTTGTCTCGTCTTTCCCCTTGGGAGAGATAGCCCGCAACCGGGAAGCCGAGGGTAGAATTGCCAAATGGTCTGTGGAGCTGATGGGAGAGACCCTCGCCTACGCCCCCCGCAGAGCGATCAAGTCCCAAATCTTGGCTGACTTCGTGGCTGAGTGGACGGACACTCAGCTACCCCCATCACAAATCCAGGGCGAATGCTGGATTATGTACTTCGACGGGTCGGTGATGAAAACTGGCGCCGGTGCCGGCCTCCTATTCATCTCACCCCTCGGAGAACACATACGGTACGTGATCCGCTTGCATTTCCCTGCTTCGAACAATATGGCGGAGTATGAGGCCCTCCTCGGTGGCCTCCGCATCGCCATCGAGCTCGGTGTCAAACGCCTCAACGCGCGCGGTGACTCTCAGCTTGTCGTCGACCAAGTAATGAAAGAGTCCAGCTGTCACGACCCGAAGATAGAGGCATACTGCAACGCGGTGCGCCGCCTCGAAGACAAATTCGACGGTCTCGAGCTCAATCATGTCCCGCGCAAGTACAACGAGGATGCCGACGAACTGGCCAAGATAGCCTCGGGGCGGACCACTGTCCCCCCGAATATCTTCGCCCGCGACATCGCCAAGCCCTCCGCCGAATTCAAGGACCCGCCGGAGCCGGGCCCCTCGTCCACCGGGTCCCCCGGCGGGAACCCCCCGGCGGACGGGGTCGAGCCCATGGACATTGACTTTGGGACCACCTCCGCGGACGAGGCCGAAGCAATGGAAGTCGACGAGGCCCCCACCTCACGAGACTGGCGCGTCCAGTACCTTGACTGGATGATTCGAGGGATCTTACCCTCGAACCGTGCTCAGGCACGGCGCCTCGCCAGGAGGGCCAAGTCCTTCGCTCTAATCGACAATGAGCTACACAAGCGCAGTCCCTCGGGCGTCTTGCAGCGATGCATCCCCCTCCCCGAGGGCAAGGAGCTGATCCGCGACATCCACGCTGGCATCTGCGGCCATCACGCCGCACCACGTACCCTCGTGGGCAACTCGTTTCGGCAAGGATTTTACTGGCCCACCGCGGTCGCCGACGCCACCGACGTCGTGCGGACCTGCGAGGGTTGCCAGTTCTATGCTCGAAAAACACATCTTCCGGCCCATGCTCTGCAGACCATCCCCATCACGTGGCCGTTCGCCATGTGGGGGCTGGACCTCGTCGGTCCGCTGAAGAAGGCGCCCGGGGGCTTCACCCACTTGCTGGTGGCGGTCGACAAGTTCTCCAAATGGATCGAGGCTCGACCCATCGGCAAGATCAAATCCGAGCAAGCAGTCCAATTCTTCACCGACATCGTCTTCAGGTTCGGGGTCCCGAACTCGATCATCACCGACAACGGCACCCAGTTCACAGGCAAGAAGTTCTTGGCGTTCTGTGACAGCTTCCACATACGTGTGGACTGGTCGGCTGTGGCACACCCACAGACGAACGGGCAAGTGGAGCGTGCCAACGGCATGATCCTCCAAGGACTAAAGCCAAGAATCTTCAACAAGCTGAACAAGTTCGGCCGGAGGTGGCTCACGGAGCTACCCTCGGTCATCTGGAGCCTGAGGACGACCCCGAGCAGAGCCACGGGCTTTTCTCCGTTCTTCTTGGTCTATGGTGCCGAGGCTATCCTCCCCACTGACTTGGAGTACGGATCGCCGAGGCTCAAGGCATATCAAGAGCAACGAAACCAGCGAGCTCGCGAAGACTCGCTGGACCAAGTGGACGAGGCTCGAGACATGGCGCTCCTCCACTCTGCGCGCTACCAGCAGTCCTTGCGAAGGTATCAAGCGCAGAGGGTCCGGCGCCGAGACCTCAACGAAGGGGACTTGGTGCTAAGGCTTCGACAAGACAACAGGGGCCGCCACAAGCTCTCACCTCCATGGGAAGGACCGTACATAATCGCCAAGGTGCTCAAGCCCGGCACGTACAAGCTGGCCAACGAAAAAGGCGAAGTCCTCACCAACGCTTGGAATATACAACAGCTACTCGCTTTTATCCTTAGCATTTCAAGCTATTTGTATATTGTTCGTACTCGCATTTTCAATTTCCCGAAATAATAAGGAAGTACGCTTTACTTATTTCTTTTTGGGAACATTCCCGACCCTCGAGGGCTCGGGCGCGCACGAACATCGAGGTACGCTCGGCTTTACCCTCGGCAAAACCGAGCCTCCCTCGGGGGCTACTAGGGGGGAACCCCCGAACGTCCCCAAAAAGTCGCCAATGTTTTTTCGAAATATCTCCGTCTCGACCCTAAGCTTCTCGTATCCTTGGAAAAAACGGACGCGAGGCATAAGCAACTACGGTACGGGGCTGGCCGAGTCGTGGGGCCGCCTACGCCTCCGGGATACGGCACCCCCCTCACCACCCTACGCCTACGTTGCTTATGAACGCGAACTTCCTCGCAGATGTTTATCTAAGTCGCATACGAAGAACACGGAAGTAAAGTAAAGAAACACAGGCTCGAACACACAAGGCCTCGACGGGCCACACATTCAAATTACGAAAACAAATCTCTTATATTCATAAAGTGCGATTACAAGGCGCGACTATGATAAACACTAATCTATTTACAATGGGCTTCGAGGCCCAACTTTCCTACAGGCATCCATCCCCCCCTGCGGGTCTTCAGGGGCGTCGAATTCAGCGATGGGAGGGATGTCTGCCTCGAGCTTCTCGGCGAGGACGGTGGCGAATTCCTCTGCGGCTGCGTCAGCTTCATCCATGATGACCGACGCGGCGTCCGCATCCGCATCATCGGGAACGACGTACCCCGACGACACCCTCTGGAGATCCATGAGGTAATGCGTTGAGGCCACGGCGAGAGCCCGCAGGACACCGAGGCGGAAGGTACTCTTGGCGTGTTCGGCAATCCGGCCGCCTAGCGCGCGCAGGCGGCTGATCACCGAACTGCCCGAGACGGTGCCCTCCCCCTCGAGCTCTTGACACATGCTCACGGCGGTCTGCTCCAGCTCAGCAAACTCCATTTGTGCCGCCGTGAGCACGGTGTGGACCGCTTCCTTCGCCGCGGTCTCATCCGCCACCTTTTGCCTCAGCTCTGAGCAAAGGAAATCAACATTAGCCACGAAAGAAAGCAAAACGACGGAAAATCGAAGGTACTCACCCTCCATGTTCTTTTGCGCCTCCTCCCTCTGGGTACGGGCGGCCTCCTCGAGCGAGGACATGGAGGCTTCCTTTTCCTTAAGGCTAGCCCCCATGTTCTGGAGGGCCACCTTCCTCTCTTCGAGGGCCACACCCTGTTCCTAGAGGGTCCCGGCGAGCGCAACCACGGCCACCTCTTTGTGGAGGAGCTCGGCTTTTTGCTGCTCAAGAGTGGCGCCGAGGCGTTGCAGCTCGGCGCTCTGCGCCTCCGCCTCCCGAGCTCTCTCCTCGAGCGCCGTCCGAAGGCGCTGCAGCTCGGCAGCTTGTGCCTCGGCCTCCTGGGCCTTCTCCTCCGCTGCCGCCCTCTGGACGTCCCGCTCACCAGCAACCCGCGCCAGCTCCTCCTCCAGCGCCCGCTGACGCGCTCCCAGATCGGCCATTTTGGTGTTGGCGTCGATGTTTTTGAGCACCAGCTCGGCGTTGTGTTGCCCGAGCTGGCTCATCTGGGAGTACAGCTGGTTCATCTCGACGCTCTTTTGGCGCGAGATTTCCCTCAGCTGCTGCAAAGGGGGAGGGCGTGGGTGAGGACGCGTAAAAGCTAAAACCGAATCCGAGCAATTTTCGGGGGGGAAATATTTACCTGGCTGACCTGGTAATCCGCGTTCTGATGAAGCTGATAAGCGCGGTCGAGGGCCTGCAAGATCTCGCGCCCAACGCCCATCTGCTTGTTCCAGGCCTCCTCCTCCTCCTGCTCCTTGCGAAGGAACTCTGAGGGGACACCAGACGGGACGATAACCCCGAGGTGGCTCCCCTCCGACGCCCCCGCTTCGAGCACGCCCGCGCTGGCCGACGCGAACTCGGCAATATGTGCGGCGGCGCTCGCCGCAGCAGCGGGGTCGATATCCATCGAGTCCCCATACTCCTCGCTGCTGTCTGGCAGCTCCACCACCGCCGTTGCGCCCCCCTGCGCCGTGGGCACGGGCACTATCGCGGCGGTACCCTCGTCTCGGGCCTCGGTGGGCTCCGAGATGGGGGCTCCTTCTACCACTGGCGCCTCTTGCGCCATTTCTTCTGCGAGACCCTCGCCCTCGGCCCTCGAAGGCTCGAAGACGGGGGTCTCCTCCGCAGTTTGGCCGGCAGGGTGCTCCTGCGCGCCCCCGCCAGTTTCTCCTCCTATGTCCGGCCGGGCGGCGATATCTGCGTCGCCCTGACCGGCCTCAACATCAATGACCGCTTGGGCGGCGCCACCGGCACCGCCCTGGCCGGTCTCCTCGGCGTCGGCCGCTTGAGCAGCCGCCTCGGCGCCACGGTGGCCGGCGTCACTCTGACCAGCGTCACCCTCCTTCTCCCGGGCTTGCTGCGCCGCCTGGGCCCCTCGGGCCACTGCCTCCCGTAGCCTAGCGGCCGCCGCCTCGAGATCCAAGGCGGGCGGGGGCTGCGGCGCCGTGTGCGGAGTGCTGCGAGCCCCGGTCTTGAGAGCCTTGGCCGGGGCAAGCCGCACTGCATCCTTGGGAACGGCCCTGGGGCTGGAAGTCAAGAGGCACGAGTTGAGCGGGATCGAGAAATTTACCAAGTACATAACAAAAAACGAAATCCAAAATGCTTACCCAGATCGAGCACTCATGCTCCTCTTCCTCGTGGCGCTCTTTCGAGCCTGGGGCATCGAGCTGTCCCTTGAAGACTGCCCCGAGGGCGCCCCCCTCGTGTCAGCCCGATGGCTCGAGGCTGCCAGCACGGACGACTCCTCTCCCGCCGTGGCCTCGTGGCCGCGGATCAGCACCTGGGGCGCAGGCGACCCCTCGCCGGCCGCCGGCGAGGATGACCCCCGTACCGCACCCTCGAGGGTGGGATTCGCCGATGACCCCGCTACGGCCCCCGGCTCCTCTGGCGCCACGGTTGCTCCCTCTTCCTCGTCCCACAGGTAGAACGGTAGGGGGCTCGCGCCCTCCCCGTCCCCCCTCGGCGCGCGGTCCTCGGCATCCGAGGCCTCCTCCGAGTCCTCCTCCTCGTCCTCCTCCGAGGACTCAGGTGTGGCGGGTCGCGGCTTCCCCTCCGCCCGAGCGAGCTGGCGCGCCTTGTCGTGCGCCGCCTTCCTTTTCCTCTTCCTCTCGGCCTTGGCCTCCACCACGTCCTTCCGCCTCTTCATCTTCTCCGCGTGGAGGCGATTGATCAGGCGCTGTTCTGAGACTGGAGGCCTCGAGGTGCCGCATCTCAAACCCTGTACAATACACACAGATGGGGTCAGGAAAGGGGAACTACACGATGCACGACGAGTTCGAAGCCAAAACTCACCAGGGAAATATACCCCGGCTCGGGGCGCATCTTGATCCTCCAAAGATCCGCGGGATCTTAGGGAAACTCCGCCACCGCATACTTCGCCCTTCGGGCATCGTTGGTGTGGGAGAGAAGCTTGCTCGACGTCCTCGAGCCCTCGACCTTGCTCCCGGGGATGAGCCGGTAAATCGGCAGGGCCCTCTCCACAAGAGGGATCACCCTCTGCCGGTGAAAGTTCGCGATGACGTCCGCCGCTGTCAATCCCTTCCTCGCCAAACGCGCCAGCGCATCGGTGAGGCCCTCGAGCCTGGCTTGTTGGGCTGGGGGCGACACCCCCCAGTCCCACTTCGCCGGACGCTCCCGAAGAACCTTGTTAGTAAACGCCGGGAGCGCGCCGCTGAAGTTTCGAAGGTAGAACCACCCTCGGCTCCACCCGGAGTTGTTTGTCGTCATCTTGCTTGTGATATAAAGGTTCCGCCGGTTCGGGCGGACGTGGAGCGTCAAGCCACCGGCGCGCGCGAACCGCCTTGGCTGGTTCCGCGCGTTCTCGACGAAGAGCTCGCTGCGGAACAGGTGGATCCAGAGATCCCAGTGGACATCGATGCCGAGGTACCCCTCGCAGACGGCGACGAAGACCGCCGCCTGCGAGATGGAGTTGGGGCTGAAATTGTGCAGCTCCACTCCGTAGTACGCGCACAACGCCCTCATAAACTTGCTGGCGGGGAGGCCGAAGCCCCGTTCGTGGAGGCGCACGAAGCTCACAACATAGCCCTGCGGGGGCTCCGGCTCAGACTCGTCCGAGCGCGGGGAAATCCACGCCGGCGCCCCCGCGTCGGGGTTCCGCGGCAGCAGCCGATCGGCGACCAGCTGCTCCAGCACCGCGACGGTGGCAGAGGACTTCCCCCATGGCAAGGGCTCCTGGATATCCGACATCTCCGAGAGTCGAGGGGGGATGGAAAAAGGAAGGCTCCGAAATGGCTAAGTCTCTTCCTCTCTCTTTCTCTTTCTCCTTTCTCCTTCTCGCTCTAGGCTATGGGTTCAGGAGGCGACGGAGGCAGAGAAGGCGAAACAGGATGAAGGCAAATGGCCAGGTGAACCCAAAACATCCCCTTCTTCTCCATATTTATGTACCACGGGGGGCGCACCCACAGCCACGGCCCAAATCTACCGCATTCAATGCGGTAGATTTTGCTATCACTGACGGGTGGGCCCCACGACCGCGGAGTTCCCCACGCGCGCACGCGGCGATAAATGCGGCACGGTAACCGGCGGGCGTGATGCGACTGTTGTGTTATCCCATCCGTCAGCCGCCGCCCACGCCGCTCCGTCTGCCCGAGGCTGACGCCTGAAAAGGCGCGCCCACGCCGCACCGCACGAATCGGGCCACGTTCGCCCACCACCAGCAGAAGACCCGCGCGCACGACTTGCGACTCTGCGTCGTTTCAAACCAAGACGGAATATTCCTTCAGGGGTCTCTTTACCCTTGAAGGAACCGCATTTCGAGGCCTTACTGATCAAGGGATCGAAGCCTGGCCCTTCAGGGGGTTCGACAGGCGCCCCAGATCACCGGAGTCAGGGATTGCAGGGATGTGCCATACAAGCTACCCTTGAATGCGGAGTTCGAGACATCCTACGCAGTGTTCAAGGCCAGTCGAGGGTGCCTAGAAGGGGGATCCCATCGAGGGAGAGCGTCGAGCCCTCGGACCCTATCGAATGGGTCCGAGCCCCGCCTAGTGAACCCTCGCAAGCGCTTTATGAGACGTGTCTATGGACCACGAGCCGACCCCTATCGAATGGGGCACGGACGTCCACTTGAACAACCCACTAATAGCTCACTGAAGCAGCCATAGCTCGCGGCCCGGGCATGGGTAGCATGGTGCGCTTCACCCCTCCTCCCTGCGGAAGGGCGACGAGGGTCGTAATTAAAGTCGAGGGTTTCCCCTGAACGCCTTCACACGGGCCTAGGCTTGGGGGCTCCTCGCACACCACGGTTCAAAACCACACCCTCGAATAAATCGACAACCATCACTTATGAAGCTCCACGCGTAAACCGAACCCACCGCTATTAGCGTACGTCCCCCTAACGGCTAAAGCTGAACGCCAGATCGCCGTACCAGCACTAAGAGTGCCGAGGCCGGCTGAAAAAGTGCCGATGCCGGCTGAAAAAGACGCTGGACGGCCATCCCAGTAGAGCTACCCAGCGGGACAACGTTTATAGCCCTTGGACGAGCACAAACTCTCCTCCAAGGCCTCGGGGGCTACACCCGCGGGTGCGCTGACGCGCCCCCACGAAGGTGACTACACACATATTCGAGGGTCGTGACTCTCTATACACCCCTATACCCTCGGTAATCCTCCCCGCAGAGGAGAAAGGGGACTTTATTGCTCAAATGCAAGTAAAGATTACAAAGGATCACCGGCGCGAAGCCATCGAAAGATACAAACACATTGCCACCTACGTGGCAATTTTCCCTATCTTGGGGAGGAGCGAGCGACGAAGAAAGGCACCAAGCCCCTAGCTGTCGCAGCGGCGGGGCTGCTAGGGATGCGAGAAGCGGCCCCCAGACCTCACGGGTCCAGCGGGACGCTCTCCTCGCAAGCCTTCTTCTAGCGTCTCCTCCACCGAAGACCGCGCGGGGGGTCAAGCTGGCAGACAGCGCCCTCCGCACCGTCTCCCCGAGAGCAACCTTGTCGCCGGGGGGGACGATGCGAAAAACAGCCGCCGGACCTGGCGCCAGCGCCCCGGTCAGGCGTCTCCATCCCCCTTCAGGCTAGGGGACATCGCAGGAGCAGGACCCCACGGGCCCAATGCTCTTCCACTGATCCCACTGAAGCTGAGGGATGGTGCACACACCCACTCCGGTCTTCCCCAACCGCTCGCAAGCATTCTTCTAGCGCCAAAAGCTTAAAAAAGCCAGGCCACCCCATCTGGGGGCCGGTCGCAAAAAGGCAAAGGAAACATTACAAGATTTAGGCAATGCTGGAAGAAAGAGTCGGAAGGCTGGAGAAGAAGGGAAATCCCACGACCCCTATTTATAGCTGTGCCGGGCACAAAGCTTCGAGCTTTCCGAAGAGCGGAGGCTTGTATCGCCCGTGACAAAGCGGCGCTCCACGAGCAAAGGATGTCCTCGGTCCCTGCGCCGAGACACGATCGAACGAAATAAAGCGGAGCTGAGCCCCCGGATGCTAAGCGATGCAGCATCGGCCCTGGCCGGATGCCCTCGAACGGCGCGCCGTAAAGCAACTAGGAATGCTGGGGCCAAGGCCCTACGTACGGGATAGCACGATGGGAGCACCAGCTGCCAAGCAGCGGGTGCCACCGTCGCCCTGGCCCCCCTCAGTGCGCGGACACGTCTTGTCCTTCAAACAAACAAACAAACAAAGAGGCGCGCACCTCGAAGTACACCCCCCACGGGCGTACTATCCCGACCGGCGTGTTGTCGCACCCGCCGGGCCCGCGCTCAGGCGCGCCCAGCAGGTGCGCGACTTTGACTAAACACGTCGAGAGAGAAACCGCCGAATTACCCTTTGGACGAATCCCATGACTCGACCAAAGCCTCGGGGGCTACTGTCAGGTGCCACAATTAGGGACACCCTAATTGGAGTACTAAAACCACTTTCGAAAACACAAACACATGTTAAGGCAACTAGGCCCACAAAGGCCCCCGGCCTCCTTCCAAATCTGGAAGAGAGGAAAGGACTCAAAGAAGCCCAGCATGTGGCCCATTCGCACCCCTCTCAGGCCCACCGAACAATCTCCGCCCCGCTCGAGGGTAGCGGATCTACCCTCGGGCGGGTCACTCATCTCCGCCTCGCTCGAGGGCTCCCCTCGGGACCCTCGACCGCGCAATCGCATTTCCGCCTCGCTCGAGGACAGCGGACCTGCCCTCGAGCGGGTGGCCAATCTCCGCCTCGCTCGAGGCCATCTCTCGGCACAAGGGACAAGTGGCCCCGCCGCCCAACCGACCGCCGTACAAAGGCATTAAAGGCCAGCTACTCCGCCACGGCTCAAAGGACGGGCGGCGTCAGACTGCCACTCCCGCAGTGGATGTGACCGGCGTCCCGTCCACTGACCCCGGTCACCGCTCTACCATCCCAGCCGCTATAGCAGCACTGTGGAGCATTCAACGCGGTACAAGACAAGTTGGCGCCGCCCCCGTTACTGTCACGCCGACATCAACCATCCGAACACACCTCCCCCTGGGGAAGGGGTCTGGCGATGTCACGTGCCCTTCCGAGAGGGGCACTCCGCATGCGCGGGCGGGACCCCGGACCTCCCTCTTGTGGGGTCCGGGACTTCCACGCGCCCCCGGACCTTCTAGTGCGCACGCTCGCACCCCGACCAGGGGGTCCGGGACCGTCCCACGCCATTACTACCGCTGGGACTCTGCAGGACGGCCGCCGCCATCTCCACGAGACCAAGGACGGAGCCCAGGATGACGGCGACGTGCGTCGCCTTCCCACAGTACACTTCCTACAGTGTTCGACCACTGTACCCGCGATTCAGGGGAAAACGACGACTTCCGCGCCCCTACACTCATGTACGCCGCCCCTCCTTACAACTATAAAAGGAGAGGGTGGGCTTCCTTTTGGGCAGGCTGATCGACTCTCTCCAATCAAAGGTTGGAAGTAAGTTCTCTGAACTCCCCCTCAGAGGACTCTCAGCACGACTGAGCACTCATCTCAACCAACTCCACCTCTAGCAGAGACTTGGGAGCTTCTCTTCCTCTCTCGCCTCGCTTGTATCCCCTACTACGAGCACTTCGGGTGCAAGATAACACAGTGCCCTCGCACACCCCCTTTGCTGGACGTACGGCCCCACGGCCGGAACCAGGATAAAACCGTGCGTTACTGTGATTGCCTCTTGCATCATCATCTGGGACGAGGAAACACGCAGCATTTACTAGTTGGGATTCAGGCTCCACGGGTCGGAACGCCGACACCACGCCACGACATTTGGCACGCCAGGTAGGGGGCTTTAGCTAGTTTTAGCTCATCTCTTGCCCATCTCCATGGCTCGGGTGGTTGAGCACTCCCACCACGACGACGACGTGGAGATGACGGTGGGTGTGGCATCATCCGCGCCACACGCCTCTCGCCTTCCTGCGCCAGGGGCAACCGTGCCCGTGGAGCAGCCACCATCGGCAGCGGCGCGCGCTGCACGTCGGCAAGAGTCAGGGCACCCGTCAAGGGCCCCCTCACAAGCTGCGAGCGGCGGAGCGACAAATCCCAGCTCGCAGCATACCTCACTCATGTGAGGAAGCCCGCTCTGGCGGAAAGCCGACTCCGGTCGCACCAAGCCCACTCCGGTCGCACTAAGCCGACTCTGGTGGCTCTCTCCGGCGGAAAGCCGACTCCGGTCGCACCCCCAACTCTACATCTCTGTAAGTCCTACCCTTAGAGGCCCAGCAGGGAATAAAGTCTTTTCCTTTGTAACTAGGTAGTACTTCCGTGTGGTCCAGTCCGGTGAGCCTCCCCCGTGGAGGGGTCCGGACCTCTGTGAACCAGGTTCAGGGAAGCGTATTCACCCTCCGGGGAGGTCCGGAGTCGTGTAGCCGCTTATCCTGGTTCCGTACCCTAAGTCTGTATGCTCTAACTCCCTAGGGCGAGTACCGTAGTACCTAAGACTGGGGGCCCAGAGGTCCGGACAGCTCTGGCCTCATAAACCCATGTTCTGGCTTACATCGCACATCTCATGTACATCTAGTTATAAAGGAAAAGTTTATTCTCAGTTCGCCTATAAGAATGTTACATTCCAATTTCAATCTACGCATTCTGTTTGCACTAACCCCCACGTGGCTTCTTACTCTTGTGCGGTGATTGTGGTCCGAATTGAGTTGGCTAGTTAGTGACTTAGCTCGAGACCCCCTCATGGAAGAGAGGGGTTCGGACCCCTGGGAACCTGCAGGTTCAGGGAAGCGCACTCATTCTCCGGGGAGGTCCGGAGCCGTGTAGCCGCTTAGCCTGGTTCCGTACCCTAAGCCTGCACGCACCACCTCCTGTGAATGAGTGCCGTAGTACCTAGGACTGGGAACCTGGAGGTCCGGATTTTCTCTTAACCTAAATGCCGGCCCCTTGGGCTCCGTTCACTGAGCCTAGCTGTCTATCTCAAAGGATCACAACCAACATGATTTGGGACCCGTGGGCACGCTACTAAGCATCTACCTTGAGTCATGTGCAGGTCCAAACGTGATGATGCAGCAGGTGACCCAAAGGATGGACGACGCAGGACAAGACCCTTGCGGTGCGCACCGCTGGGCGCCAGAAGCAGCCAAGTTGCTCACAGTAGTGGCCCCACTTGCGGGTTCGTTGGCTCTCCCGAGGCGGGCCCAGGGACCACTGTCGGTACCCTGCAACTGGGGTACCCACTCATACTGTGCCAAGACTCGCGTAGTTATCCGTAACTACGCCCTAAGGAGCTGAGCAGCCGGACCCCTAGGGTCCGACTCCATCTCACCGGACCAACGGTCCCGAACCCGCTTCCCGCTCGGGGACGGGTCCGGTGTCACCACGTGTCCTAGAGGTGGAAATGCTCAGTACCTGTGGCCGCGGACCCGATGGGTCCGGGACCTCCACGTGCCATCCGGACTCCCGCAGATGGGTCCGGGACCTCCACGTGCCTATCCGGACTCCCGTGAGCTCTCGGCTCAGCTAGCTGATCGGGAGGGGTCCGGAGCCGCCACGTGTCACGCAGGCGCGGGCGCAAGCCTTCCGCTGGAAGCTCCCTCACCCACCCGCATTAAGTGCGAGTGGTTGAGGCAGGCTCTGCTGCCTCTGGGCACGGGGCAGCTTTTGTCAGTCCACACTGTGGATCTCCAGTTACCGAGCCGGCTCGTTAGTTACCAAGACAAGCATTAAAGACTCAGCGTCGCGCGCATGGGCGCCGAGTCATGATGACCAGCTACTGACTGGAGCAACAGTGAATGCTGCTATAGTGGACTGAGTCAGTAGTTCGGCGCTTCATCATGACCTCGACGCGCGGCTGCAGAGGCTAGACTCTACTCTGACAGGACAGCTCAAGACCATCCCTGGTCAGAAGCTACGCACGGAAGCCGACGACAAGATCTCCGGATCTGAGGCATTGAAGGCCAAAGTGTAGTTTATAATACATCGCCGGGTCCACATGTCGGGGCCTCGCTCAGTGTACGTGCTCCCCTTGGACATATAAAAGGGAGAGCACTCCCCCTAGAACACAGGTTCACACAAGCCCAGGCTCACGCTGGACTCAGCACCAAGCTCTCGCAGATACTCTCGAGATCCTCAGAGATCCTCAGAGACCCTCAGACTCTCTCGAGACTCTGTTGTGGATACACACAAGCTCACCCAGACTCAAGCAATACAGCACATAGTGGACGTAGGGTATTACGCTCCGGCGGCCCGAACCACTCTAAACTGCTGTGTTCATCGTGTTCTCCCTCTGCTCGTGTTTTTCCTCTGAGATCGGGCTAATCCTAACTAACCCCCGAGTACTCACCCTCTGGGTTTAGGCGGGTGCACTACGCCACCCGGCTATGGTTTGCCACGCCACGACATTTGGCGCGCCAGGTAGGGATCGAACCTACGGCCTTCTGCTTTAAAACAATTTGGCATCCTTTTCAATATGCCATGCTATGAGAAATTAAAATAATATGTATCCTTTAAAATTAAATGGGAGGAGAAGATTGTATGGGAAAATGAAACTATAGTTCAAATTAATAATAATGTATTTAAGGAACAAAGCTTTCAAGTTGCGCATTTTTTGCGTGGCTCAAAATATTAGTTAGGGACCAACATGTTTTATTTATTTTTTTTAGAAAACTTTAAAAAAAAGAATAAAAAACAATGCATGATCTTGTTGATGTGCTTTCTTGCACACAATGTTGATATCATGATTCTTGGCTTGACCAGCTTCTGAGATCATTCCTCTTTCCCAACTTCTTTTTGCGAAAAAGAACCCTTGTGGATTCCAACTTTTTTCCCCACTTGCAGGAATGTGGTCGACAATGGCTGTCAGTCAGAGCCACCAACGCCAAGGTTCCTCTCCTTTGTTTACTGCAAACATCCCAGCACTACCAAGGGCCACGAATGAGCCCTGCAAACATCCGACAATCCCCAAGAGAAGAGACCAAGCTGCGAATCCCCAGTCGCAGGCGAGCAAGAGCACAGCACCTAGCAACCGAAGTTAAGCTTGGGGATCCATCATCCATGGAGATGGCAGGCGCCGTCGGAACGGAATCGTGGCTGCCGTGTGACACCACGGTGGCGTCCTGCGTCGTCGGCGTCATCTTCTTCCTGCTGTACTTCTACGCGCCACACTGGGGTGTCAGGGACGTGCCGGCGCCGCCGGCCTTGCCCGTCGTGGGGCACCTGCCGCTGCTCGCCCGCCACGGCCCTGACGTCTTCTGCCTCCTCGCCAAGAAATACGGCCCAATCTTCCGGTAGCAAAGCATTAATTAATTTGCAAGTTTGAGTGTTCTTTTGAGTTTGTTTTGATCTGTCTGGAAGTAGGATTTGTGCGTGAGTGAGGTTTTGCGATGGCTGCAGGTTCCATTTGGGGAGGCAGCCCCTGGTGATCGTCGCTGACCCGGAGCTCTGCAGGGAGGTCGGCGTCCGGCAGTTCAAGAGCATCCCCAACAGGAGCTTGCCGGCGCCGATCGCCGGCTCCCCTCTCCATCAGAAGGGGCTCTTCTTCACTAGGTGACACGCTCCGCCGCGATGTACTTAATTTTGAAATTACCAACACTTGCGTTGCATCTCATCAGGGATGAACGGTGGTCGGCGATGAGGAACACGATCATCTCGCTGTACCAGCCGTCGCACCTCGCCGGCCTCATCCCCACCATGCAGCGCTGCATCGAGCGCGCCGCGGACGCCATCCCGGCGGCGGCGGCTCAGGAGCACGGCGACGTGGACCTCTCGGACCTCTCCCTCAAGCTGGCCACCGACGTCATCGGGCAGGCGGCGTTCGGCGTCGACTTCGGCCTCACGGTGACGAGCGGCGGCTGCGAGGCCGCGGAGTTCGTCAGGGAGCACGTCCACTCCACCACCACCCTCAGGATGGACCTGTCCGCGCCGCTCTCCGTCGCGCTCGGCCTCGTCGCGCCGGCGCTGCAGGGGTCGGCGCGGCGCCTGCTGCGCCGCGTCCCGGGGACGGCCGACTGGAGGGTCGCCCGGACCAACGATCGTCTGCGCGCGCGCGTCGACGAGATCGTGGCGGCGCGCCACCGTGAACGCGGCCGCGATGGCGACGGCGAGGGGGCGAGGAGGGACTTCCTGTCGGCGGTGCTCGACGCGCGGGACCGCAGCGCGGCGCTGCGGGAGCTCCTGACGCCGGAGCACGTGAGCGCGCTCACCTACGAGCACCTCCTCGCCGGGTCGGCCACCACGGCGTTCACGCTGTCCTCCGCCGTGTACCTCGTCGCCGGCCACCCGGAGGTCGAGGCCAAGCTGCTCGCGGAGGTCGATGCGTTCGGGCCGCCTGGCACCGTGCCGACCGCCGACGAGCTGCAGCACAGGTTCCCATACCTTGATCAGGCAAGCACACATCGTGCTACTGCTCAATCTCTGTAACCATTGTGCAGTGCAGGAAGCTGTGATCCGGCCATGAACTTTCCAGCTTCCATTTGCATCTTTGCAGGTGATAAAGGAGGCGATGAGATTTTACACCGTCTCGCCACTGATCGCCAGGGTGACGTCACAACAGGTGGAGCTCGGAGGCTACAAGCTCCCAAAGGTAGTATACAAAACCCATTTCCACTTCACACCAAACAGAGATCCTTGGCGTTCGTCCTGCTCACGGTTCACAGCGGCGGCCAGGGCACGTGGCTGTGGATGGCGCCGGGCGTCCTGGCCCGCGACGCCGCCAGCTTCACGGACCCCGGCACGTTCCGGCCGGAGCGGTTCGACCTGGCAGGCGAGGAGCAGCGGCGGCGGCACCCGTGCGCGCACATCCCCTTCGGCGTCGGCCCGCGGGCGTGCGTCGGGCAGCGGTTCGCGCTGCAGGAGGTGAAGCTGTCCGTGGTGCACCTGTACCAGCGCTTCGTCTTCCGGCGGTCGCCACGGATGGAGTCGCCGCCCGAGCTCCAGTTCGGGATCGTCCTCAGCTTCAGGCACGGCGTCAAGCTCGTCGCCGTCGAACGGCGCGTCGGCACCGCCTAGGCTTGTGCACTGAATACTGACGATGGGTGATGGCAAGCCCCGGCCACGGCCTGGCAGCCTGGAGCTTCCGTGCTTGGAGTTAGGCAACGTGGCAGGCTAGCTAGGCACATGAAGGCATGGCGCCACGGCCTTGCCTCTCTGCTCGGGAGATGAATTCACCTCCATGGATTTCCAACGCAAGCTCACAAGCAGCATCTCACCAAAAACTTCATCGGCATTGCACGGATGGTAATTTCATCTGTGCGAACCAGTTAATTAACCAAGCACCTCGTGCGCGCGAGTGGAACAAAGGGGACGCAAACAGACATAGACCAGCCAGCAATTCACCGAACACCCCGCGTGCAGGGAGCCAGGGATCGGACTGGGCAAAACGCATGCTCACAAGCAATTCATCGAACAGCTCGCATGAGCAAACCAGGGCAAACAGTTTGGCTCCAAAAACACATGCTCATCAACATCCATTAATTCGGCATCGCGAAGACCACGCGGTTCATCTTCCAGACACGATCAACAAAGACGGCGAGCACTACGGTTCTACTCCAAAATCTAGATAGGTTTGAGTTAATAGGTACTACCACTACTACTAGATAGCACTACTGATCCAATCCAACAACGAGGGCAGAAACACTGGTGCGCGAGTGCGAGTGGTGAGATCTCCCCGATCAGGCGGCGGCGCGGTACAAGGCGTAGAACATCGTGGCGTACGCGCCGCCCAGGAAGGCGAAGCCCATCTTGACGCCCTCCTTCAGGTAAATGGCAGCGACGACCTCCGCCTCCGCCCTCGCGCGCAGGAAGGCGAGCGCCTCCGCATCCGCCTCCGCCTCCCTGGCCGCGCGCATCTGGGCGCGCACCTCCTGCTGGACCAGCAGCGCGACCCGCTCCCTCTCGGCCTCGGTGGCGACGCCGCGGCGGCCGGCGGCGCTCGCCGCGCGGCGGGAGGCTTGGCGCAGCGCGGACTGCATCTCTCTCTCCTCTCCTCTCTCTCTCTCTCTTGCTCGCTGGCTCTCTGGTGGAATGCTTTTTCAGTTGCTGGCCTGGGAGGACAGGCACTGGCACCCGCTGGCAGTTATAGGAATCCGATGGGGGGAGCTGCCGTGCCTTCCACGTTTGCTAGACGCTCGATCGGAGCCGTTGGATTCGTCGAGATGAACCGCCGCGATGCGCCGGGGAGTTGGGCGCTTGTGGCCGGGGATCCATTTTTGATTCGAGGATTGGGGTAATTCACCACCTTCTCGGTCCTCACATTTTTATTTGGGTTTAGAATTGATCCCTTTGTTCGCCCAAATGCCACCTCATCACCGTTGAAATGAGAAACATTTGAGAATCGGCCTCCTCACAACGGGTTTGTTACTAGTTACCCGCAAAAAAAAGAAGGTTAGAGTTACGGTCCGGAACAAGAATACTGTATGTAAAAGGCTATTTTTCTAATTTCTTCATTGAATTATACAAGTGAAGTAGTTGTGTTTAGGTTTTCTCATTGATGTATTTCCCGTCGCCACACAGGCACAAGTACTGGGTACACAGGCTCGTGGCCCAGTCGGCACGCAGGCCCAATAGAGTTCTATTACATGGCCTTAGGTCCATACAGATGTAGCCCATGACATCCCCCCCTAAAAACAAACTCGCCGTTGCCATTTCAACAGAAATCAGCCAACGATCAGATTCACACAGTCTGGAAAAGTAGCTTGTAGTGTATTCAGATTCTCCCAAGTGACCCATGATGGTGGTAAGTTAGACCATTGCACCTGCACTTTGGGAATCATCCGGCTGCCCACCTTGCAGCGCTTGATAGCTCGCAGTTGAACAGGAAGCAATGGTGATGTAACAGAAATGCAAGATAGATCAGCGTCAGGACTAACCTCGGTACATGGTGGTAATGCCTTCTTCAGTTGAGAGACGTATACTACAGGATGGACTTGGCTTCCTGGAGGAAGTTGGAGCTTGTATGCTACTTCACCCACTTTCTGCAGTATATAAGGTAAGGACCAAAGTAGCTTTTGATTGGACCTCCTTGCCACAGATAGCTGCACATATGGCTGCAATTTAAGATAGACCCAGTCCCCTACTGTGAAGCTGCGTTCTGTTCTATTTTTGTCAGCCTGCATTTTCATCCTTGTTTGTGCTCTCTCTAGATTATGCTTCACAATTCTATGCATCTCTGCTCTGTTCTGTAACCAAGACTGCAATTCAGGCACTTGACACTGTGTCTCAGGTGTGATGCCAAAATGCCTAGGTGGATACCCATAGAGTACTTCGAATGGAGTTTTGCCGAGAGTGGAATGATACGTGGTGTTGTACCAGAACTCCGCCAATGACAACCATGAAGCCCATTGATTAGGACACGCTTGAATCATGCACCTCAAATATGTCTCCAAGCACTGGTTAAGCCTTTCTGTCTGTCCATCTGTTTGCGGATGGTAGCTTGAACTCATATTTAGTGTTGTGTCAGCTAGCTTGAACAATTCTTGCCATAAGTTGCTTGTGAATATTTTGTCCCTATCTGAAATTATGATCTGAGGCATTCCATGCAGCTTATACACATTATCCATGAATAGTTTTGCTACAGATGATGCTGTATATGGATGTGTGAGGGGCAGGAAATGACCATACTTTGAAAATTTATCAATGATGACTAGTATGGTGTCGAAGTGCTTGGATTTGGGTAGTCCATCAATGAAATCTAAGCTGATTGTATGCCATGAATTTGGTGGAATTGGTAACGGTTGCAGTAGCCCTGGATACTTGTTATGTTCAGATTTTGCTTTCAGACAGACCTCACAGTTGGTGACATACCTCTTTATGTCGTCCTTCATGCCTTCCCAAGCAAATAATTGATTGATTCTATTGTATGTGGCTGTTATACCACTGTGACCCCCA
Organism: Panicum virgatum; assembly: GCF_016808335.1. NCBI lineage: Eukaryota > Viridiplantae > Streptophyta > Magnoliopsida > Poales > Poaceae > Panicum > Panicum virgatum. The sequence goes on along the minus strand of NC_053148.1, from coordinate 33,443,409 downwards.
ATGCCATTTGTGTGTAGAGCCAGCAGCACGGCCTTATGTGCTTCTTCATAGTTTCCTAACCAAATACGCCCCTTATAGCGGATGATGCCATCACTGAGAGTGTATCCTTTAGCATTAGAGCCTGTCACACTGAGCTCAGCCAGTAAGTCCTTTGTTGCGGGGTCCTTGAAGTAGGACTCAGCAATTGTTTCCAGCCATGTAGGCACTGCAGTGGATATGGCTGCTATTTCTGAATCAGATTGTGCCTTCCTGGAGAGAGCATCCGCTGCCTTGTTTTCTGGTCCTTTCTTGTACTGGATTCGGTACTGCAGCCCCACGAGTTTGATGAATGTCTTGTGCTGGAGTCCATGAGTCAACTTCTGCTCAGACAGATGGGTTAAGCTCTTGTGATCAGTTAAAATGGTGAACTCCTTATGCTGCAAATAGGATTTCCATTTACTTATAGCTAGCAGTATTGCAAGGCACTCCTTCTCATAGGTGGACATTGCTTGGGCTTTTGGTCCTAGGCCTTTGCTGAGATAGGCAATGGGATGCCCAGATTGCATCAGTACTGCCCCAATCCCCTTATCTGAAGCATCAGTTTCCAGTTGAAATTTCTTGGAGAAGTCAGGTAATGCCAGAATTGGTGCACTTGTGAGAGCTTGAAAACTGTCTTCCAGATTTGCATTCCACAAGAAGATTGCTCCTTTTTTCAGCAAGTCTAACAATGGTTTACTAATGGAACCATAATTTTTTATAAACTTCCTGTAATACCCTGACAACCCCAAAAAGCCTCTGAGTTTCTTGATGTCAGTTGGTGTTGGCCAGTTTTGCACTACTTGTACTTTGCTTGGTTCTGTTGCTACACCTTGGGCACTGATGATGTGCCCTAAGTACTCTAGTTGGTTTTGTGCAAAAGAACACTTGGACCTCTCCAGCAATAGCTTGTTGGCTTGCAATATAGCAAAGACTTCCTTGAGATGTTCGATGTGATCCTCCATGGACTTGCTATAAATCAGTATATCATCTACGAACACCAATACACTCTTCCTCAGCATTGGGGCAAATATGTCATTCATGATTGCTTGGAATGTCGCTGGGGCATTAGTAAGGCCAAAGGGCATGACCTTGAACCCCCAGTGGCCATTGTGTGTTTTGAAGGCGGTCTTGTGTTCATCTGCTAGTAGCAATCTGATCTGGTGATATCCAGATCTCAAGTCCAGTTTGGTGAACCACTATGCTCCATGTAACTCATCCAGGAGTTCATCTGTTATGGGAAGTGGATATTTTTTTTCACAGTTATGTTGTTGAGGTGCCTGTAGTCGACACAGAATCTCCAAGTACCATCTTTTTTCTTCACCAATAGTACTAGAGAGGCAAATGGGCTTGTGCTCGGCTTGATTATCCCTTGCTGCAGCATATCTTTGAGTTGTCTCTCTATCTCATCCTTCTGGGCTGGAGAGTATCTGTAAGGCTTGAGGTTAACAGGTTGGGTGCCCTGTTGCAGTGGTATGGAGTGATCATACTTCCTTTGTGGTGGCAGCCCCTTAGGGTCTTGAAACAGAGTAGCATGCTGATCTAGTACTTGCTGCAGCTCTGGAGGTACTTCTGTAGATTTTGTTTGTGTTTCATCATGTGGTGCCAATTGGACAATTTGTGCTACCCCTCTCTTTCTGATCAGGCCCTTGAGCTTCTTGACTGTAATCTTCTTACAGTGTGTTGTGTTATCCTTAACCCCACTGAGTGAATTCTCTTTCCTTGATGACTGAATCTCATCCTTTTTCTCTTCCAATGCACCCACATTGGGCTATGTTGCTCCAGCCAATCAATGCCCAGAATTATGTCATAGCACCCTAAGGCCAAAACTCTTGCTTCAGTGGAGAAAGTATGCCCCTGAGCCCACCATGTTAGCTGATTAACTTTTCTGGTACTCCTTAGTAAGCCCCCATTGGCCATTTTCACTTGTGTTGCTGGAATATCAACAGTTGGCAGCTTTAGAGACTGCACTAGTGCCTCACTCACAAAGGTGCCTGAACTGCCTGAATCAATTAAGATGAGGACCTCTGTGTGTTGTATCAGCCCTTGAATCCTGATGGTCTTTGTTGCCCTGTGTACCTTCTGCAGCAAAGGCAGACAAGGACAATAATTCTTCTTCACTATCTTGGCTACTGTTGTCAGTTCCAGCTTCACTTTGTTCTTCATGCTGCAACAGCTCCATCAGTTCTTCAACTACATGTAAACCCACTTGTTTGGGACAGCGATGTTGTGGGCTGTATTGTTCCCCACATTTCATGCAGAGACCACTTGCTCTTCTTTTTGCTCTCAGGGCTTCGTATTTGTTGTCCCATTTGTTCTTGTTCTGATACTTGTCTACTTGAGGCTTCTCTGCTATGGCAGGATTGTTCAGCACACCAGCAGTTGGTGTAGAGCTTGAGGTTTTGACAGCACTCCTGCTGTATTCTCGGGCTCCGGAAGAAAACCTTTTGTTTGATGCTTCCAGCAACTCTTCCTGCATTAAAGCCAATGATAACGCGGCATCAACTGTTCTAGGTTTATGTAGTGTTATGGCATTGCGTATGGGATATTTCAAGCCATCTAAGAACTTTTGAACAAAGAACATCTCTCCTATGTCCTTGTTATGAACTAGAATTCTATGCTTGGTAGTTTCAAATCTACCAGCGTATTCAAGCACATCCTCAGTTTGCCTAATGGAAAGGAGATCTAACTTAGGCAACTTGAACTCTCTAGAGTCATACTGGTGAGTAAACATGTTCTGCCTTCTAGTGCTGGTCTCAGGGAAATCAGTAGCCAAGAAAGTGGAATTGGGAAACTGATTCTCACCCTTAACTAGGGTGTGATGGAGAGAAGAGTTCCTCCCATCAGCACCCTGGTAGCGTGGTACGACGCGGTGGCCGTTGGCCCGCCCCTCTTCCTCGCGCGGCGGGGCCTGAGGCGGAGCAGTAGTGGTTGCTGCTTCCAAGGCCTCGATGCGCTACGTGAGATTCTTCATCGACATGCTGAGTTCGGTGGAGATTGAGTCGGCGTTGATACTCCACGTGTTGAGACCGTCGACGGTGGTGAGCAGCTTGAGTTGCCCAGCCTGGAGGGCCTTCACTTCGGTGACAAGGAGATCGAGTTTCTCCTCCGCCGTGGCCATCCTTGCTGTTAGGGTTGGTGGTTTCCGGCCGCGTTGGCGAGATTTTGGGGGCGGTGGTGGTGGTGGTGGGCTTGGGGAAGGTGAACTGGGTTGTGGATTGAGTGGAGGTCGGGAAGTGGTGGCGGTGGTGGATGGTGGCGCCAAGGTCAACTAATCCGGCGGGACAGGACAGGATCGAGTCGCCGCGGTGGAGAGGAGGCTCTGGATACCAAATGTCACGCTCCTGGGGTAACTTCGCCGGTGTCGCGTACAGCGGGGGGCGAGGTCGGCGGCGCCACCTCGGCAGAGCAAGCGAGGGAGAGAGAGGAACAGTAGTTGTGTTTAGGTTTTCTCATTGATGCATTTCCCGTCGCCGCACAGGCACAAGTACTGGGTACACAGGCTCGTGGCCCAGTCGGCACGCAGGCGCAATAGAGTTCTATTACATGGTCTTAGGTCCATACAGATGTAGCCCATGACAGTTCGTTTCTGCTGATCGATTCTTCAGCCGGCGCAACAACTCTGCACGCCGAACGCTCTGCATTCCACTCCGCTCGCGCGGTAGCGTCTGCTGTGCATGCGCACGTTAGCCTAAGGAAGTCAGTTAGAGATCCATACCTCCGTTTTATTCAAAATCGATCACTCGTTTTATTCAAAAAAATTTAAAACACGTAATGTGTTTGACTGTTGAGTAAATCTGTTTACTGTTTCAGTCTTTATTAACCCAAGATTCTAGTATATCGCAATCACCAAATTCCATGAAGTGAGAATAGAATACTGAAGAGAGTGATACTGACACCGACGTTGCACTGTTGCAGTGTTATGGTGTCACTCAGGGCCGGCTATTGGGCCATGCGGCGGAGGCGACCGCCGGGGGCCCACGGAGGAAGGGGCCCAACAACAAATATACATTACACAGGTTGGCCTGCTATCGACGACAGCGAGACGAGGCACCAGGCGACTTTGCCTCCTCCCTTAGCCCCTGCCGGCCCTGATCGCTGCCACCTTGCTGCGTTGCAGGTTCTGCGCCCCTACCCCACCCTGTGTTCTCTCCTGCTGTGCTCCTGTCGCCGTCGCCCTGCCCAGCTGCCCTGCAGCCTGCAGGGTCCTCCGCCCTACCCCTTCTTGATTGTGATTGGTAATTCCTATTTAATACTTTATCTAGTGTCTTAGATATTTAGTTCTTTCCGATTCCAGCGAGGTAGCGATCAGCGAATTAGTGACCATGACTTGCTTTTCTAATTAGGTCTTAGATGTTGCCCAAGAAACAATTGTCAGGTGCTCAGAAAAGAAAAAAGAGAAAACATGATGATCAATTGGCTGAATCGCAAAAAGGTGCTTTACATAAGTTTTTTGTCAGTTCAAGTACTGTTGATGTCAATGAAGTTCAAGGGCAGGAATATGATCATGGGCAGCAGGAACATGACCATAATTTAAATGTAGAAGATGAAGTCAATGAAGATGGTCCAATGGATGATAGAGTGAGGCAGGAAAATTTGCATCCCTCGTCTGATCATGAAAATTCAAATGGTGCTGAACTAGATGGTTCTGGTTTACCAATTTATGATCCTAGAACATGGGATAATCTTGACAATAGCAAAAGGGATATCTTAATTGAAAAGGGGCCTGTGAGAGAATTGAATCTTGTTTTCCCTAAGGATGCCATTGGAAGACATTTTTCATATGCTTACTACTCTAGAGATTTAACTAATGGTGAGTCTGTAGATAGAAAGTGGTTGGTTTACTGTAAACATGGGGACAAAGTATATTGTTTTTGCTGCAAATTGTTCAAGTCAAACAAAAGCAAGTCTTTTTTAGCATCTGATGGAGTAAGAGACTAGCAGCGTCTTAGTAGGAAACTCAGAGAACATGAGAGTAGTGTTGAGCATCTGACAAACATGAATACATGGAATGAAGTTAGATTGAGGTTAAGCAAAAATCGAACAATCGATGATGATATGCAACGGGAAATCTCAAATGAAAAAGAGCGTTGGAGACAAGTTCTGGTAAGAATAGTTTCTGTTGTGAAGTTTCTTGCTAAACATAATTTAGCCTTTCGAGGATCAAATGAGAAGCTTTATCAAGATAATAATGGCAATTTTCTAGACACAGTTGAAATGATTGCTGAGTTTGATCCCGTGATGCAAGAACATATTAGGCGCATTAAAAGCAAGGAAATTCATAATCATTATCTTGGCCATAATATTCAGAATGAGTTAATTTCTCTTCTTGCGAGTGCCGTGAAGAATTATATCTTGAAGATTGTCAAGGATGCTAAGTATTTCTCTGTTATCTTGGATTGTACCCTAGATGCAAGCCATGAAAAACAGATGACCCTAATTGTGCGTTGTGTCAATATGTCAAGTGGCATTCCAAGAGTGAAGGAGTTTTTTCTAGGGTTCTTAAAAGTTGATGACACATCAGGGTTGGGCCTTTTTGAGGTGTTGATAGATACATTACAGAAACTGGATTTGAATGTTGCTGATGTGAGAGGTCAAGGTTATGACAATGGTTCCAATATGAAGGGACATACGAAAGATGTACAGAATCATTTGCTTCAAATTAATCCCAAAACATTATACATGCCATGTGCATGTCACAGTCTAAATCTCATTTTTTGTGATATGACAAAATCTTGCAGACAAGCTATTTCATTCTTTGGTGTACGAGGCGTCGAAGATTCCGGCGTACGCGCCGCCCATGAAGGCGAAGGCCTCCCTCTTGCGCAGGAGGGCGAGCGCCTCCGCCTCCTCGGCGCGCATCTGGGCGCGCACCTCCTGCTGGACCAGCAACGCGACCCGCTCCCTCTCGGCCTCGGCGGCGTCGCCGCGGCGGCCGGCGGCGCACGCCGCGCGGCGGGAGGCTTGGCGCAGCGCGGACTGCATCTCTCTCGCTCGCTGGCTGTCTGGTGGTCGAATGCTTTTTCAGTTGCTGGCCTGGGACTGGCGCTGGCACCCACTGGCAGATATAGGAATCCGATGGGGGGAGCTGCCGTGCCTTCCACGTTTGCTAGACGCTCGATCGGAGCCGTTAACGCTCCGCCAAGATCGACGGCTGCGATGCGACGAGGAGTTGAGAACTTGAGATACGGTCAGGCTTATTTTGTTCATGGGCGGTCCATGTCCATCTAACTATGATAGTGGACTGATCTCAGGGTTGAGATGTAGGTCTGCCTGAGCCACTCGTATTAATTTGATTTTTAAAAAAGGTTCGTGTGAATTTGTGAGTAGTATGCAGCTTCACAATGCATACTTTGACATCAAATTTTATGATCTATTTAAGAGTAGGACAATATTTATCTTTATAAATACTATATTGGAATTGCTCATGTCGTCCAAGTGGAAGATTGCTGAATTTCACATGTTATATGTACAGTTTTTTTTTTTGCCAAACAATGATATACATTTGCTCACAAGATATGTTGTGACTTGCACAAGCTCATGCCATTAACTAATAACTACAACTAAGTTCCCAGAAAAAGAATATTCCAACCTAGTAATTGAAAAGGAACAGGTCAATCAATAGTTCAGTTTGCGACATCACAGGTCAGTGGAAAAGTTTAAATCAGGGAAATAGTTAGGGAACTGAATGCAGTGAATCAATCTATGTGCAAAACTGGTATTTGAAGATACCTGGACGGCTACACCTATCTGTGTACAGATTCCATGTGCCTCTATTCACACGATCTGTGTAATGTTTGTGACATGTTATTCAGAATATTATCTAGCGAGATGGCAGCCTACAAAAAATCGGCTCCATCGTCCTCTCAGCCTGCAGGACAAAGTATATCAGTCACCACGACTCCTGTTCTTCTCAATCGCCAAAAGACCACTATCCTTCTTCGTATTTCAATCTCATTCCTAGTTTCTCATATCATTGTCAAACATCACCTATATGTTTCCTTCCTTGAAGCACACTGCTCCTGTGTCCTGAGAAAGATGCGATTGCTTCTGTAAGGTACAGAATCATGATAAGATAAAGCAGCAGTTTGATCCGAAACATCAAAAACAGCAGAACAACTATAGCTCTGTCCTCCAAAATAACAAAGGAGGTTGCTACATAAAGTAATAATTGAATGCATGCAACTATGTGTTGGTGGATTTCTCACCTGATGGTTTGCATGAAGGAATCGTTGGTGGCTGTTTGTAGCAGAGGCCGGAGAGTAATTCCATTAGCTAAAAAAATGAAGGTATGATCCTGGTCGAACTTGCAGGCAAACATCAAAGATAAAACCAGTCAGCCGAGGCCACTATGATACTCTTCCAGTTCCTGATAGGCCTATCCTGTTGCTAGTATAAACCTGAACTGACCAAGCTTCCATGAGTGGGTTTCACCTTCACCATTTTAATCCATGAGAAATTATCATTCATAATGAATATTTGCTTGTGTGGATCTGACTGAGTTAACATATTTCTGTGTAAAGTACATACTACCAAGAAAAGCCTGTCATCTAGAATACTGATTTCTTTTGAACATCAGTATTTGCACTCTTGACAATATTTTGTGGTTACCCAATAGCAGATTGCAGAAGAATATGGTGTTATTAGATCTCTGCTGTTTCTGATGCTTCATCGATCAGTTCAATTAGTAATGATGGATGGATCTCAATGGAAGGAGGAACACGTAACAGGAGATAAGGAGGTGCAAAGTCTACATCTTCATCAGGTTTGTGTGAGACTCCTTAGTAACATGAGGAAAGGGTTCATATGTATAGTCCATTGATCAACTGAAATCTTTTGATTGGACCAAATTAAAATGAGGTCCTCACAGGGCCATAGGAAGACTGAGTCCATATTCAGCAACCAATTACTGATGACATATGCTGCTTGATTAAAAATTACTCAGTGAATTCCCATAGCTGCAAGGACTTAATGAGTGAGGAAGAAAAAGGACTTATGAACAAGGAATATCAGACAAATGTTGTTTGCTTTCCCTGTGTCTCAATATGATAAGGATCATCCAAAACAAAGACAAGATGTATCTAGGGTGTTTGGTTTGAGTAACCACCTCAATAGGATCACTTTTCTATAAAATTTCAGCCATGAGAGCTGTGGCGATGATTTTCAACCCAGCTTACTACTTGAAAACAACTACTAGGTTACAAGTCAAGCTCAGTCCATTCAGAATCTAGTTCCTCAGAAGAAAAATTCAATACATTTTATTTTAATGCAAATAATGATTAAAATATTTCAAGCAGTGAAGTGAACAGACCAAACTGTTAAAACCAATGAAGCAGCTAATTATCAACTATTGTAAATAACAAGATAAGTATGTTAAACTTACATGCTTCGCACAGTCAAATCATCTGATACTGGCATCAGTAAGTGCAAGTATGGTAAATGGTATTAACCTGTATCAAATACAAATGGCATTGTTTGACTATCAATGGACCATGACTCAGAAGCCACATCAATAAAAGATGACAAATATTGCTAGTAAACAGATTATAATTTTACCTAGAATACATGATAGATAATAAAGATACATCCAACCTAGTCATTATATTTTTTGCACAAAATATACCAAAAGAAATTTAGCAAGATTATTGTAGCATGTCAGGTGACAATGCTATATTTGTAGCTATTCAGTTGATCTTACCATTGCATCATTTCAAAACTTGAGTTCCTCCTTTGAGTGCAGCAAAATCCCCTCATTTGTTTGCTAGATTCTGTATCCAGCTAATGGGAATATTTGTCCTGCCTTCTCAAATTTGGCATCCAATGAAGATTGTTGAGCAAATTGACTGAGATAAAAGTATCAGAAGCATACTGAACCACACAGCGCCATGTGCTTCCATGCTGCGAGGGCAGTTTCGGTTTAGTGAATAGTGATGATGTCTATGTTATTCAATTGCAGATTTGTTGACACTATATCAACAGAAAAGACTATCCCTTTATACCTTGTAATGGTGCAAGCTCAGGTGTCACCACCAGAAACAGTATCATCTTCTTTACAAGAGATTAAAACACTTTCCATTTCAGTCTGAAGACTCGATGCTTCCTCCATGTCCCCCAATTTCTGGTACTTGCTTATCAGACAGTTATAAGCCATTTTATCAGGAGTAATACCATTCCCAATCATTTCTGAAAGAACTTCTTTAGCCTCTTGCATCATATTCATATTACAGAAGCCCCGAATGAAGCAAGTATATGTATAAAGATCGAGTTGCAAACCACTTTCGATCATCTTGGCCTTGAGTGCAAAGGCATCCTGGAGATTTCCCTGCTTCAGGTACCCATTAATAAGAGAAGTGTATACAACTTTGTCAAGACACATACACTTGTCAACCATTTCATTCAACAACTGCATAGCCTTATCCAAGGAGCCATTCTTGCAAAAACCATCAATTAAGGCAGTGTAAGCCTGTACATTTGGTTCTAGACCTAAGTCTCTCATTTTGTCAAAATGGGAGACTGCCTCAGCAATTGATCCTGCTTTGCACAATCCATCAATTAATGCACAGTAAGTTACAGCATTAGGCTGGAACCCAGAATTCAGCATCTTGTGGAGCAGGGCAATGGCCTCTGACTCTTTTGCTGCTTTAAAGCAAGCATCCATTACCGTCGTATAGATGACAGTATTTGGTTTCAAACCACAGCCATCCATTTTATGTAACAGCTTCTTAGCTTCATCCACCTTTTGAACATTACAGAGACCCCAAATGAGGGTGCCATAGAGTGAAACATCAAGTTTCATTCCTTTATTCTTCATCTCACTTAACAAATCCAAAGCTCTTTCACTGTTCTTATTCATGAAGTGACCATGGATCAGTGTAGTGTACAACAATTCGTTGGCTTTAACTCCAGCTCTGTCCATCAGCCTCAAAACACTATCCGCTTCAGCAACCTTACCCGCTTTGCAGAGGCCATCAACCAAAACAGTGTACGTGATCACATTCAGCGCTACCCCCTGCTGTACCATTTCATCAAGCAATACAATAGCATCATCAAGTCTCCCTGCCTTGCAAGTGCCATCAACTAATGAAGTATAAGTGAACTCATTCGGCATCATTCCCCTAATCCTCATCTGTGCAAACAGCTTCATTGCTTCCCGGACCAAACCCTCTTTGCAAAATGCATCAACAAAAGTGCTAAATGTGACCACATTTGCCATCACTCCCTGCTTCTTCATCTCCCCAAAGTAGTTGTATGCCTTCTCCATCCTCCCAAATTTGCAAAAGCAATTGACCAATGCATTGTACGTGACAACATCAGCTGCACATCCAGACTTCCTCATCTCCCCCACCAGCAACTCCACCTTCTCCAGCTCCCCGCACTTGCCATACCCGTCAATCAAAGAATTGTAAGTGACGACGTCCGGCGAGCAGCCCATAGCCTTCATCCTAAACAAGAGTGCCCTTGCCTCTGCAAGCTCCCCCTCCTTGCACAGGAAATCGATCACGATGTTGAACGTGAACACGTTGGGCGCGGGCAGCTGGTCGAAGAGCCACTTGACGAGCCGGCCGCGGCGGTCGCGGGCAAGGCGGAGGAGAATGTGGTTGCAGGTGCGGGTGTTGGGTGGCACGCGCAGCTCCCGCACGCGGGCAACGGCGCGGACGGCGTCGTCGAGGAGGCCGCGGTCGGTGAGCAGGGAGAGGAGGGTGTCGGCGACGGAGGGGAGAGCACTGCGGCGGGGCCCCAGCGCGAGTGCCGCACGGTGGAGAAGGTCGACGAGCGAAGCGGCGAGGTGGGGGCGGTGGCCAGCGCCGAGCAGGCGGCCGAGGAGGCGGCGGGAGTGCGCGAAGAGGCCGGCGCGGGCGGCGAGGTGGGCGGCGAGGCAGACGTGGGCGGAGGAGGGGAGGGGGTGGGAGAGGAGGTGGTCGGGGTCGACGGCGTGTAGGGAGTGGAGGGTGCGCAGGCGGTCGGAAATGGGAGTGGCGGAGGCGGCGGTGGAGAGGGCGGCGGCGTAGGCGCCGAGGGCGAGGCGGAGGAGGGTAGGTTTCCGGCGAGGCCAGAGACGGAGGAGGAGGTGGCGGCGGCACGGGGGGAGGGATAGCATGATTTGACCGCCTCCCTCCGGCGGCGGCGAGGGGGGAGGGAATCAGGCCATGAAGAGAGAGTGTAGGGTTTTGAGGGGTTTTGTTTCCAGATTTTTTAAAAAATTTCAATTTCTTTTGTGTTGAGTTTAGTCGTTTAGATCTGACTTTGGTTCTTAGAAATCCATTCAAACTCTTTAGTACCTCACGCTTACAGCGTATATACTAGTTAAGATTTGGAATATGAAATTCCTAATTCTTTTTCTAAAAAAATCATAAAAACTTTGGCGAACGACCAGAATAACTTTGCGGACAAACTTGAACGTTTGGTTGCTTTTCGAAGTGATTGCCAACTATACTAGGTGATTCACATGCGTTGTCGTGGGATCTAAAAGAGTTTTTTGATAAACTATGGTAAAAAAAATATAATAATTTTTTAAATAAAATGTTATGAAGAGCATATAGTAAAACAAATAAGCATTTAGATCGAGTTTGCTAAAATATAAAAAAAACTATGGTAGATTTTTTAGTAAAGAAAAGCTCATATGAATAGTGCATTTGTAGAGATTACATTGAAAGTCATATGAGAAAATTTTTTGGTTAGAGAAGAAAAAACGAATAAGACATGCATTTCATAGATATAAGACATGCACAAAGTTGATTGATGGTTACAATAAAGATGGTGTGGCAGATTTAGAGAACAAATAATAATAATAAATTCTTATGGATTCTAATAGTGATGCACACGATGGCTTGGCTGAATGAAATAATTATATATATTCTAATTACATTTATTAATAAATAAACTATTATAAATTAATGCTAGTGGATTGCATGATATATTGACGGAAAACGCTACTGTAGTGGGTTTTAATTGCATGTGATAATGTATTGTTGAGGTGGACAGCTTACATGTTGAGAGAAATCTCTAGTGGAGACTAACTATATAAGTTTTTATAGATTTCTCGGCTCATAATTAGGCCACTCCCAATGGAGGTTTCATAATAGCTTCATGCACATTAAATAGGGTGTCATGTTACCATTTAGATGATAGGACACTAGTTTAATAAGTAGAGAAATGAAATGGATGAAACCATATATGCACGGTTATCAACTCTTAATGAGTCTTAGAATTAAATGAGATGAGTGCCTATGAAATAAAAAATATGAAATGATGCATTGTGGAGTGAGTTTCATCCAAATTTCATTTGTATTTTGATGATGAACCTCTTATTGGGATTAGCCTTATTGTCATTGTAAACACTTGATATATGTCACAATTCCAAAAAGGCTAGACGGAGGTAGGATTATGTGTAGTCTTTTTTATGATATGCAACAACTCTGAAAATATAACAATTACTTTATGAATAATCATTATTTACTAATTAGTAAAACACCAAACTTACCGATTTTGATGAACAAAGTTTTGCATATAAACTATAAAGAGCCCAAAACTTCTCATGCCTAGTATAACACATAACACAGCGGTCATGTTAAGTTAAAAATATTACCAACCTTGTACTGTTACAATGAAATTCTCTCAAATCGACAAGACAGACTAATACATTTACGAGAGTCTGTTTCCATGGTAGCTAGCAACACATAGGTCACAATATCTTAGGATGTTTTGGTTTAACACAATAAGAACATCTCCAGCAGATTTGATATAATGGATACCTATCTCTAAAAACTACCATAATACCTAAAATCTACTAAAAAACAGCTCTAGCAGATTTGGTATATGGATACCTATCTCTAAATTTTTTAGTAAATTAGCTAAAGTTCTCTCTCCTTGACCCAAATATACCAAACCAAAGGCTAGATTGCTAAAACTAGAGGTGTGTGGCGGGAGAGGCAACTGCTCTTGAGCGGGGATTTCCGCGTCGTCTCCGGTCGCCCGCCGCCTCTCCGCAGGGCCGCGCGGCCGTCCCCCAGATGCCGGTGCGGCGTCGACTGCCGGTCCCTGCGCGCTTCGGTCGAAGCGGCTTGTCGTGGCGGAGCGGAGCAGCGCGGCGTGGTGGAGCGGAGAGGCACGACGCGGCGGAGGAGCGGGGTCGGGTCGGAGCGGCGCGGCGTGGCATGGCGGAGGAGCGGGGCTTGGTCGGAGCGGCACTGCGGGTGGAGCGGAGCAGTGCGGTGGATGAGTGGGGCCAAGCCGTTGCGGCGCGGAGCGGGGTGGGGCCGGGCTGGAGCTGCGTGGCGGGCGGAGCGGAGCGGGGCGGGGCTCTGACGGCGGCGAGGTGGTGGGGGGAGGGGGTGGAGAGGAGGAAGAGGCGTATGAGGCCGGGGAGGGGAGGAGGAGGAGGCCGGCATAAGGGAGGTAGAAAAGAGGATTTTTATGTTATGTTTTGCCAAAAAGTCCTCAATGAAACATGTAATTTTTGATAATTTTTCTATGTCTTGGACCTTTTTCGAGAACCCACTGCAATATGAGAGTATTTTTATAAAGCTTTATTGGTGTCCAGTTATACCAAATCTGCTGGAGTGGAGCACAAAACCATAACCTAATTCTTCTCTCCTATACCTAAAAGCAAATTTAGGTATTCAGTTTTACCAAATCTGCTGGAGATGCTCTAATTATGGCTCATCAGAAATTGTTCCATCTTTCCCTATCCTACCAAATTTCACTATATCTTCACAAATAACTTCTGTCCCTCAACATTCAACTGAATGAAACCGCACAAAACCGACTGTTAAGTGACAAAAAGTTAAATGGATAAATTTCTTTAATGTCAAATGTACACTAACATAGCATTAAGATAATGCAAACCAAATCTCAAACCAAACTGAAGTTGTATTACAGGAGGCTATCCCAGAGCTAATCAAGAACGTACTGATGGTGATGAAAGCAAGTTGCATCTTGTCAAAGACAAAAACTGGTGAAAGCAGTTTGTGGGAAGCAACATGGCTTCAAGTTAACAATATTTCGCCAGTGCTGCAGTCAGAAGTTTTCCCTGTCAATGATGGCAACAATGCAACACAAGGTGAACAAAACAAATCGGATACTCCAGCACAATCTGACCAAAGTGCTGAGTAATAGGATGCGATGGATTCTGCCATTAAGATCAAGTTAGTGGAGCTGAAACTTGATCCTTCATGGCAGTATGACCTTTGAAACATTTTTATCTAGATGCATACAGCATACACAAATGCTTGGAATGCCCTCGGTGGGACACAAGGGAGACTAAGCCGGTAACACTGTAATTTTCTTAGTCTATACATATTCTTTTTGTTATTGACAGGGATGTTTTTGGGATTTATGGTTGCAACCCCAAGGTTGTGTGATTAGTATACAGCAGATATAGCAATTTTTTTACCAACAATACATGATTTGTTAGAGGCGCTCTGGACTGTGGTAGCATCATAGCTCTATACTGTGGACCCATGTGAATTCATGTATTTTACGGGACACGATATCAACGTATGATTCGGACACAAATTACATTCTAGCAAGTGAATAAAATGGTTGGTCAAATTTGTCAGAAGTGGTGGTAAACTAGTAAATTTTCTGAGGATTTGCAATTTTGCATGCCGTCCGTTGCTCGATAGGCTGCAACCCTAGGTATGCTTGCTGTACATTTTTTTACGAGACTACTCTATAAAGGATGATTTCAGAAACATTAATTTTCATGTAAAAAACTCATTTATTCGTTTCTGTAAGTGAATTTTGTCCCCAGCGAACAGTGTCAGGTTGGTCGAAGCATGTTCTGACATTTGTGTGTAAAGCATGAAATCGATTAAACTGTCAGGTTGGTTCCAGACTTCCAGTAGCTCTCACTACAAGTTCATACATTTTGCTATCTGATCTGACTTCAGCAGTTTGCAGCTAGTTACAGCACAAACTTAGATCAGTTTTTAACCCTTGTCTTTGCGTTGCTGTATGTGGAGCTGACTGGCATCCAAGCAACTTAGCTTCACCAAAATACGAGTAAAAAACTGAGCCCTTTGCACATAAATCAAACTGAACAAACACAGTCTCTGAATTCGATCTGCTCGAACACGCATCCAAGTCTACCCTCCTGCGCAAACGCATTGTGTCCTAGCACAAGCATCGAAGTTTACATTGAAGCTGTAATTGGGTGGCTAATGGCCAGCATTCAGCTCATGTCTTTCAGAGCAAACCTATGGCCAGCATTCAGCGGGCCTACTGGCCTGTTGGGCCGCCGAATTGGGCCCAGGAAACTAAGCATGATCGGACACGGGATGCAGCGGTATTAGAAAGAACCGACCTATTGTTTTAGTACCACATCGAATAGCTAAACAACAGCGTTGGGAGAGAGCACTATAAAAGAAAGTGCAGCACACCCGTATAACTCATACCTTTCTCGGCCTTTTGGCTAAGATCAAGTGTAGTATCTGTTCTTATCAGTTTAATATCTGATATGTGGACCATGTGTCCACTTTGATATTAAATTTATTTTTTATTGGGGGAGAGTCCATCATAGTGGCTTGCCATTAGGGCCCTCGTGTGTCGCCTTGGCTTTGCACTACAGCCTTGGCCTGGTGCACCCCTACCAAATCAAGTTACAAATTTGGTCAAATTACAAATTTTTTCTTCAAAGTAGAAGTATACAAATTTTTTCTTCAAAGTAAAAGTATCCTTTCCTTTGTTAGGGTGAAGCATGTGCCTTCCACCTTGTGCTCTAGCTATTCAGGTCTGGATTGTTGAGTTGAAAGACATTTTTGTCGAGCCACATACAAATGCTCGGCAATGCTCTTAGTGGACGCTAGGGACAATGGAGACCTGGTACTAGTAGGAAAGTAGGCTGTAATTTCAGCTGAGGATTGAATAAGGGCCAAATTGCAATGCCAGTGCCATTTTAGCATGGAGCAGTTTTTTGTAGGCAACAATAAGCCCAAGTGGGATGTGCTGCATTCGTAAAGACCCATCATCGGTCATAAATACTCACACTATACTCAATATTTTAAATATCGGGTACATTAGTTAAGTTTTAAGTATTCGTGACTAGACTGAGGTTAAAGCTAAGTGTTGTTGACAAGAATGCGGCTAAAGTTCTCAGTATTCGTGACAGGAGGGCCGCACCGGTGGAACTTGTTTTCATGTGCGAGGCAATCAAGCGTAAGACCTTGTGGTGGGGGTGCAAACGCACCCAAGTTGAAAGACGAAGCAAATTTAGGCCATGTCCGAATGCAAAGCCATCGAATGAACGAAAACATAGGCGGGCCTCCAGCTCGAGCTGGGCACAGCCTGTTTGGTTGCCCTTACTCGGACATCACATCACAGGAGAAGAGGATTCATGAACATACTCATTCATTATTCTTTTCCAGCGATATTAGTACACAAACTTGTATCACCGTACCATAGATTCAGACCAAGTTCATTTTCAGGTTTTGATATATCTGCACTGCGAACCTGTTTACCCTGTATCTCTCCATCTTAAGCGAGCCTTTTTCTTCTTCTTTTGGGCTCATTTTGGATCCTCGAGGCGTGACACATCACGGATTCATGGTACAGACATACATGTTACACGACATTATGCACACAGTGAAACGACCCGGGTTTTCGAACGAAGAACCCGAATCCCTGTATCGTTGTGATAGTCTCTGAATCAGTAGCTATCACATACAGAACTCATTTCAGGCAGTAAATCAGTTCATACTCACTTAAAACAGGTTCAAACATGGATTTAATTATTACAATATCCAGAGGATTTGCAGTACGAAACTTTTATTACAAGCTCATTGGGCTAAACTGGAACAAACAGAAAACGGTAGCGGTAGCTGGTCTTCAGTCCATCCTTCAACTCGAACTTCATCTCCACAGGCGGCACTTGAGCGTAGCACGGATTTCTAAGCTTCAATCGTACCATCCGTTGTTGTTGGCGTCGAACTCCTGATCGGACCCTGCATCTTGCCAAACTATCTCCAAGGACGGGATAGGTTCACGTCACCATCCGTATGCAAGCTTTAAGTGGATGCAAAGGTATAAAAAGTAGCCAAAGGATAGGCTAGGGTTTCCTATGCAAGCATATACATATATATTCATAATCATGTCTCTCACCCATCCCAGGTCGGTGCAGAAACTCCCTCTCCCTGCACCTCATCTGACTCCACAGGGGGAAGTGGACTAGAGGGAGGTAGAATACTGGGTTCACTACTCTATGAAAGTGTGGCCGGATCAAGAGTTGTACATGGCCGAGTACGCCGCTATACATATAGTTTTCACCCTGCAGGGGTTGTACACATGTACCCACTCGGGCTGCAAGCCGGGAGCTAACCGGCTGAGACACAGCCCACAACCATGACTAGCCCTAACCATGACAGTACCATCCTGCATTCCCGGGGTGGGATACATTTGCCGCAACGAATGTTCCGGGGTTGTGGATCTCTAGCCTGGCCATGGCTTCGAGAATCTCGGAGACTGGGGTTGGAGAACCCAACCGGGCCCACGCACCGCGACTTGGGCGTGCGCGGTCTACCCTCTCCTGGAGACTAAGGTCGAAACACCCGACCGGGCCCGACGCACCCAGAATTCCCATGGGCGTGCTCGGCCTACCCTCTCGTTAAACACAGCCACAGTCTGGTACCGCACAGCTAGAAATGGCTGGAACCCCTGCTCATACGGGGGTAAGTGGTGTGCACGTTTGACATAGTTCCGTCACCAGGGGCACTATCTCAAACTATATTGCCGGGGCAAGCGCGCAGTCCTCCGCAAAGGTCCGCCAAAGGCACCCATAACAGGTATCGCCTCTCCTTGGGCAACCACACAGGTACACCCCTCCTCATCCCGCACCCGCCACAGGTGCTTCTTAGGATGTGCCCACCACACATCCCCGGACATTCGCTTGCCCCCGCTAAAAGCCCTATCTCTGGCTCCTCACAAAGTGGATCTCATGCATGCCAAGACTATCATATCATGGAATCCCATACCCAATCACTCTCATAGTAGCCAAAGCATTCAAGAATCAATCAAGGTATAGGGATGCAAGGAATACGGTATAAGTAGGCCATGCAGGCTTATCTCACACACACAAGTATAGCAATAGCAATTCTAGCAAGCAATGCCTAATAGGAATTCAAGTCATATATGGGCGTGAACCTGGCAGCTCTTCGTAGTCTTCCGAGGTCCTCGGGGTCTTCTCGTAGTCCGAGACGTCCTCCTGGGTCTTCTGGGCGTCCAGGGCGTCGATCTTCTTTCAACAGCAGGACCTATTCATAATTACGAATTACTATAGGGGCCAAAGTGCAAGAATGCACAAAACTACTCAAATAAGATCCAACTCATAACAAAACCTACTCTAACATGTAGATCATGATTTTAGAAGAATTATGAAACTGGTTTCATAATTTTCGGAGCTCCGGTTGATTTATTATCAATTTTTGATGCTTAAAACAATTTCTAAAATTAAATAAAGGTTTTCGGAAAAAGAAAAACACAGGCTGACACGTGGCAGCACCGGGGAGTGCCACGTGTCCTGCTGACGTCAGCACGGGGTCCGCCAAATGCTGACGTCATCATGGCCTTTGATGACGTCAGCGTTGACGCGGTCAACGTTGACCAAGTCAACAGTCAACTGGGTCCACGTCTAGGTGGGGCCCACATGTCAGCGACACCAAGTCACTGACCAGTGGGTCCCGCGTGTCAGGTCTGGTTAAAAGAGAAAGAAAAAGGGCAAGGGGGTGTAAACGAGCTCAAAAAGATTGGGCTGGCTAGGTGGCCCATCAGGTTTGGCTTGGTGGCTCAGGAGAACGGCCGACTCGGGACTCGGCTTGGCGGGCTGGCTCGGGCTGCGGCTCGGAAGGGCGGCTCGCGGACTAGGCGGACGGGGCACGGGCGGCCCATCACCTCTTTTCCTCCTCTTCTTTTCTTCGCGGGCGGTTTTTTGGGCCGACGGGGCACAGGCGGCCCATTTCTCCTCCCCTCTCTTCTTCTTTTCACTGGCGAGCCGGGCCCGCATGGCAGCGTGTCCTTCTCCTCTTCTTGCTTCTCTCGCCTCCTCCGACGGGCTTGGCAGGGGCGCGCGGTCAAGGACGGGGGACTGTGCGGTGGCGAGGTGAAGGCGAGGCGCGGCCATGGCGGAGCTAGGGTCGCGGCGGCGGCCACGACGGCGTGTGCGCGGGGTAGCGTCTAAGCATGGGAACGACGGCGAGCCCGGGCAGGGCAAGGCAGCGGCTGACAGAGGCATGGTGCAGGGCCTAGCTTGGTTCTGGTGCTTGCGGCACCGGGGCTTGGGTCCGTGTGGCGGAAAGGCGGCGGGACGACGGCGTTACTAGTGGCGGCGGCTCGATCTCCAGGCTGCGGCGGCGGCGGTACAAGCTCCTTTCTCCATCGGTTCAGTCAGGGTGAGTCCGTGGCGAGGTCGTGCGGCCACGGCGGGATCAAGGGCGACGGCGCTGCAAAGTAGGACTGTTGACGCCTTTTACGGGCCAACACACGATCGCGCTAGGTCGCACGACGTGAGGAGGAGCTCCTTGCAGCACCTCCTGCGTGGAGCGGTCAGACCGGTCAGAGGGACCGGTCAGACCGGTCGCCGTGCAGAACGGCGACGATCCTACGAACACTCGCCCGGGAGGGACCCCGTCGGGGCAAGCGCGTGTAGGGTTGCCCTAGGCTCGGCAGGCCAGCTAGGGCGTCCTCAAACGCCATGGAGACGAGAGAAGAACAGCATGTCGAGGTTGGAAAAGTAGGGTAAAGGTAAAAAGATAAAGGGAAAATTCGATTCATGCAACCACAACTCCGTGAAATTGAGTGTCATGTTGAAAATCATGCCACTCAATGGCATAATTTTCAACATGAGATCCAATTTCAAGAAATTGGAGTGGCATGGATCCAACTGACCCAAAGATAAAAGATGTGTTTTTGATAAATTCGATTGGGTTGTCCCTTCAATCGGCCGTGACCCTGACCCTTTATATTTATAGGGTGGGGAAGACTTACCCCGCAACAAATCCTGTTTACAGATCTAAATCTATTAATAACTCTAATTGTACTCGGACTCCTCCTAGACTGGTCAGACCGGTCGGACCTACCGGTCAGACCGGTTGGTCATGCCAGACCATCTACAAATGCCTAGACCGGTCAGATCGCCTGGACACACCGGTCAGACCGGTCTGTTCAGGTTCCTGCCAATTTTGGTCATCAACATATGCCCCCCTGTTCTTTGGCAAAGCTTGCGTGCCAAAGAACACTTCTCTGGATCAAAATTGTCTAAGGGCGACGATTAACAATACGTCGGCCATACATTATATTTAAACATGCTAAAATAGCCGAACTAAGAGAACTAGCATGTAACAACTTCTAGCTTACGATCAGCAAACTATTTTGGCTTTATATTCCTTAGCATGTTCAATAACAAAAATCTTGAGACGGCCAATGCGACTGATTATACAAATCATAACTCCTTGGTAAAGTATAAAACTAATAATCATAATATGGCAGCCAAGGATTATGACCAAACCATGGATTAAGCAAACCTGAATATGCAGAACATGGTACATGCATCGACGGGATGAATGACGAAGACCAATACGATGACCGTTGACGCTTTCTTGATCTTGGTGATGAAGAACTCCTTTTTTGTTTGCCTTCCAATTGATTGCTTTGTTTTTGCGCAGATATCTTCTTGTATTTATCCAGAAGCTCCTCAAAGGTCAGCTTGATCCTATTTTTTGCACCACCAGACTTTCCAGGTTTAGACCGGTTAGACCGGTCTGACGAACCGGTTAGACCAGTCCTGTCAGAACCGATATAGATGCTCTTATCTTGCCCCCCAGCCGAATTTGAACATTGTTCGACTATATTGTTTGAAGTATGGTCTCCATTGGGGACAATCTGAGCAACGGAACTAGCCGATGTTTCTTCAACGGTTGGCTTTTCTTTATCTTGTGTCAAATCTGAATTTTTATTCAATCGCCCATCTTTTTTGACACGATAAACTTGCTTGATCACCATGTGTTTCTTTTTCTGTACAGGCCGATTTTTTGGATCAAAACGACCAATATTTGTAGGTGATGGCTTACTAATTGCCGGCTCCCTATAGGTAATATAATTTGGGCACAAATATGTAGGAAGAGACGGCATATATGAATTAAAATACCATGACGGATAAAAACAAGGCATGCTATAATAAGACCCGTATGGTATATGTGTAGACGACCTATGTGATGAAAACGGCACTGAATTAGGAAAATTATTCTCTGCCGATTCCGATCATGGAATTGTTGTCTTGGAGTAGATCTTGAGTGTTTTGGACGTTTTAGCCGACTAGCATCATTATTTCGTTTTCTGAATTTAGCCGGAAGATCTCCAAGAAAGGGCTTCGGCTTTTCCTTTTGATGCTTGCTATGACTTTTAGCTTGAACGGTTTTCCAAACACCAATCTCGGGTTTTTTGGGCTTAACCATCTTAGGTTTTGATTTATTCTGCAAAACTCTAGATGAGCCGGTTAGACCGGTCTTAAGACCGGTCAGACCGGTTGCAATGCAACCAGAAGTTTTGCCTATGTTTTGTTGCCCCCCGAGCGTTGAAGTACTAGATTTAGTCTCTGTGCTCTTGTTAGGAGATTTTGGTTCGACAATTTCGGCTTGGGACGGCCGAATTGTATCTTGACTAGCAACATTAGGCAAAATTTCGCAAAGATTACTAGTCGGCTTTTCAATAGCCGATTTTTGAATAACAGGAATTGCAACTGAACTATCTTCCTTATCAATCAAATGCTTGACAAAACCAGATAGAACGTCAGATAAAGTACCTGAAGATTGCATCTCCATTAATACATCAATGGTAGATGGTGCCTGCAACTCCTTTATCTTAACGACTCCATGCTCTGTTATACGAAAGAAGACAAAAGTAGACCTTCGACTGCTTTGTCGTATTCTCGCCGATACTCTTCAAGTAGTTCTTCAGATGATGCTGGATTGCTAGGGTTTGACAAATCGGCCATGATAGCCTGATTCTCGTTCCCCAGCGGAGTCGCCAAAATATGTTGACGCCTTTTACGGGCCAACACACGATCGTGCTAGGTCGCGCGACGCGAGGAGGAGCTCCTTGCAGCACCTCCTGCGTGGAGCGGTCAGACCGGTCAGAGGGACCGGTCAGACCGGTCGCCGTGCAGAACGGCGACGATCCTACGAACGCTCGTCCGGGAGGGACCCCGTCGGGGCAAGCGCGTGTAGGGTTGCCCTAGGCTCGGCAGGCCAGCTAGGGCGTCCTCAAACGCCATGGAGACGAGAGAAGAACATCATGTCGAGGTTGGAAAAGTAGGGTAAAGGTAAAAAGATAAAAGATGTGTTTTTGATAAATTCGATTGGGTTGTCCCTTCAATCGGCCGTGACCCTTTATATTTATAGGGTGGGGAAAACTTACCCCGCAAGAAATCCTGTTTACATATCTAAATCTATTAAGAACTCTAATTGTACTCGGACTCCTCCTAGACCGGTCAGACCGGTCGGACCTACCGGTCAGACCGGTTGGTCATGCCAGACCGTCTACAGACGCCTAGACCGGTCAGACCGCCTGGACACACCGGTCAGACCGGTCTGTTCAGGTTACTGCCAATTTTGGTCGTCAACAAGGACCAAGGCAGAACAGAGCAGAGCAAGGCCGCGAGGCACGGCGGCGGGTCCGACGACGAAGCCAAGGGTGTCGCGGGGCGAGGCAGAAGCTTGGCGCCGAGGCGAGGCGAAGGCCCGGCCTCGGGCCTGTGCACACAAGCGCGATGTGGGGTGCACCCAAAGCGAAGTCCATGGCGGTCCGTGCGCTCGCGGCGTGGTCGGGGTGTGTGTGCCCCTAGGGCGTTCGACGGAAAGCCCGTACGGGGTGGTCACGTCGCGAACGCGACATCGCGACCGTGGACGCGTCTACCTGGGTCAAAGCAAGGCGGAGGTTGGCGTGCGCGCGTGGGCTCTCGGCTCTGGCTGAGACCGCGGCACAACGACAGAGCAACGCACGCGCGTGGATACATGGAAAGCCAAGGCCACGGCGGCGGGCTAGAGGTACAACAATGGCGGAGCACGCCGTGGCGTGCCAAAGGCAATGCCCCAGGCTTGCTCGGGATTGGGCCGCGCGCGCATGCGCGGGCACCTAGTTCCCAGGGCCGCGACATGGCCCTGCCGAGCGAGCTCGGCACGGCGGCGCGGGGGTAACGCAACGGCGGTCTGCGGGTAGACGGCGGCGCAGGCGACGGGCTCCTGCAACAAACAAGGGACGGGGCCTACGGCTCATCTACGGGAGGCTCATCGGCGGTACAAGGCTCACGCCGGGCAGCACGAGGGTGGCGAGGATAGGCGGCGACACCTACTGAAGGGCTCGAGGGCGACAGACTTGAAGCGGTGTCAAGGTGCGGCCGTGGCGAGTCGAAGCCGTGCAGGCAGAGCAGCAGCGGCGGCGTTGGAGTCGAACGGGGCGCTGGCTTGACGGCGGCGTCGCAGGTCCTTCCCTCCGGGTGCGGTGGCAGCGTCTTGCTCCGACGGTGACGCTCCTCCTCGCGGCGGTGAGACCCTCTTGGCGCCCCTCCTCTCCTTTTTCTTCTCCTTCCCTCTCTCCTCTATTCTTGGCTCCTCTCCACTTTCTTGCTGTGCCGGCGGCGGAAAGGAAAAGCACCCGAGGGCTCTAAGGTTCGTGGGAGGCCGATTGGGGTTTTATAGGCGGGCGCTCGGGCTTGGCTTGGTCCTCACGGCGGCACGGACGCCGAGGATCGCCCCGCGGGTGGCGGTTCGCGGACGGGGCTACGTGGCGCGCATCAAGGGCATCTCCGATCTGGGCTCGAGGTCGCGGCCGACAGGGAGGGCAGGTGCGGGCGTCAGCGCGGGCAGGTGAGGCCGGCGTGGAATGCGGGTGGTTAGCCTCCACTGTCGCGACGCGGAAAAAGGCAAGGTCGAGCGGCAGGCGGCGTCGTCCGCGCGGAGGAGAAGAACAGGGGAGCGTCCGCGTGCGGCCGACAAGCGGGGCCAGGGCGTCGGCGTCAGAAGGTAAGGGGTGAGGCGGCCGGTGCTGGACTATGCGCGGAGCTGGGCCGTGGCAAAGCAGGCCGGTGGGGCGGAGCGGGCTTCTCGACGCGTCCGCGCGCGGCGCGCGTGCGCGGGTCTGGGCCGCAGATCGGCCGGCGGGTTCGCGGTTTGGGCCGAAGCTAGAAGGCAGGCCGGGGTGTGGTGTAACGGGCCAGGCAAGGTTAGCAGGCTGGGTGATCGGGCTGCGCAGGCTGGCGGGTCGAGCTGCGATGGTGCTATCGGGCCGACACGTGGTGCTGGGCTGGGGCGCTCGGTTTGGGCTGGTGCGGGTTAACGGGTTGGGCAGGAAGTTAGCAGGCTGGGTTAAGGAAGTTAGATGGGCTTGTTAGGATTAGATAGCTGGGCTGGTTAGCTAGGTGTTAGCTGGGCTAGAGGCTTTAGGCCTGTTAGCATTTGAGTTCAAATTAATTGGCTCAAATTAATTTGAACTCCACTCAATTCAATCAGACAAGCTCAAAATAATTTCGATAAAATCCAACAAACAATTTTAAACATGGTAGATTTGAGAAGAGCCAAATAACTCCAATTATTTCACACTAGCGATATAGTCCTTATCTTAATTTGGTTTTAAATTCTAGGAATTTGAGATAGAAGAGAAGACATTCTTAAATTATTCTAGCTATTAACACATTCACACAAAGTTTTTGAAAACTCGCATTTTTAGAGTATATAACATTCCGTAATTTTTACGGGATGTTACACACAGCACTGCTGGCATGTAGACCGAAAAAGTTTTGACATGTCGGTTGCTCTGTCAGATCTTGATGTTGCATCACAGGTAATGTACACGCTGCATCCCTGGCACGGCCGCACGGAATGGGAGCATTTGCAAGCTGACTAGCTGGTGATAAACATGCCAAGGGGGCTGCTACTTCTTCCAGCCTATTCGATTCGGTTTCCATCTGATGATCTGTATCATGGTTTGTATTTCAGCGGAACTATCTACTTGCCTGGGCTTGCCTGTTCATGACATCATGATAATATAAAAGGACACACATCGGCTGTCCAACTATGCTGAAGAAGAACCAGAATATCATGTTGCCCACCTGCTCAGATCGGTACAGTTTACGTAAGGTTATTCAGTGGAATGAAGCAAGGGAAGAAACGGAGATTGTGTTTAAGGGCAGCATACCATTATGTTCTGGAACTTATCTTGAAGATATCTCGTCAAGAACACCAATGGTATCTGGGGAAGAAAGACATTAGTGGTGTCAGCCACTCAGCCTATGTGAAACACAGTGGAAAGTATATTGTATCCAGGATGGTGTAATGTAGTTCTTTATGGAATGCAGCGATGGAAATCTGAAATGTGAGGATATGTGTAAACTGGTACGTGTAAGTGTTACTTCTATACCTGAAACATGATCCCGAAAAATGCCCAGAATTTGAAAATGTGGCATGGCACAGCAACACATATCTGCAAATTCACAATGAGAAGGAAATGAGATTATGATAAACTGACTAATACATGCAAATGATCATATTACATTCTTTTAAGTAAAATGGAAACATGCAAAATGAAAGAAAGAAGCCAATGTTCAAGATGGATTATATTGGTAACATGCTGGCTAGAATTCAAGCGAGAGCATTTCTCAATAACAGCATAGAAACCTGTTGTTTCCTGCTTTAGCTGGTGTCTAGAAAATGAGTCAGAAATGACGTATAAGCAATAAAGGTTTCAGAAGAACTATAGTACCTCATGAAATACAGCTGAAACCAGAAACGAGATTAGAATAGCTACACCCTGCAGTGTATATACAATATGAATTTGAGAATTAAGAACTGAGAAAAATCATGTCACTTCCGAAAAGTAAAGAATATCATAAGACTAACAGAATTATCTTTCTTCATGTATTTACATATGACATTCAACAGAAGACAGAATTAAGATATTTTTTCCAACTCAATATCAGATATCCTTCCGTACTCTATCTTCAATTGTTTTATATACACCTAATCCATGTATATTTCTTAAATTTATTCCAAATTTGTTTCCGAACAGTACTATATGCATGGTATATCATTTAACAACGAAACTAAATTCTTGATCTGTCATATTCTGACATTCTCACAACAGTATTGTCAATTGTTTGGTTGTCTTCATTAGAACTATGATGATTGAGTGCTAATACTCTGGCCAGCCTGTTTCCCCATTTATCAAGATTTGTATATGGTGAATTTTTTACTGTTATGTATGAGCATCATGTGGAAAGCCAAAAATAACATATTATTTTGGTACTATTTAGCTAGGTGGACTAACTGCATACAGAAAATTGGAAAGCAAAGAAGAACAAGTGTGCACTTCTTGTAGACATATAGAAGCAATTACCCTGGACAAGCCTTTCCTTATGCATGGAAAATATATATGTCGAATGATCCACTTATGAACAGGCTGACAAAAAGGTAGACCAATTGTCAGTTACTTGAAGGATATGCTTATCAGTCACTACCATAACAATGTTATTAGTTAAGTAATCAAGTGCTATCTGAACAAGAGTAAAGAAATATGAAGATGGATGTAGCAAGAAGATTACCATGTTCCACATTCTCCAGTACTGAAGTAAGCCCCAAAATATTATCGCATTAAAATGCATGGAAATAATGTCAGTCCTATTTAAAGTTTCACCTGGAAAAGAAATGAACTTAGATTTTAACAGGCCTCTCACCTCTTCAACAGTTTTGGCATTCCACCAGTCCTTGTAGAATTCACGATCACCAAAACGAAGGAGTTCAGATAGAATGTTCAGCCTAGAATTAAAAAAAAGGATGAAAGCCGTGTAGAGGAAACATCAATGTCAGGTCAAAAGTCACTTGCCCTATTGTAGATAACCACCACTATCTACGAAATTAAAGGTACTCCTGATACACGTGGTACCCAACTGAAGTAAGTTACTAACCATAAATGGAAAAAGCAATAGAACATGCAAAGCCATACATATAGTGTTGGCACTGAGAGTTTCAAGACTCTCTCTATAGCATTCAAAAAATTCCCCTTCAGTGGATGCTTGGAATTCTTCACAATCGGATTTATGTACTGAAAACAAAAGAGATTTGGAATTTAATTCAAGACCCCATATAAATAAATGTTACTTGAGGAACATAGAAGGCTTACCTGCTCAATTATGAAGCCCATCAGACCTGTAAAAATAAGACACTTTACAAGTTGTCGGATCACCCAGCCCTTCCTAATACATGTAGTTCGAGGATAAGTTGGCTGCATAATGCACCAAAGTGAAATTAGGACATTCATGTTTTGTCTCTAGTGTAACTAGATACAAGTATGAAGGAATCGATAGCATAACTTCAAAAAATCAAATAGAAGCCTTGTAGAAGAATAGTACCTGGTAACAAAGTGTTGGGGCCAACATAAAGTACAGTAGACTTTTAATGGTTGGATCTTTCATATTCTCAGGATCGACATAATTGCCATATGCAGCACCCTATTATATAAGAATAACAATGGTTTACTGGCATGAAAAAATGAGAATGAATGATATAATCATAGGAAAAATCCATTCTACAAGCACGTGTAGCTACTCCTACATGTACCTCATGATCATACTAGACCAACGAAGAGTAACGTGGAGTATATGATCATACTAGACCATCTTGGTTGGTCTATACTATTGGGTATTTGACCATGCATAGGGTATGTGCACATATTTTCATATACTAGTATCAAGGCATAATCAGTTAATCACTATATATTTGAAATACAGAGATGCTTTTGATATATTTCATACAATTTCCTTTAAAGTACATTAGAATTAGTATATGAACATACTATGTAGAGATATGCACAGAGGTATACTGATGATGGGAGTAGCACACGCATGTAGACAAAACTTACCCATCCTTGCCTAAGAGTATATCTGGTTAGGGATATGCAAAAAAGAACACAATATGAGAAGCTATTAAAAAAATGTTTGAATCTCCTAATGGAAACATAATTAATTCGAACTATATTTCATTGTGTTCAAAAGGAACTATATACAATAAACTGGAAAAGAAGTTTAAAGTGGAGTAGATCAACGTTGAGAAACATGCAACTTGTTAGCCAAATATCTAAACTAATTCAGATGAACATTTCAACACATTACCTTTTCAGTACTTTTGGACAACACCCTTATATCATAATTTGTATGTGCATAAGAGACAAGCTTCATCCACATGATGCTTGCAAGAAACATTAGCACAAATCCAGATAGTACTGCTGAGTCGCACCTGAAATTTTTTATGTAACTGAGCTGATAATCCAGAATTCATGTATGGGAAACTATCTTTTGAAGTATCATTTCTTGGCAATCAGAAAATTAAAATAAACTAACAAAATTAAATGAAACTAAGTAACATATTGCATGAAGCATACAGAGTTCTGGAATCTCATTGACAATATAATCAACAAAAAAGTAACTTTCAGCACCCGGTGCCTCTTTTGGAGAGATAACATTGACTCAACCAAATTACAATATATTCCAATGCTACTTGCAAAGCAGCATAAGAAATTCCAAACACTGCAGCTGCTTACTTTACATTTCTACTTTCAATTTTTTTAATACGGTCGGTGTTCAGGGCACTTCAGAAAAGGATTCTAAGCTACAACGATAGAAAACAAAATAGCCACAGCATTATGTGAATTGACATCTCTGGGCTACATATAAATCTTTCCAATTTGGTCTCTCCGTGGATGGATCAAGACAGAGTAAGGCAATATAGACTCAAGAGGTAAATGTTCAAAGGTTACATAAGAAACTTTATCACCGGATAAAATTAAATACTAGTGTCATATAAGCCTCCTTTTAAATCGTCCAATTTGAAGTTTATGTCATGTAACTAAAAGAAAGGTTAATTGTGAGACACAACAACATAGTTCACCACCATACCACAAAGTACTGCAAATCATGAATAATAAACGAATTGAGTATATCCCATACCATTAAATATAAGAGGTCAACGAATGTCAAAAGAAGATGCATCCAAACAAACTGCAAAGTCAAAAAGAAATATTCTTACTTAAGAATCACAACAGCTGGATAGACGATGACAGATGTTGTAATAATGATATGAAGAAGAATAACCACCTGCAAGAGGTGTATACAAGTCATAAATAGCACAATGGGAAAAAGCATACAGAATAGAAAAAAGGACGAATCCTTTATAGAATTCAACCCTCAAATATTACATCTATTGCTCCAAGATATACATAGTAAACAATAAAGAGCATGTTTGGTGAAAATGACATGATTATTTACTTATTTAGAAGCAACTTTTCTAAAGACTACACAGTGCTGTGAAGGAAACTTACATGTTCACCAATGAGCTTCCTTCTAATCAGCTTCTCAGCCACAAGTGCAACAAGTGGCAAAATCGGTAATGTGAGGCTGCAATAAACAGAATGATTAATCCTGTGAAGCTTACTGCTGTTAGTTGAAACCCAGTAGAATCAAATGAGCTAGTATATCCACCAGCACATAAGAAGGGGCCAGTCTCCCAGCGATCTTGTACTGAACCAAAATCCAGCTCTTATCAATAGGCCATACTGCAACAGTAAATTGAGAACATGAAAATGTGATAGATGCATACTAGAAAAGTGTGCAGAAAGCACAGGAACCAAATGCTACATCTGGAGATGGATTGGGAGCTCTGAATGAAGTCAAGGGAAATGAAAGGTAAAGTGACAAACCTTCATTAAATTCTCAATAATGAGTCTGCTGTTCACTGCAATCAACACAACAATGCATAGATTCAAGAGACCCGCATGGCTCTGGAATCAAGAGGACTGATTAGTTTCAGGACCTCAATTTTATGCAGCAACCACGAAATATGACTTGGATCAGTTAAATAAGAATAAGATAAATGAAATTTAATAAACTCATATTGTAATTAAGTTCTCACATGGCTTACAAACTGAGGATTCACTCTTAGTTCAAGAAGAAGATACAAATGACATTTGATGTACTAATATTATAGTAAAACTCTCACAAGGACATCTGTCCTCTGGTGGCATCCCAGGAACATGTGTAGGAAGAATGCGATGTATATACGTACGGATAACTCACAGAGGATTAGATTATCATCCAATTAAGCATTGAACTAAACCTCTACCTTCAAAAGTAAATTAGGTTATCGTTCAGATCTATTACGAGTATAAATTTCAGATAGAAACAGATCAAATTTGGTATGGACAAGGCACCAATTTGGGTGTGAATTGTAGGAGGCTCAAATCATTTCCCAGCCTCACTAGTGTACAGTTTAAGTCTCATTCAACAATTTGACATCAACTTGTCTGGGCCCAGTTAGTGCTACACTGGTATGGCTTTCTAGAGTAACATGTAAAACAAGTCCATTGAAAAAGAAAAAAAATCCATCCAATAATATGCCTAGTCAAAAATGGAGGGCGAACCAGTATGTGGTCCCATACCAGAATAAGATTTATATGGTCCTCAAGCAGAAGCAATGCCCCAAACAGAAAGGCAAGTACATCAATCAGCATGCAACATAATGCACTATGTGAACAATGTAACACGGAATGTAGTTTGAAAAGTCAACATTTGATACTGGGATGATGAGTCATGACACTGCTTAATTAGCCCTGCAATTGCAGCCTGCAGCTCCAAATCTGAAGCACCTGACTGAAGTCGAAACAATGTAACACGAACTGTAGTTTGAAAAGTCAGTATTAACTCTGAAGCTGCCCAGTCAGCCCTGCAGCTGCTGAAAAGTTAGTATTAACTCAGATCAGAACCATCTGACCTAAGTCACAACAACTCTCTGTACCTGGCTATCTGTACAGTACTGCTACCAACAACGACCGCAAACGACACGTTTGTCCTTCCGTTTCAACACGCAGAGCTCTCCTAGTGGCAACAGTTACGCTCGTTGTTTGCTGCTTCAGCCGCCCGATGCCAAATTCTGCATGGCACGCGTCCGGCGCCCAGCCGCGCACTGGCCCCCCCCTGATCCCCAAACCAAGCAAACACCGACCTCAATCCGCAGTAGCATATGCCCCCCACGAAACGAATTGTACCCGTCCCGGTACACGCGCAGAATCTATCGGCGATTCGGGAGCCCACGGATAGGCATCCCGGCACGGGAGACGGTAACCGACGCGAATTAAGCTAACGACAGCACAAAGCGCGATTTGAACACAAAAGGCAGAGGCCAGAGGCGGAGTTGACTGGAAGCAACACGGTTTCGCGGCCCGCAAGGATCGGAGCGGGCGCACGGGTCATGGAATCGCGGGAATCGGCAGGGAGGCGGAGATTCTAAGCATTGGCGCATCCTCACCTGCCGGAAGATGGCGTCGGAGCTGAGGGGGCTCTCCTTGACGCGGCGGTGCGCGGGCGCCGACGCGCGGAAGTACAGCATCTCGGGCTGCTGCTGCGGATTCGGCGGCGGGAGCGGGTCGCCGTTCTCGCGCCGGCCGCCGGAGGAATCGCCGGCATCGGCGGAGGGGGCGCGGCGGAGGCGGAGCGAGGGCTCGCCTGCGCCGGCGTCGGGCCCGGGGCCGGCGCGATCGGAGGCCGCCGCCATGGAGTGGGGCGGGGCCATGGGAGGAAGGCTCGGCCCCCGGGGTTCGGGCTGGGGCTGCGAGACTTGCTTGGGGCGGCGGTGGCGGTGGCGGGGTGGGGAGGAGGAGGAGCCGAGGAGGCGAGGTGCGGGTTTTGATGCGGGTGTTGGGCTGCGGGGGCGGCTGACGCAGGAAAGCGCGGGGGGCGGGACGGCGGCCTCGGAGAGCGGCCACGTGGGCGGGGGAGGTTGCCAGGCGTCCGCTCCGTCACCGGCCTGGCTGGCAGGGCCCGGCGCGTCGGCGCACGGCACCCGCTTCTCTGCTTGTGGTTGGATCCGGCGTCCGTGCGAGCCCTGCGGACCGCTGAGATTGGCATTTGGCACGTCCCAGCACTAGCCCTGCGGACCGCTGAGATTGGCATTTGGCACGTCCCAGCACTACCGGAAATTGCTAGGATGTCGTGTGTCTCTCTTTGCCGTGTGTTTTTGTCGGGCACACGACAAAGAGCCACTTTACCGTGTGCCACGGTGAAAACGCACGGCAAAAAAAACACACGGTAAAATTCATGTTTTACTGTGTGCTGACACACGGCAAAGACTTTGCCGTGTGTTTTTTTTGCACACGGCAAAGTAAATAGTTTGCCGTGTGTTATTTTCGACACACGGCAAAGTTATAATTTTTTTTTCTTCTCACTTCGAAACTTTTTCTACCCACCACATACAACATGTACTACCCCAAGTTAAAATTGGGTACATTTTTAATTTTTTTGCTATATATAACTAATTAATTGCATTTCGAGCAATTTTTTGAATCAAGTCATATTTGAACTGCAAGTTATTCAAATAATAGAATAAAATGAGTGAAAAATAATATTCATATTATTTAGCTCAGTTTGAGACCTTACACGTGAAATGAAAAGAAATTCTCAACATCTTGTCTATAAAACACGGTCACGAACGTGTGTTCGAATGATTTTAAAATTTTAAAACCTCGCTATATCATATGTGGAGGCAGTGGTAAAAAATTGAGTAGGTTTCGTAATTTTTTCACGTAAGATGCTTACAAATGGAAACATCTCCGGAGAAGACTCGGAGATTTGAGAAGGATGTAATTAAGTTTGGAGTAAAAGTGACGGTCGAATTTGAGTTTGACTTCGAAAGTTTTTCTACTCTTCACATACAATATGTGGTACTCTATGTTAAAATTTAGAATTTTTTTGTATTTATTTGCTATATTTAATTAAATAAATACATTTCAAACAATTTTGGAAAAATAGAACTTTTTCGTGGGCTGGAATTTGGCACACGGCAAAGATGCCATGTCATCAATCCATCCCTTCAAATGGGGCTCTCCTATTAGTCCCCTCCTCCCCCACCGGATCAGCCCCCTCTCATTTCTCTCCCTCCCCCTACTCTCTCTCCTTCCCTCCCTCCATCTCTGCCGACAGCAGGGGCGCAGCCCCGAGTGGTGGCCGGCGCGACGAGGGCCCCGAACGGCAGCGTGGCCCCGGACGGCGCGGCCCCGAACAGCGACGCGGCCATGGGCGGCGGGGGCGCCCGCGAGAGGCGGCGGCGCGGCCCCGGACGGCGGCCGGTGGGGGCGTCCGCGGGAGGCGGCGCGCGGCCCCAGGCGGCGGCCCGGCCCCGAATGGCGGCCGGCGGGGGCGCCCGCTGGTGGCGGCGGCGGTGCGGCCACGGGCGGTGGCCCGGCCACGGCCGATTGGGGCGCCCGCAGGAGGCGGCGGCCCGGCCTCGAACGGCGGCTGGCGGGGGCGCCCGCGAGCGGCCCCGAACGCCGACCAGCGGGGGTGCCCGTGGGCGGCGGCGGCCCGGCCACGGCCGGCTGGGGCGCCCGTGGGAGGCGGCGGCGCGGCAACGGGCAGCGGCCGGCGGGGGCGTCCGCGGGCGGCGGCGGCGGCGGCGCGGCCACGAGCGGCGACGCCTCCTCTCCTGGCTGGCCGGCGGGGGCGTCCGCGGTCGGCGGCGGCGGCGCGACCACGAGCGGCGGCGCCTCCTCTCCTGGCGGGCCGGCGTGGTGGTGGTGACGGTGGGCGGCGGCATGGTTGCGGTGGCCGGCACTGCCACTGCAGC
This sequence comes from Panicum virgatum, assembly GCF_016808335.1. NCBI lineage: Eukaryota > Viridiplantae > Streptophyta > Magnoliopsida > Poales > Poaceae > Panicum > Panicum virgatum. Next base: position 33,409,750 of record NC_053148.1, on the reverse strand, counting down.
GGCACCAATGTTTTTTTTTATTTTTTTTTGGAAAATTATTTGCCGAGTGTTAGCTCTGACACACGTCAAAGTGGCTCTTTGCCGACATTTGGATGCCGTGTGCACTTTGCCGTGTGTTACACACGGCACGGCAAAGAATTTACCGTGTGCAAAATAGTCTTTGTTATGCGCCTCTTACACACGGCAAACACTCTGGCTCCCGTAGTGCAGGGACCCGTTTTTAGGGTGCAACTTTTTGCTCGCACTGAGAAAACAAAACAAATGATTTTTTAGATGGCAAAATCAAACGAAAACTGTTGGCTCGAGATTACTCACGTTGAAATATAGAGACCTGTCCTGCATAAGATAATTTGGAACGTTTCGGTGATTCTTTTTTAACTCTAGTGGTGGAAGTGGAAGACACGTGTACCCGACACTCGAGTGGTGTTCCAAGAGTGCACTTTGAACGGAGAAATTGGAACCTGAGCTACTTTACTTCGGTTTTGCAACCGGAAAACTAGAATAACTTATCCGATTTATCTGTTTTCGGCTTATTTCTGGTTATTCTCTTCACAAAATACTATTGAATCAGATGACTTTTCCATCGTGCTGAACACCAAATAAGTAATTGAGCGGGAAAACTTGCATTGAGAGGTCTTTCAGAAAACAAACTCAAAATTTCAAGTTTAGAATTAAAAAATCCACCTCGATAAATACAATGTATCATCCACTTGTCCATGCAGTTTGGCGCCACGCTGCTGAGATTGCTTCATAATCTCTCTCTCTCTCTCTCTCTCTCTCTCTCTCTCCCTAAGTTGCATGTCATTTTAATTTTGATGTAGATCAAACTTATCTAATTTTTGCCAAGTTCAAGAAAATATATTAATATCTACAATATCAACTAGTGCACTACCAAGATATATAGTGGAAGGACATTGATATTGTTGATATTATTAACCTCTCTATAAATCTGATCAAAATTAGAGGAGTTTGACTCAAATCGAAACTAGAACAGTTTACAATTCGGAACCGAGAGAGTAATTAGAATTTAATGGAGATTTTACCATGCACTTGTGTGTTCTTCGGAAATTAGCTTGTTGGACAAATACAAGGCCAAAAACATTTTGATGTGAAGTACTCCAAATAAACCATATTAAAAGGGGGAAATGGTTGATTTTAGCCTCCACACGCATGAGACTTTAGTTGGTCACACAATTGATGCTCCCAATCCACAATTAGGGCTTTGTGTTGGGATTTCATCACAGATAGATGGAGGTCATAGAGAGAAAGGCACCAACAACAAACAAAATTAGTGGCGGTGGCAAGCCCTGAGGCCACAAGTAGACCTGATCATGGTCGGACCAGATCGGGTTCAAGTCGGGTCAAAGAAAAATCTGATATTATTTTCTCAGGCCAAACCTGACCTGATTTGACTAGTGGGCCGGATTTTTTAGCCCGAGCCTGATCGGACACATGGTCATGTTGGATCAGGTCGAGTTGAACCACAATTTTTTTTCGATCGGGTCGAGTTTTTTTAGATTTTGGGTTAGAAAAATCAGCCTTTGCCTGGCCCCATTTTTGTTGCGGGTCGAAAATTTCGGTCCAAACCCCATCCACACCGGTCGGATCATATTAGGTTTAGGTGGGTTGAATCGGGGTCATCATCGCCAACTTATGATTAGGTATAGCGACGAGTCACAGTGGCAGTGGTGGGCGACCGATGGATCCGCCACTGCTCGTGGCAAGGGCAGTGGTGCGTTTGAACAAGGCAAGGGTGATGTATTTCTTCTACCTCAAATTGGTGTGATTAAGAAATCATACCTATAAAGTTATTGGACGATATGTTAGCCAATGATAGTGAAGGTATCGTATCTCATAGTAAGGGCCAACAATAATGAAGCGCTGACCATACAGCCAATGATAGTGATGTATTTTTCTTTTGTTGTCTAGGATTGTTCGCTGTAGAATCAGGGGCGGAGCTAGCGGTGGATCTGGGGGACTTCAGCCCCCCTAGACCCCCACAAACAATGGAGCCCCCCTTGAGCCCCTTCTCTAGTTTTTTGGAGAAAGAATGAGGAAGAAGGGGAGGAAGAAGTAAAAAAGGGAGAGAAAGAAGAAACTCAGCCCCCCCTGTTCTATTCCTAGATCCGCCACTGTGTAGCATAATAGTATCTGCATTTGCAACTGTAGTTCTTTTTTTTGTGAAAAGTCCTGGCTCAAGGAAAATAATAACGTAAAAGGAAAATTTTAAATTTCAATGAATATCAAGTGTGTTCTCTTTACAATTTTATAAATTGAAGCATAATTTTTCTTTACAATTTTTATTGGCAAAGCAGGTCTAAAGATTATTTCTGTAACGTTAGCACGGGCAATATACTAGTCTCATAGTAAGGGCCAAGAAGAATGAAGCGCAGACCAGATAGAATACCACAAAAGTATCATTATCTAGATATCTACTATAATTGCATTTCTTTATTTATCCCGTGCTGATGATGTAGAATTGCTAAATTAAACGCTCATTTGGCATTGGTACTTTCACATGATGTTTGAGACACTCGAGAAAGCAAACAGAAGTAGGAACATCCACTGCATATATTTTAAATTATCGCCAGGTTTCTCTTCGCATATGAGATAAGGCCGGCACTCGACGTACGTACACACTAGGAGTCCCGTCACTGTATGTAGTCAGCGACTAAGACATGTACCTACGCACAAAGTTTGTTGGCTTGTATGACGGTGACGGCCGACCAATGCAAGTACTACGTGCAACGGGGTGTCCCGTGAGCTTCATTGTCGTATGAATAAATAAAGTAGGAGTAACTATATAAAAAATCGCATCTGATAGAGAATAAGATGGAGTAGGCACAAAAGCCCATCAATGTTAAGTGTGTAGAACAGGGCCTTGTGAAATGACGATATCGTCTACTTGTTTAGGGCAAACCTTTTAACTAATCATTATGTTATTGATATATAGTTTTTCTCTACAAACTTATTAACGTTACTAGATCTATGTTAGTCAAAATACATTCTTATATTTATTTTAATGTTTATCAGATAAATAAAATATTAGTATAGTCATTATTGGTCAAAGTCATTTTGCCCTAGCAGAATAAATTTTGGCTTGTAAAAAAAAGGAGTGTCTAAATTGCTAAGGAAAAGCGAACTAAGGATTACTAAAATAATTGTTAGGCTATCACGATGGAACATACCCAAACACCTGAGTTTGAGTTTTGGACTCATGCAGTCATATACTAGCGCTTGCATTTAAGACAAATCATTCTTTCGTACGCGTCAGTTGACTGAGACTGAGATGTTTGTTGTGAGTTCGTCTGTTCAAAAATATGCTTAAGTTGATCCTTGGTGCCGCATACATACAACCATCCGCGTCTATGCTAGATTTTGTAGCAAATCAAGAATAATGCTAAGGGAATGGAGTAGTATGTACTTTCTTTTCTCAATGCATTTAGAAAAATCAAAACGACCTAAAATTTGTCATTATCTTATCCAGGCAACTCGGATGCATATAATACTATTATCTGATCCACCCAACTTGAAGGAGGCATATCGAGATATATTTCTTAACTTCTCATAGCAGGAGTGCTACCTTTTCTCCGTTACACCACCTATATGGGCCAAGCCAAACCAGATGACGTAGAAAAATTAAGGAAGAAAGAAATATTCAGATACTTGATAGATAGTGACATGCGACTAAACATCTGGACACACCGCCCTCCTTTTCTCGAAGGGCATCGAATATTGCTGCACCTTTCTGCGAGAAGATAACGGTCAAATCGAGAGGTGAGATCAACTTGTCAGCATTTCTTTGCCCGGACTAAAAAAAGAAAAAAAATGGGAAAAGGACCTGCTGATATTTTGTCGAGTCCACTATTTGATGATGCCAAACACTTAGCTCTAGGGGAGTGTACTTGAACTAGCTAACACAAGATGCGCAGCTCTCTCTGGCATGGTAACGTTGGGATGGCAGCAATTTCGAGAGGCCCTGATTGGTGATTACAGTCCACGGCTACCGTACACCGTACTTGTTCTTCCGCTCATTGAGAGCAAGTATTATAAATGGTTGTAAATTGGTTAAATTCTACGTGAAAGAAAGAGAAGGGGAGAGAGAAGAAACCTGGCGTTTCGCTTATCGCCCGCCTCAGCCTACGCTTCAGACTCTGCTGGTGGGCCCGGATAACCTGAGTCGCTCGCATGCAGCATTCCGCAGGCGCACAAGCGGACGTAAAGCCCCGCAGACAGCCGTATAGCAGGGCTATGTTATTAGCTATGCTCTGACGACGGCTTCCGTCTCGAATCACCCGCTCACTGACGACGGCTTCCATCTCGGATCATGTGGATCCCCAACGAGAAATTAATTCTATTTGACTGGCGGTGTTGATTTATTAAAAAAAATATTGCTGCCTAGCTAGTAGTTGATATTTGTTGATTTGGCTTGAGAGAAAAATATTATTGTATTTTATCTATTCCGATGCGGATCTGCCATAGTCGCTGATAGGATTCGACAAAAGGAACTGTGCGAATGGCCAGTTGCGGAATCACGTGACGACGATAGTAAACTTAACATGCCCGCGAGAGGCTGTCTGAACAATACCATCTCACATAGGCAGCATTTAGTTTCAAAAAAAATTTGCACAGTAATCGTCACATCAAATTTTCGAACACATGCATGGAACATTAAATATAGTTGAAAGAAATAACTAATTATATAATTTAACTAATTATGACGAGACGAATTTTTTAAGTCTAACTAATCTATGATTAGATATTAATTATCAAATAACAACAAAATGTGCTACGGTACCCAAATTTAAACTTTTTCGCCAACTAAACACCCCCTACTAGTCACCTCTGATCCCAAATCACTGAGCAAATAGTCTCTGTCTCTTTTTCCCCCCTTTCCCTGATCTAATAATCCTGCAGACCGCCTTTGATCCCAAATCCCTGACCAAATCTCTTCCCTCCCTAATCCTGCCGTTTAGCTGCGGCATCAACCACTTTTGGCACGGCCACGCAACATTTTTTTCGCCATGCCTCCATATGGGCCTGTCCGACAGGTCGAGGACGAGACATGGCCCTCTAGAGGACTATCTGTTCCAGCTTATGCTTTTGGAGAAACAAATCAGAAACAACTTTGCTGCGTACAAGAACATAGCACCGTCCGGCATAACAGAATAAAGCCAGCCAATGCACTTCCACTTTTAACTTAGTTTTAAGATGACATTTAGTTTCCCCTGTCACTAGAAACAAACAAGAGTGACAAAACTAACAAATCCAACGGCTCGAAAAATCCCCCTTCCAAGCAAATGGTTATGGCAGCAACTGGAATCCAATTTACTAAAATCTGGCAGTTTTGGCAGCAAAATAACAAGGTATTCAGGAAATACATTGAGTAAATTTCACCGGCAGTCCTCGAACTTGTTCCGCGTTCTTATCCCAGTCCCGGTACTTGCAAAACGTCCATTCAGCATTTAAACTTGCTATATCGTGTCACCGCCGGTCCAAACTGCCTCCCCGAGCCGAGCGCCTCTCTCGCTCATCTCCTCCCTCCCGCCGCCGGCCATCCTCGATCCACGCGCGCGGGAGCAGGCGCCGAGGTGAGCAGCAGCCACTAGCCTCTGCTCCACGGCGGTGATGGCCTCGGACAGCAGCTGGCTTGCGGCCGGCGGTGGTCTCCTGTATGCCGGCCGAGCTCTCCCCCGCGCGGCCAGCGGCCCTCACCGGCTAGCTGCGGAGCTTGCCCACGCGGCCGGCATGGCGCGGCCGGCGGCACTCTCCCGCACGCCGGCGGAGCGGGCTCAGCGCAGATGGAAAGCCCCGCACGGCCGTCAGCCCTCACCCGCCAGCTGCAGAGCTTGCCCACGCGGCCAGCGCGGCGTGGCCGGTGGCACTAGCCCGCACGCCGGCGGAGCACGCCCGCGCGGCCGGAGGAGGCCGGAGGAGCTCGCCGACGCAGCCGGCTCGGCATGGCCCGCAATGCTTCCCTGCACGCCGCCGGCAGAGCGCTCCCTCGCTCGCAGCCACCGGCATCTCGCGCTGCTCCTACCTATGGTCGCGGCTGGCCCAATTCGTTGCAACAGAGTTCGATTCCACCATGCTGGACTTCAATTCAATCGCAGCGGATGTCGATTTGAGCATGAAATCTTGGCTTGGTCGATTGAGGTCCGGAGGACCATGTCACCGCTGCGCCATCCACAACCAGCAAGCAATTCTACCACTTCTGCCTGCTGCTGCTACTCTCAGGCAGCCCCATCGCTGCCACCGCTACTCCCAGGTGCCAGTGCTGGGCGTGCGGAAGCCGGCGCCAGCGCTGTTGCGGGCGGAGGAGGCCGGCGCCGGTCGGGCGGAACCAAAGCTGCGTGGCCATGTCGGGCGGGCGGGCAGCCAGCGGCGACGGCGAGCTCCTCCGACCGCGAACCAGCTGCTGTCCGAGACACTATGCCACATACGATGGTCGACGATGAACGTGCGCGCATGGGCATGCCTTGATGCTGCGGGCGAGCACGCATGAATAGCCCGGAAGAACTCCTCGTACTCGGCGGCGCCGCCGGACTTGCGCCGCACCTCCACGACTACCAGCTCCGGCGTGAGCTCGTAGATCTCCACGGCCACCACCAGCGCGCCGTGCTCGCCCTCCCGCGTCCCTTCCATGTTGACCGACCCGTCGTCCAGCTCACGCACCACCAGGCCGGCCCCCTCTAGCGCCGCCAGGATCTGCTGCACTAGCGCCGCCGACATGAACCGCGCCGCCGCCAGATGGTGGTGCTTCTGCTCCGGGCCGTGGCAGCTGCTGTCCGAGGCCATCGCCGCCGCGGAGCAGAGGCTGGTGGCCGCTGCTCACCTCAGCGCCTGCTCCTGCACGCGTGGATCGAGGATGGCCGACGGCGGGAGGGAGGGGATGAGCGAGAGAGGCGCTCAGCTTGGGGAGGCAGTTTGGACCGGCAGTGACACAATATAGCAAGTTTAAGGTGTTGAATGGACGGTTTGCAAGTACCGGGACCTGCATGAGAACGCGGAACAAATTTGAGGACCGCCGGTGAAATTTACTCAAATACATTTATCATCATTTTTAACTTTGTTTAGCTTTTAGCCCGATGGATACCAGGTGCTATGTTTTCTCAAACACGTACTGCTGCACTACGCCAAGGTAAATGAATGAACAGATACTCCATAGATCAATATTCGATAATAGAATCCCAGGTTGGTACAAATAAGAAGGGAAAGCAAAGCATCTCACTAAACAATAGCCTGAACAAGACAAAAAATAGGCATAGTGACCTGAAAATAGTACTACACAACACTATGTCATACCCGCAAGATAGAAAATATGCTGACAATCTGAAGTCGAACAAAAATATCAACAATTGTGCACTTCAAACACTATAAATACATATCTAAGGGACAGAACAATAATTTAGGAGCCATTTTCTCAACAATCATTTTATTCTGGTGTACACTGTATAGAAGAAAAAAAATCAATCTTAGATCCAAATCTAAACCTCAAACCCTTGAAATGCAGTTAACAAGCTTGAGTCTTGTTCAACAAATATTGAAGATGACAATACACCACTCTTTATGGTGCGCGCTTCAGTACTACAAGTATGGTTTAAGCAATTAAGCCCGACTTAATCTGAGAAACTACTCATACCAAAGCAAATAAAATAAAATTAGAAGTACCATTTAAATGACCTAAGAGTGAATGACGCGGTTGCCTAATTTCCCATAACACACAAAATATCATTGCAGTATTATCATAAAAGCAAATGCACAGTCACTGTTGTAGCAGATTGTTTGCAAAAGGTCTTGTTTATGGCGCCTTCAGTATGCATTAAACTAAGGCATTGCTCAAGTGCAACCATTCCAATTGAGATACAATCAGAAAAACTAAAGAGCATCTTTATCTTTGGGTATTCATCCCAACAGTACTGATTATACAAGGAAACCTTCAGAATATGGTAACATATTATGGAAGTTCAAAGAGGCATTAACTTGTATATAATAGGAGTCCTTTGAGTTCGAGCACAACTAGCAAATGAGCAACTAACAACCTAAATCCCACAAGTCATCAGTCACTCAATGTGCTTTGGAAATTCAAATAGAACTAAACAGACCCAAGGTACCAGAACACTAAAAAAAGCACTTGAAAAGCTAGGCATTTCTTACACCATGTAGCAAGCGCTCATACAAATTTCTTACACTCGATACTATTCTCCACAGTTTATCATTTTTTTTGCAATTCTAACTATTAATTTAGCACACATAACTGTTAAGAGTTTCAAGCGTGCGAATTCTACATATTACACTAAAACCCAGAAGAACCACACAACACCACCTCATTATGTCCTAGGCTGCAAGCAGAAACAGATATTTGCGAGAAATGCACAGGGTAACAATAATATTACTGGAGACAATAATAGGCAACATTCAAGTAGGCACATAACATCCATCAGCATCAACCAAAATGCAATCTCGAGTTTCTTTTCCTCATCCATACATCATCCTGAACCCACAAGAGAACATCACAATCTTGATGCCCTTATGCGAACCTGCAGGCGATCTACTTCTCGGAGGAGTTGGGTCCGCGCTTCTTGCCGAAGCCGACGACGGCGGTGACGAAGCGGCGGTTGTACTGCATGCGCTTGTAGGCGCGGCCCCGGGGCTTCTTCTTCTTGTCCTGCTTCGCCACCTTGGGCGTCTGTCCGCGCACCTTTCCCGCGCGCGCCAGCGATCCGTGCACCTTTCCTGCACCACAGATTCACGCGCCGACGGCCCCAACGCCAGAATCAAATCAGATCCCAAATCAAGAAGAAACGGAACCCTCGAAGAACCGCTTCGAGCGGGATCTGCGGACAAGTTTCGATGCGTGGGCGGCGAGGAGGAGGTGAAGGAGTGCTTACCCATGGCTGCTGCAGCAAGGAGGGTGGCTGCTGCGGCGGCGGCGGCGGCGGGCGGGGCTAGGGTTTAGTGCGGGCGCGGTGGTGGGCGCGGGAATGGCGGAGGAGAGGGGAACCGCAGGATTTCCTTGAGCTATATGCGGCGGTGATTTTGCATTCGGCCCCGGGTAGTCAAGTTTCAAAGTTTACGTAAATGCGCTGCGGAGGCGGAAACGTAGCTTCGAGTCGTATTTCCGTACAACTAGGTAAAGACCGGACATACAATTTTTAAATAAAATAAATTAATTTTTAAAGAAAATACGATATCAGTAAGATAAGAATCCAATGAGCCATAGCAAGCTACTCCTAAGGCTTGCAGATTTGTGTCCATTGGCACGATGAGTGTGTTCGTGACAAGCTGTTTTCCTTTCTCGATCCGCTTTAGCCTCATGTTATTGTCGTCTTCGACCGCTGAGTGTCTTCGTCCGCATCAGTCCCCTAGAGTTCGTACGTTGGCTGCCTTCTCGTTCGAGGCGCAACGACCGACGTGTACCCCACTGCTAGTGGCGAGTGGCATCACTCTAGACTCCTGAGGCGGCGTGGAGGATGTGTCATTTTCATGAGTAGAGGAGATTTCATACATGGAGCTTAAGTTGTCAGAGCAAGTCGTGCGGGTGACAGTAAGCTCCTAGGGTTTGGGAGGGCGAGCATGTATAAGAAAGGAGAGCATCTGTTGGTGTTGGGCAAGCCGCAAATGCTGGAAAGAAGAGAAAACCGTTGCTATCCTATTTGGGGAAGTGGAGACATCATGCAAGGTGAGTGTCGTGGTGTGCAAACCCACAGCCGGGTGGCGTAGTGCACCCGCCTAAACTCTGAGGGTGAGTACTCGGGGGTAGCTAGGATTAGCCCAATCTCAGAGGAAGAACACGATGAACACAGCTGGTTTAGAGTGGTTCGGGCCGCCGGAGCGTAATACCCTACGTCCACTGTGTGTTGTATTGCTTGCGCTCTCCAGCTGAGTCTCGAGAGAGTCTGAGGATCTGTGTTCTAGCGGACGTGCTCTCCCTTTTATATGTCCAAGGGGAGCACGTACACTGAGCGGGGCCCCGACATGTGGACCCGGCGATGTATTATAAACTACACTTTGACCTTTAATGCCTCAGATCCAGAGATCTTGTCGTCGGCTTCCGTGCGTAGCTTCTGACCAGAGATGATCTTGAGCTGTCCTGTCAAAGTAGAGTCTAGTCTCTGCAGCCGCGCGTCGAGGTCATGATGAAGCGCCGAACTACTGACTCAGTCACTGTAGCAGCGTGCACTATTGCTCCAGTCAGTAGCTGGTCATCATGACTCGTCGCCCATGCGCACGGCGCTGAGCCTTTAATGCTTGTCTTGGTAACTGACGAGCCACCTCGGTAACTGGCGATGCATAGTGTGGACTGACAAAAGCTGCCCCGTGCCCAGAGGCAGCAGAGCCCGCCTCAACCACTCGCACTTAATGTGGGTGGGTGAGGGAGCTTCCAGCGGAAGGCTTGCGCCCGCGCCCGCGTCTGCGTGACACGTGGCGGCTCCGGACCCCTCCCGAGCAGCTAGCTGAGCCGAGAATCATCTACGGGAGTCCGGACGGCACATGGAGGTCCGGGACCCACCTGCGGGGGTCCGGGTCCGCGGTCAAAGGTGCTGAGCATTTCCATCTCTGGGACACGTGGTGACACCGGACCCATCCTCGAGCGGGAAGCGGGTCCGGGACCGTTGGTCCGGTGAGATGGAGTCGGACCCCAAGGGTCCAGCTGCTTAGCTATTTAGGGCGTAGTTACGGATAACTACGCGAGTCTTGGCACAGTAGGAGTGGGTACCCCAGCTGCAGGGTACCAACAGAGGCCACCGGGCCCGCCTCGGGAGAGGCAACGAACCCGCAGGTGGGGCCACAACTGTGAGCAACTAGGCTGCTTCTGGCGCCCAGCGGTGCGCGCCGCAAGGGTCTTGTCCTGCGTCGTTCATCCTTTGGGTCACCTGCTGCATCATCACATTTGGACCTGCACATGACTCAAGTTAGATGCTTAATAGCGTGCCCACGGGTCCCAAATCCTGTTGGCTATAATTCTTTGAGATAGACAGCTAGGTTCAGTAAACGAAGCTCAAGGGGCCGCCCTTTAGGTTAAGAGAAAGTCCGGACCTCCAGATTCCCAGTCCTAGGTACTACGACACTCATTCACAGGAGGTGGTGCGTGCAGGCTTAGGGTACGGAACCAGGCTAAGCGGTTACACGGCTCCGGACCTCCCCGGAGAATGAGTGCGCTTCCCTGAACCTGCAGGTTCCCAGGGGTCCCAACCCATCTCTTCCATGAGGGGTCTCGAGCTAAGTCATTAACTAGCCAACTCAATTCGGACCACAATCACCGCACAAGAGTAAGAAGCCACGTGGGGGTTAGCGCAAACAGAATGCGTAGATTGAAATTGGAATATAACATCCTTAGAGGCGAACTGAGAATAAACTTTTCATTTATAACTAGATGTACATGAGATGTGCGATGTAAGCCAGAACACGGGTTTATGAGGCCGGAGCTGTCCGGACCTCTGGGCCCCCAGTCTTAGGTACTACGGTACTCGCCCTAGGGAGGTAGAGCATGTAGGCTTAGGGTACGGAACCAGGCTAAGCGGCTACACATCTCCGGACCTCCCTGGAGGGTGAGTACGCTTCCCTGAACTTGGTTCGCAGAGGTCCGGACCCCTCCACGGGGGAGGCTCACCGGACTGGACCACACGGAAGTACTACCTAGTTACAAATGAAAAGTTTTTATTCCCTGCTGGGCCTCTAAGGGCAGGACTTACAGAGATGTAGAGTCGGGGTGCGACCGTAGTCGGCTTTCCGCCGGAGAGAGCAACCAGAGTCGTCTTAGTGCGACCGGAGTGGGCTTTCCGCCGAAGCGGGTTTGGTGCGACCTGAGTCGGCTTTCCGCCGGAGCGAGCTTGGTGCGATCGGAGTCGGCTTTCCGCCGGAGCGGGCTTGGTGCGACCGGAGTCGGCTTTCCGACGGAGCGGGCTTCCTCACATGAGTGAGGTATGCTGTGAGCTAGGATTTGTCGCTCCGCCGCTCGCAGCTTGTGAGGGGGCCCTTAACGAGCGCCCTGACTCTTGCCGACGTGCAGCACGCGCCGCTGCCGACGGTGGCTGCTCCACGGGCACGGTTGCCCCTAGCGCAGGAAGGCGAGAGGCGTGTGGCGTGGATGACGCCACACCCTCCGTCATCTCCACGTCGTCATCAAAGTAGAGTCTAGTCTCTGCAGCCGCGCGTCGAGGTCATGATGAAGCGCCGAACTACTGACTCAGTCACTGTAGCAGCGTGCACTGTTGCTCCAGTCAGTAGCTGGTCATCATGACTCGTCGCCCATGCACACGGCGCTGAGCCTTTAATGGTTGTCTTGGTAACTGACGAGCCGCCTCGGTAACTGGCGATCCACAGTGTGGACTGACAAAAGCTGCCCCGTGCCCAGAGGCAGCAGAGCCCGCCTCAACCACTCGCACTTAATGCGGGTGGGTGAGGGAGCTTCCAGCTGAAGGCTTGCGCTCGCGCACGCGTCTGCGTGACACGTGGCGGCTCCGGACCCCTCCCGAGCAGCTAGCTGAGCCGAGAGCTCACGGGGGTACAGATAGACACGTGGAGGTCCCGGACCCATCTGCGGGAGTCCGGACGGCACGTCGAGGTCCCGGACCCACCTGCGGGGGTCCGGGTCCGCGGTCACAAGTGCTGATCATTTCCACCTCTGGGACACGTGGTGACACCGGACCCGTCCCCGGGCGGGAAGCGGGTCCGGGACCGTTGGTCCGGTGAGATGGAGTTGGACCCCAGGGGTCCGGCTGCTTAGCTTTTTAGAGCGTAGTTACGGATAACTACGCGAGTCTTGGCACAGTAGGAGTGAGTACCCCAGCTGCAGGGTACCGACGGTCAGATTAAAAAAAACATTCCGTATTCTGTTGCCGTGTTGCCGATTGAACAATTGCCGACTGCCCGCCTCAATGGACGTGCGCGCGTGCTGCCATCAAGAAGCCAAAACCAGCTAGCGACTCTCGCTAGCTCGCACACGATTCAACACTGGCAAACCTGTCCATGCAGTTTCTCTACCGAGCGGCAACATCAAGTGCAGAGTTGGATGGGGTGTCACCCATATTGTCCTGCCGGCAGAGCCACGATTATGTGTGAGGATATGTACGTTTTTTACAGTAGAGACTCAAGTGGACTCGGAGACCGTACTGTTTACATTTTAACCTTTTCTGGAAAACAAATTCTCATTTAAATCTTTTAAAAACAATTTGTGTTATTGGACCCAGAGATAGGCGTCATAACTTATGGCGCTGTTGTAACACATCTCGGCGAGCCTCCTACCCCAGAGTCAAGTTTGTGCCTACGTGGCAGCCAGCTCGGCGCCATGAGCTGTGAGCTGTGGCGCCGAGCTCGGCGCCGAGCTCGACTCAGTACCGCTTCTAACGCTTGCGCCTAAGGGTGGGAATGTGGAAATGGTTATCCGAATTTTTTGCATCCGTATCCGTATTCGCAGCTAATATGGATATCTGTATCCGTATCCGATTGTAATGTGGTACTAAAGTGGATATATCTGAATTCGTTTTTCCTTATTTTTCTCTATCCGATTCCACATCCGTATTCGACAATATCCGCAACATCCGTATTCGAATAAGAATGAGCGCATAGAAAAACTATTAAAAATTATATATATAACTAATAATTAGTGATATATTAGTTTAAGTATTAATAATAATGTATTTAGTGGAACTATTTAAGAGTGATAATTAATAAATGACATGTGCTACTAGGTTTAATATTACTAATGATACATAAAGATTAAGTTTAATTAATTTTAATTTAATTAACTATATTTTGATATGGATAATCATATTGATTTTAATTTACTTTGGTTTATCCACTTATTGATAAATTATAAATATACTTTATTCCATTTATTCTTTATAACTATTGATATTTCCATTAACATATTTATTCATTTGCATTTTATATCTTTATATTATTATCTATTTAAATATTTATGGATAAATATGTTTTGATGAGATATTTTTTTCTTAACTACAAAAGTTACATTCTTTAATCCTTATTGTATAATGACTTAGTGATACCTTCGAAATATGTTTATAATGAATAAAACAAACGAATATAACTATGTTCAAAATTAAATAAATATCCGAATTCGTATCCGAATTCGAGACATCTGTTTTGTATTGTATCCGACAATATCCGAATTCGTATCCATATCTGAGTTAAAATATGATAAAAAATACTATCCAGATCCGATTCTATACATATCGGAACCGATTCTATCCTGCCCGTCTCTCCTCGGCCTGCTCTGCCGTCGAATCAAGAAAAGGGAGCGGCGAGCATTGATGGCGGCAGCATCACCTGACACCTGTACGTCACCTCCAAAGCCTCTCTGTTTCCTGTAGCTGTGCACACGGCTACTTGTCCCTCTCTCCCTCCCTCTCTCGCTGTGTTTTCTCCGAAAAACACTGTAGCGCTGTTTTTACGGTAGATTTTGTCCTACCATGACCTAACTAGGCTCAAAAGATTCGTCTCGCAACGTACATCAAAACTATGCAATTAGTTTTTTTATTTACCTACATTTAGTACTCCATACATGAGTTATTTGCTACATTTAATGTTTCGATATGATGGAAAGTTTGGTTTTTGTGGGGGGTTTTTGGAGGATCTAAACGGGCCTCTATTTCCGTCTGCGCGCCACTGTGCGACATGTAGTGTTCACTTCACCTCCAAAGCCTCTATGCTCCATGCAACTATGCACGTCACCATTTGTAAAGTAGTAGGGGCTTGTTTAGATGTTCGTGTAAAGTTTTTGAAATAAAATATTTATATATTTAAAATAATAAATATAGACTAATTATAAAATTAATTATAAAACTTGTCTGTAAATTACTAAATGAATTTATTAAAACTAATTAATTATCTATCATTAGCATATATTTACTGTAATTTTATTGTAGTAATTTATTATCTAATTATGGCATAATTAGATTCATTAGATTCATTTCGTAATTTACAAGTAAACTAGTAAACTATGTAATTATTTTTTTATTTTATCTAGATTTAATATTTTATCCATGTACCGCAATATAGTTTTGAAATTTTGAATTTTACATACAAAACCTAAATCTTTAAAGATCCAGAGCTTGTGCAACACATGCGGTGTTGGCCCAGAGAGGAAGACTTGAGCGACAGACGGCAGATGCACGTCACCATTTGAAGGGAGACGTTGGACTTTGGAGGTGACGTGCCTAGGTGATGCTGTCCCGCCATCAATGCTCGCTGCTCCCATTCCTTGATGCGACAGTAGAACATGCAGAAGAGGTACGGTGCAGGAGTAGAAGCGGTACGGTGCAGAGCTCCGCGTTGTGGATCTGGGCGCCGAGCTCGGGAGCTGTGGCGCAAGCTGAGGGCCGTTTAGTTTCAAAGAAAATTTTTTTGAATGTCTCGTTGTGTTTGACCAGATGTCGGGAGGGTTTTTCGAATACTAATTAAAAAACTAATTCCAGAACTCACTTGGAAACAACGAGACGAATTTTTTGAGGCCTTTGACCGCAGCATTAACACACGTGGGTTACTGTAGCACTTATGGCTAATCATGCACTAATTATGCTTAAAAGATTCGTCTCGTCGTGTACATCCAAACTGTATAATTAGTTTTGTTATTTAATTATATTTAGTGCTTCATACATGTGTTTTAAAATGGAGGTGAAAATTTTTGGAAACTAAACGCCCCTGACTGCCACACAGGGCCGTTTAGTTCCAAAATGAAAATTTTTGGATGTTAAATCGATTGTTTGATCAGATGTCCGGAGAGTTTTTCGGACACTAATTAAAAAATTAATTTCAGAAATCATATGGAAACCGCGAGACGAATCTTTTGAGACATTTGACCGTATCATTAGCACATGTGGGTTACTGTAGCACTTATGGCTAATCATACACTAATTAGACTCAAAAGATTCGTCTCATCGTGTACATCCAAACTGTGCAATTGGTTTTATTTTTTAATTATATTTAATGTTCCATGCATGTGTCCAAAGAGGAGGTAAAAAATTTTGGGTGAAAATTTTTGGTAACTAAACGGGCTCATAGGCGCCAGCTCGGCTCCGCTTGCTCCGGGGCATGAGGGTCGGTGTCATGATTTATGGCGCCGAGGTAAGTGTCGATTCTTTGGGTCCAAAAATATAAATTATTTTTTCGAAGGTCTAAATGAAATTTTTCTGAAAAAAATTAAAATGTAAAAAGTACGGACTCCAAGAGTAGGTGCAGTACTTCCTTCTTAACCTTTTTTTCTTTGACTTAAGAGACCAAAAGTAATTTTGGAATGCAATTTTATTGACTAGAACTTTAGAGTCTAGGACATTGTCCACTGTGTATATGGCGTTTATGTCTTATTTTATGATGATGAGGCGTATTGTAAGTAAAAACATTATCACCTGAAAATATGTTCAATCTAAAAATGTGACTATTTAACCACACACAATCAACAAAATTATCTTTTCTTCCCGAAAAGTTACTGCAAATACAGAAAATTTAAAAATTTTAAGTTACATACGCCAATACATTCAAGAACTTAATGACGCACAACTAAATTTTAAAATTTTAAGTTACATCTTGCATGAATTCACTTGGTTGTAAAATGGTTGAAAGAAAACATTTCTTGTTAAAAATCATGACATGATTCGGTGAGTACCGTTCTCGACTTCTTGCAAGTGCTAAATTGTTCAAACATGATTTAGAGCAAAGAACTGAAGAAAAGTCCAGGCTTAGAATAGCAAACAGGAGCACAATTACATCTGTGCTAACTTATTTTAATAGTCCAACGAATAGGAACAGTAATAAAGATGAATAGCTACAATAATAGCTGAGTAATAATATCTATCGTTCCAATATTCAAGTTCCAAAAACATGATTAGCCCTGTCTAAGAGGCATTACAAGTGAAAGACAGTCAATCATTCAGCCATTGCAATGCGGATTCGCTCGAGTCCAATGCAGAATTTATCTTCGATCTGCACCTTCAAATGCCGACTGGATACAGCAGTCTGCAATTGCATATTTGGACCAAAACTTTCCATGATTAGAATCATAATTTACACATGTACTAAAGAATCAACAAGGCTGCAGTACTTCAACATAGCAACAAGGTCAGCTTGTGGACATCAGCAGCCTCTTCTAGGCCCCAAGGGTGATGACAACGTCCTGCACCATCTCTCTGGTTGCAGTTGAAAGGCCCTGGGCCTTCATGGGGAGCAAGCCAAAAAAAACAACAAATTTTCTGTAGGACATTCTCTACGCATAATACATATACAAGCTATTTGCAGCAGCACATGCGATGGAATTCTCAGTTGGGTGCCATGCGAGATGGAGCAACTTTGTTGAGAAGTCAAGCGAATTTCCATTGGCATCAACACCTTGGTTTTCTCCACCTGCAGCATAATAGTTAAGTGATGACTGGGTGAACACAATAATTTAGTGGAAATTCTTGAGTTGATGTTGAAGAGAACCAGTCACCTCTCCGAACACCACGGGTAAAAGAAGTCAGTGTCCTTGTGGGCCTTGTCGGATTTGCAATCTGACGCCTAATGGAACCCCCAATCAAACAAAAATGGGTAGCATTATAATTGCAGGAAAAAACATTTGTAAGACTTTGTATGCACTAAAATGTGAAGAAGATAGCAGCAATAATATCGCCCTCTATGAACTTGCGTCTGACTTTATAACATCTGACTAGTTTCAATATAATAAAAGCACAAAACAGAAGATACCTATGTTCTAGAAAAATAGAAGAGCAATCGTGCAGGCAATACTGCTGAAAGAACTTTATGAAACAACACGAAAACAGAAAGAAGGCCATAGATCCCGGATGTTCTTTTCTAGTCATCACTCACCAACCCTCTTGACGTCCTGTTCTCAAATAGGATGGCAATGGGTTCCATACCCAACTTGCATCTCATGCATTCAATATTGATCTTATTTTTGTACAAATAAACCTGCTTATTTCTCAGATGAAATATGATTGACCCACATCAAATGAACTATGTCAAAGGGGACCATGGCCACAACACCCAGAAAATGGATAGGTAGGGTGCAAGTCACAACAAACCAAACCATGGCAACAACAGATGAGGAACAAGAATGTGTAAAAGTAGAAGGCACAGCATGTCAATAACTCAATATACCTCATCGGATTCCTACTTGCTTCCAAAGTGGTTGCCTCTACGCTTCCAGGAGTACAACCAAAAACACGAAATATGTTGCTGCATTTAAAGGCACAGGCAAAATAAAGTGTTAATAGAGGATTCCTATAAAATCTCACATGCAGTCAATAATGGTTGAAAGAAATACCCATAAGAACCAGTTGCAACACGAAGTCCATCCCCACTAAGACAGCACTCAAACTTATCGAAAATCGAGTCATTCTCATACAGATCACAAAGCTGAAAACAGTGATAGCATAAAATTACATTATATTCCGGTGATAAATATCAGTTCTTTCTTAATCATTTGGTTGAGGAAACTTCACCTTAGGTCTTAAATGTTCATGGACTTGGAAGGTTGAAACAGGGCCCGAGTCCATGTTTAGATCCCATAGCTGAGTATGTAACAAAAAGATGATAAGCAATCTCATAGGGGCACTCCTGCTAGTAACTAAGCATAGTTCAAAAACCAAAACAGTTCATAATCTCGTTGGGTTCGCTTGACTGTAGATTCAAATTTTATACAAGTACTCGATGCCACATAGAAGAGATACACCAACTGTTTTTCCCTCATTGAAGCAGTTGCAACTTGCAAATAATTGAAAATGCTAATTAGTATGACATCATGTAACGACTTCTGATGCAACAGCATTCAATTACTATTCTGGGTCTGACCAAAAGTATTTGTGTAAGCTAGGTAAAAAAAACAAAGGTAGAAGAACATGGAGAAGCTAGTAACAAACCTTGAGAGTCATATAATCACGACTAAGAATATATCTTCCATCTCTTGAAAACTTAATGTCGGAAATTGACACAATAATCTCTGCAAAGGATCTTGATCCAGGTGCTTCATGTTCTTCAAATCTGTTTATAGGCTTTTTCGTTAACTCATAAAGCATCTGCTAGTTTCTTTTCCAATATAAATAACTGTACACATTCCCAACCCTCACAAGGTTCCAATGCTGCCCAGTACAGAAGGGTAAAGTTTTACAGACAAGACTAAATGGAGAATAACTAACATCTTGGAATGGTTGTCGCATAGTGCTGATTGTCGTAGATCAATAAGTCGGATGGAGCCCTTTGAGCTACTATAGGCCAGTGTATTACAATGGATTGGGTGGAACTCCGCACATGTAATCACCTCTGAAATATGAATAGGATTAGATCATTAAGTGCTTATGCCAAGACGAGTGATCATGAGAAACACTTCTAGTAATTGTAAGAAAATGAAAAATGAGCCTACCAGATTTCTAATAATTAGAATGACAAAGGGAAAACACCATGCTTATATCAAGAAACAGAGAGCATTGTGTGCCAGATTGGAAACTTTTAATGTCATTCCATTAGACAACTCTTTTTACAATTTATTTCACACATAAATCTGCCCCATGTTTCAATATGGACAAACATCATGAAAATAAACTTTCTAATATTTCGCTTCAATGATTTGATACCCAATACTTTATTAAAAGCTGATTCAGAATTGAAAAATTATTGTTACTTCTTATAGTATCTCCAGTACAATACAGTAGCCCAGAAGCTACATTAGCATCCAACTTATATTGGTCCCACCCCCATCTACTCGGTTTTTGTCTACAAGGAAGCTGCCCATGAGAATATTCTACAGCTGCCCATGATAAGAAGTTCAAGTTTTGGAAGACCACAAGTTCCCAACAGCTGGGGTCATGAGTCAAATGGTGCAAGCAATATGATGACAAACCAAACAGTAGCCAACAGAAGTCCAAGCTCCTTCGGTGTCGGAAAATTTGGTGACAACCCAAACAACTATCAAGGAAAAAGACAGTAATCCCGATTCTTTTCTAAGTACCAAAAGACGAAGCATAAGAACAAATTCGCAATCATCAAGACATTTATAGCCATCACATTTCAGTATATCAGCATGCCGCAGCCAGTGGCGGATGCAGGATGAGAGACAAGGGGGGCTGAAACAATGGATATGTTGATTTGTGTGAAGATTTAATGGTAATTTGAGGCTTTTGCTACAGTGATTTACATGTAATTAGGGGCTCTTAGGGGGGGCTGGAGCCCCCCCAGCCCCCCCTTTGGATCCACCGCTGGCCGCAGCAGCAACACATCATTATTTAGGATAAACTATAAGACTAGTGGAATTACCTGTTAGATCTTCCATGTTTGTAGGCTTCACGTCAACAATGTTAAAGCTTTGGCTATTTATTTCCAGGTTCCATAAATTTATTCGCAGATCATCTGCTGAAATGAATGTCTCCCCATCACTGCAGATTAACAAATAATGGAACAATTATCAATACAATGCCACAAATTTCATCATTGACAAAGTATATGGAATCTACAGGATGAACACCGTAAAACTCTGCTGAATGCCTCATCATTACTGTAGCAAATAAAACTAATCAAAATAAAATGTGACTATGTGAGCAAGGACGCTCCCAATGAAAAGGCAGAAAAAGCCACTCGCGCACGGTACTTATAAAGGTAATACATGAGCAATACATGCCGACTGAAACTTGAGTTATTATCAAGACAACTTAGGTTCAGTTTGCCCTATATGAAAGATTCAGTGTGTTGGAAGTGCAATTGAATGGAAATACCTGAAGAGATTAAAGATTTGAAGCACTAGAAACAAGCCAACAACAGCGTTTAACTACAATTGATGAAGCATATTAGAGAGAAAACTTATTCATTAAGGAGCAAGAGCACCCCACAATAGATGATAAAACAGATACTAAACACTGACTCTTCAAAAGTATCTGTTCTACTAGGTTGCTGGTTTTCTGTTTGAAAGCAAGGAAATAAACATAACCGAAGCAACCTATGGAAAAGAAAGAGTGGCAAAGTGCAAAAGGGATCCCATATAAAAGAAAAAATTCTATGTACAGGATGACTGACCTATTATTAGAGATAGAATTTATATGGTAGTCATGAGCATGAGCATATACACGTCGACATCTAGCAACAGGGCTTGCCTCTAGACTTGTAACCTGCGTATGGTTGAAAGTGAAGTCAAATGAATTAAAAAATTGCAGTTTTGCATTGCATGCACCAAACAATTTATAGTTTCAATATAAAAAATACAGGGCTGATCATGTGTTTTCTTCTGCAGGTATTATATAATCAGAGGTTGATTACTCACCACAGGCAAACGCAGTGATGGGCAACCTCCAGGTGGAAATGAGATATTAGTGTTCAGGCAATTGAACTTATCTGAGCAACCACCATTTGGAAGAGGTGTCTTAGAACTACTCGTACTTGCAATAGCAGTACTACTTCCTAAACTTTGAGAAGTGTCCAAATTCATGACAGAAACTCGCTTTACTTTTTTGTCTTGCACCTGGGTAGTAAAAGAAATGGGGTAAGCAAATAAAAAAGATGGCACTTGGTACCAGCAGCAAAAATTTCAACCTTATAAAGCAATGGTGAAAAATAAAACCACAAAGAACAGAACATACACTTTTCCTGTGTCTGCAAAGTTCAAAAGGTTGTGACTGGCATCATGACCAAATTATTGTATTTAACCAGCCAATTTTGATGTCAATCTTAAGATTCTTTTCCCAGCAAGACCAAATTCTAGTTGAATACAAACCATATTGCCCTACCAATGTGGAAAAGATGTATGCTGAAATTCAACAATGTAAATACAGTCCTGCCATGCTAGGGCTAGCCTTATGCTATATAATTAAGTACTCCCTCCGAAACATAACTTTAACTATTACCTTTGGCTACAAAATATTTATAAAACATAGCAAAAGTATACTTCTATGAAACTACATTTTGAGACAAATCTACATGTATCATTTCAAAGATCCAAATTTAATATATAAAAAAGTAATTTGCAAGCTATGTTTAGAATAGTTGACTTAAGACAGCCCCAAAACTGTCACTTATTTACGACTAGAGGGAGTATAAACTAGGATAAAAAAACAAATTTAGAATGGTTAGAAAATTTGAAAAACACCCCAAGCATATTTCTCCTCCATACCTTCCAGTATTTGATTGTCTTATCATTTGTAGACAAAAGGGAGAGAGCATTGTTGGATGTCTGGCACCACTTGATCTTGTTGATCTTTTCCTCTATTTCCAGACTTTTTAGGTAGTCAAACTACAAGAATGACATGAAATTAAGAACACCACTTATACAACATTATATCTAAAGATAAAATCAACAAGAAAACAATAAGAACAGCACTGTATGCTCATGAGAGCATATTGTATACGAAACAAAAATCGGTACCATGGCATAACCTAAAGTTCTTTTTTTTTCTCGGAGCTGTTATTGTCAACACTCATCACCTACTTCAGTTTCTTGTGTCAATACAATTATACAACTATATATGCAGCTGAGTTTTTTTTTAAAAAAAAACAATCAGAAAATTCTGCTTATTAGCATACCTCAGGTTCATGACTCTGGAACTCGGTTTTGTAGCGGAATTCTGGGTGTCTAGTAACCGGAACATCCTGTCTCTCTAGTTCTCTCCGGCTTGCATTCTGCCGATAGAGTAACTTCATTAGGAAAAAATATTAAAATAAAAACAAAGTTCAAATATGTGGTGCTTACATCCCGAACATCTGTCCTTTCAAACAATACGACTCTGCCTCCTTTATCTCCGGTGGCAAGATGATCACCAGACTTATCAAACTCGATTGCAGAGATAATGTCAACTGAAATAAAGCAGCATACTATTTAACATACAAGGCATTCTTGACTCGCAAAAAATAATGAGTGCTCGCCTATTTATGAACAGAGCATATTGGGAAAATAAATTTAGATGATAATATCAGTGTATGGTATATAGTAGATGTCCTTTTTAAGTCCCAGAGAAACAAAAGGCTATTTATTAAAGGGGCAATAAGCTCGATTCATTATGCAAGTCCTCTGGATACAACAAAATCTGAATGTGATATACCTTCAATAAAACTAATTTGATTACATGGAAGATGTTTGATTACATATAGGATTCCATTCAACGATAAAATAAAACAAAGTAGGAAATCAGACAAAAATAAGAAGTCATCATCAGTATCATGAACCTATCATCACAGCAGCCTATTCTGAAAGTACAAGCTTCCATACTAAGAAGCTTATGGTCCATCGAGCCTTTACTTTCTCTTGGTGGATGACCAAATACACACAACTCGAATAATGCGGCGTGGTCATAATAGAATGTCACAGATAGACCATATCTAGTGTCCCGCATCCCGACAACTGTTCAGACAACATACGTCCAAAACAAACACAAGAGCAAATGCACGGAGCGCCAATGCCAATTATCCAAGTCGCAAAACATTTGAGTACAAATTTCCTACAAGGCGACAAGCCAACAGCACGTGCAAAAGACAACATTATCTCTTATAGATACCTAAACTCTTCTGACTTTTTATTTCATGAGAGCAACTACCTGTAACGTTCAGTTCGAATTACACGCCATCAAATGCCCCAGGAAAATCATTACGCAACGTATCCCCCAAAAACTGGAGCCATAAGAGTTCACAAGCTCCACGTCATCTTTACTGTTTTTCCTAATTCCTTACGACACAAAATTGAAACACCTATTTATCACCACATTCCTCAAACCCAAGTCAGAGCCTGGTGCACAGGCAATCAATCCATCCAAAGTTAAAACAAATATCATTAGCGATCAAATCAGCACCCAACAGGCAGAAATTGCGATCCATGGTCCGAAGGCCTTCAGACGAGGAGCGCTTTGCTAATAGAGCAGCAAACTAACCATCTGACTTGATTCTACATGCAACCGGATGGTCATACTCTATCTTAATCCAAAGCTACGCCTTTTGTGCGAGATAACATTGAGGGGTCGCGCCATCAGCGCGGGCGAATCAAGGGCGCGCATTTTCTACGAGACCAAATCTCACGAGACCGCACAACTCCAGTCCCACCACCTAGCCCAACCGATCCCCACCGCCCCAGGCCGTCCCACTGGCACGGCCCGCTCCCAGAGCACCCCACAAATCGCGCGGATCTCGAGCCCCCCCGCGCGCGCACGGACGTACTATGTACGTACCTTCCTGGACGTCCTCGCCGGCGGCGCGCTCGCCGAAGACCTGCGCGAACCGCCAGTCCAGCGGCTGCGACGCCTCGCCCTGGTCGCCGGGGCTCGGGGGATCCATGGCGCCCGTCCGTCCGTCCGTCCGTCCGTCCGTCACGCGATCGCGCCGCGGATCGGGGAGGGGAGGAGAAGGTTCTGGAATAATGGGGCGTCGGGGTCGCGTCGGCGGCGGAGGCGAGGGAGATCGAGCCGAGGGGTGGGGTGGGGTGGGGTGTGGGATGCGACGAGGGAGGGAATGGGGAGGAGGCGAAGTGATGTGGGGGAGGGCGACGGCGAGGTCTCCTATGTGTCTGTGTGCGTCTCCCTCTCTCTCCTCGGCTGTGTTTGGTTAGGAGGTGTAAAAGTATTTGGTCACGGAGATAGCATCACTGTAGTCAATTATGATGAAATTTGACTCATTAAATTCGTCTTGAAAAATTAATAAATTGCGTTTAGTACTCCATATATGCATTCGTCTTTTTTATAAAATTTTACCAAACATGGGCCTCGTGTACTTGTGTTCGTGCGAGCGAGCTCATATTTCTCTTTCTGACATGGTGGGGATTTTGCAATTGGACCCCTACGAAATAACGAAATTTTCTGGAGATCTTCAAGTTTGCGATTGGACCCGTACAAAAGAAAGATGCTTTCCGAGTCACTGGCGATCAACTCTTGTCTTCTCCGTCTCCGGCGTGTGATTTGCTCGTGTCACCCTGCCCGCAGCTTGGACACAAACTGTCATAAATGTTTCGAAGCTTATCACGGCAAAAGTGCCGCCGCCTGCATGAGAGAGGGAGGGAAGGAGATCATGCGGGCTAGGAGAAATTAGAAGGGAAGAAGTGGTGATCTCTGCAACATCCCAATCTCAGTTATTAACCAGTACCATAACCATGGTCTACAAACTGAGATTCTCTGTGTGTTACTGGTTTCGCTTTTATTTGTTTGTGTGGCTCTTGCTGGGTTTATATATTTGATTTGTGCGGTTTTGATACTCTACTTACATAATGGGCTTCATAAAGAAACAATAACATGTTTGATTTTTGCATGTTGTCATCATTTAAAAGAGAAAATCGATTTCTTGAATTCGTAATAACACTTCAATGTGGGTAGGCCTGCAAATAGTTTGGGTTGAAATATATTTAATGAGTTAAGTTTTGATATGGAGTGTGCTTGGGTGGGTTAGAATGGGTTGTACTCCCTCTGTTCCAAATTATAAGTCATTCCAAGAATCTTGGAGAGTCAAATCATCTCGAAATTTGACCAAAATTATAGAGAGAAACACAAAGATTTATGATATCAAATAGGTATACTATGAAAATATAGCTAACAAAGAATCTAATAATACTTAATTGATATCATAAATGTTATTATCTTGTTATATAAATTTAGTCAAAATTGAAAATTTTTAACTCTCTAAGATTCTTGTAATGACTTATAATTTGGAACGAAGGGAGTATTAGATAAGTGGGTGGGGGTGTAACGGGTTCTATGTTAATGTGGGTTGTGGTGGATTGGGATGGGCTGAAATGTATATTTTGTACAAAGTTGTATTATTGTATATAATTCTGTATTAAGAGCCAGACTCTGAAAATAAAACATGATATAAGTATACGAATTTCCTATACCACTGTACTAGGTGTATGGAGATGCTAGAGCAGTGTTGTTAAATGGGAACTATACATGGAATTTTTTGATTACTAAGTTGTGTTGATATGTGAAAGTAGATTCAAGAACCGTGTGAAAGCCTGATAAAAAAAAGAACCGTGTGCAAGGGAGGAAGAGAACGAGCGAGGATTGACAGTGTGATATAACAAGAGAACGAGGGGGAGAGAAATGAGGCAGTTGAGCTCAACTTGACGGGTTGCTATAAAGTTACTGTTGGAATTATGGGTTTGGCCCTTTTATTCTCTTCAATGCACTTAAAAGAATTCAAAGCCAACTATTAAATGCTAGAGAATCAATTGTTTAATTCTGTATCGGGATTTGAGGAGAATCTCAACCAACTTAAAGGGTGGATCTTGTGTACACCACTTGTGAAGCCAGTCAGAGGAGGTTAGTGAACCACACATGCGAGCGCTCGCCTCGCCGGGCCAGGCGGGGGGCGCGGCGCGCTGAGATGAGAACATTTTGCGCCGCTGAGATGAGAACGTTTTGTTGTTGAATGGCTGAGATGAGAACATTTTGTTGTTGAATGCAATAATTCAGAGACTGAGATGAGAATGTTTTGTTGTTGAATGGCTGAGATGAGAACGTTTTGTTGTTGAATACAATAATTCAGAGACAATAAACGTTGACAGTGATGGCTGAAGAATCATAGCCTTGACCGTTACTAGTAACTGATGTCACTGATTCACCAGTAACTACACTCATCAAAACTGATCAAAGCCAATTACAGCGTCCAGATTCATTGAATCTGAGGCACCTCCACACCTATATAAACTAGCCTCTCCTCCACTCATCAACACACCACAAGCACTTGCTTCAGGTACTCCTACTTAGAAAACCTCCCCCTTCTCCCTTAGCTGCTTTCTATCATCTGTCATCTCCATTGCTAGCACTGCTCGCACAGTTCAAGCGAGAGCAGGCCTCTGGAACCTCTTCTCGCTGAAGGTCCTGCACGGGATAGTGGGCAATCGGGTTTTTGGGGAGCGTCTTGACGCGACTGCTCGCTCCCTGAACGACTACCTCGACTACTTTCTGGCGGCGTGAATGACTACTTCGTCTACATCCCGGCGACCAGAACGACTACTTCGTGTACTTCCTAGTGATCATTCGTGGTTTGTGGGACTGCACTGTGAACATTTTTTTGCGCGCACAGTTCTAGCGAGAGCAGGCCTTCGGAACCTCTGCTCGCTGAAGGTCCTGCACGGGATAGCGGGCTATCGGGTTTTTGGGGAGCGTCTTGACGCAACTGCTCGCTCCCTGATCGACTACCTCGACTACTTCCTGGCGGCGTGAACGACTACTTCATCTACATCTCGGCGACCAAAATGACTACTTCGTCTACTTTCTGGTGATCGTTCGTGGTTCGTGGGACTGCATTGCGAACATTTTCCTGCATCGACGTCGTTCGGCTACATCAAGCAAGGCCAGTCGAATAGAATGTCTATTCCAGCTGGTAACGACGCAACCGGTGCCTCCGGCACTGGTCCCGTCTTGGGGTACAATCTGAAACTGATATGTTTCTTTTTGTTCAATTTAGTGTTAAGTTTGAACACTTGCACATGCTTAGTTTCACTCACTATAGTCATGGAAATATTGTTTAATTACATTGTTAATTTTGGAATTAAATATACCGAAAAATGCCAAGATATCTAACAATCCAAAAACCTGATCATGTTAATAGGCTTTCGGTATCTAGCTTTGCTGCAATAATCAAACCACCACCTTTTGATGGTTCCAATTACAAACGTTGACGTGAGTGGCTTATACTATGGTTGACAGCGCCGAGAATGATGCATGTAAAAGAGAGTAAGCCTGAACAGTTCACTCCAGAGGAAGGGAATGCGTTCGATGAGGCTGATAACCTCTTTCGAGACTGCGTCATTAGTGTTCTCGCTGAAAACCTGGTGGATTCTTATATCCGGCTGCCAATTGGCAAGGCTTTGTGGAATGCTCTTGAGGCTCAATATGGAGTGTCTGATGCCGGCAGTGAGTTGTATGTTATGGAGCAATTCCTTGACTATAGGATGGTCGAAGACCGTTCTGTGGTGGAACATGCTCATGAAATACATACTCTGGCAAAAGATCTCAGAAATTGTTGCAAAGAGTCCCCATGTGTGTTACCCAATAAGTTTGTGGCCAGAGGTATTATCTCTAAGCTGCCACCTTCTTGGAGAGACTTTGCTACTTCACTGAAACACAAGAGACAAGAGTTCACTATAGATGGACTCATTGGGACTCTTGATATTGAGGAGAAGGCGAGAGCAAAGGACCTACGTGGGAAAGGAGTTGTTGGTGCTTCAAGTGCCAATCTTGTTTAGAAGAACAACTCCCGCAAGAATAAAAAAAAGCCACTGCTGAACCAACCAAAGGCTAAGCAGACAATCACTTTCAAGAAGAAGAAGAAGAAGAGAGCATGCTATGTGTGTGCTAGTACGGAACACTTTGCTGCAAAGTGTCCGAACCACAAAGGCAAGAATTCCTCCAACATGGTAATTAGCGAGCCTGGAGGAACACCGGGGTACGGTAATTCATTACCTATAGTTCTTTCAGTTTTTTTGTTCACCCGAGTGGTGGGTTGACACTGGTGCTAATATTGATGTTTGTGCTGATGCTTCTTTGTTTTCTTCTTACCAGATCGGAGGGACTTCCTCCTTGCTGATGGGGAATGGATCGCATGCACGTGTTCTTGGTGTTGGTACGGTAAATCTGAAGTTTACTTCGGAGAAGACCATGCAGCTGAAGAACGTGCAGTATGTCCCCACCATCAAGAAGAACCTAGTCAGCGGCTCTCTACTGTGTAGAGATAGTTTTAAATTAGTCTTTGAGTCCAATAAATGTATCTTATATTCTTGTCTAAGTTTGATACTTTCAATGAAAAAGGTTATGAAAGCGGAGGCTTGTTCCGTCTTTCTTTGTCATATATTTGTAATAAAGTTGCATGCAATGTTATTAATGTTGATGAATCAAATGTTTGGCATTCAAGGCTTTGTCATGTTAATTTTGGTTGTATGACGCGCTTAGCTAATTTGAGTTTAATTCCAAAATTTACTTTTGTCAAAAATTCTAAATGCCATGTATGTGTTGAATCAAAATAAACTCGCAAGCCTCATAAGGCCGTGGAGACGAGGAGCTTGGCACCCTTAGAATTAATTCATTCCGATTTGTGCGAAATGAATGTTGTGTTGACAAAAGGTGGTAAAAGATATTTCATGACTTTGATCGATGACTGCACTAGATTTTGTTACAGCTATTTGTTGAAGTCAGAAAATAAAGCTTTACACTACTTTAAAATCTATAAAGCTGAAGTAGAAAACCAACTTGAGAGAAAGATCAAAAGAGTTAGGTCAGATCGTGGTGGCGAGTACTTCTCAAATTTATTCACTTCATTCTGCTAGGAACATGGTATTATTCATGAGAGGACGCCTCCCTATTCACCTCAGTCAAATGGGGTTGCCGAAAGAAAAAATTGCACTCTAACTGATTTGGTTAACTCTATGTTAGATACAGCGGGACTTTCCAAGGAATGATGGGGTGAGGCTATATTGACTGCATGTCATGTCCTAAACCGTGTTCCTACAAAGAATAAAGAGATAACACCATGCGACCAACACTTTCATACTTACGTACGTGGGGTTGTTTGGCAAAAATGAGTGTTCCAATAACTAAGAAACGTAAGTTTGGACCTAAAACTGTGGATTGTATCTTTTTAGGTTATGCTATTTATAGCGTTGGGTATAAATTTTTAATAGTGAAATCTGGAGTACTTGACATGCATGTTGGTACAATAATGGAGTCCAGAGATGCTTCATTTTTTGAAAATATTTTTCCCATGAGAGATGGAACAAGTTCATCTAGGCAAGAGTTCATCGAGGCTGATAGCTTTACTGAGCCAATAGAACACAATGAACCTACACTTGTGAAAAATCCTGAGGAGGATAACAATGATGCTCTTAGAAAGAGCAAGAGACAAAGGACTGTAAAGTCTTTTGGTGATGATTTCATTGTATATCTCATGGATGATACACCCAGAACCATTGAAGAGGCATATTCATCTCCTGATGCTGACTATTGGAAGGAAGCAGTGAGGAGTGAGATAGATTCTATTATGTCTAATGGAACCTGGGAGGTTGTTAAACGTCCTTGTGGATGTAAACTGGTTGGATGCAAGTGGGTGTTCAAGAAAAAAAAACTTAGGCTAGATGGTACTATTGAAAAGTACAAGGCTAGGCTTGTGGCCAAGGGTTATACCGAAAAAAGGAGAAGATTTCTTTGACACTTATTCACCAGTTGCCCGATTGAACACAATTCGAGTGTTACTTTCTTTGGCAGCCTCTTATGGTCTTCTCGTTCATCAGATAGAGAGTTGGAAGAGGAGATCTATATGGATTAGCCAGAAGGGTTTGTATCAAAGGGTCAAGAAGGAATGGTTTGTAAGTTGTTGAAATCTTTATATGGTCTCAAGCAAGCGCCTAAGCAGTGGCATGAAAAGTTTGACAGAACTTTGACATCTGCTGGCTTTGTTGTGAACGAAGCTGACAAATGTGTGTACTATCGCTATGGTGAGGTTGAAGGAGTGATTGTGTGTGTGTATGTGTATGACATACTGATCTTTGGCACTAGCCTTAATGTGATTGAGGAAGTCAAAGACTTTTTATCTCAAAATTTTGAGATGAAAGATCTGGGAGAAGCTGATGTTATCCTTAATATAAAGCTGGTAAAAGAGAGCAATGGTGGGGTGATTCTTTCACAGTCTCACTATGTGGAGAAGGTGTTAAGTTGTTTTGATTATAGCGAGTATAAACATGTCTCAACACCACATAATGCCAGTTTAATTCTAAGGAAGAACAAAAGAATAATGCGAGATCAGCTTAGATATTCTCAGATCATTGGATCATTTATGTATTTAGCTAGTGCAACAAGACCTGACATCTCATTTGCTGTAAGCAAACTGAGCCGGTTTGTTTCAAACCCGGGAGATGATCATTGGAAGGCTCTTGAAAGAGTAATGTGCTATCTAAAGGGCACAATGAACTATGGAATTCACTACACCAGGTACCCTAGGGTACTAGAAGGGTATATTAATTCAAACTGAATTTCTGATGCTGATGAGATAAAGGCCACAAGTGGATATATGTTCACACTTGGTGGTGGAGCTGTTTCCTAGAAGTCTTGCAAGCAGACTATCTTAACGAGGTCAACCATGGAAGCAGAACTCACAGCATTAGATACCACTACTGTTGAGGCTGAGTGGCTTCGTGAGCTCCTTATGGACTTGCCGATAGTTGAAAAACCGATACTGGCAATTTTAATGAACTGTGACAATCAAACGGTGATTGTCAAGGTGAATATTTCAAAGGCTGACATGAAGTCATCAAGACGGCTAAAAATCTGGCAGATCAGTTTACAAAGGGTCTTTCAAGGAATGTTATAGACAATGCATCTATGGAATTGGACTTGAAACTCATGTGAGTCATTCTATAGTGGACACCTGTCCTACGTGATCGGAGATCCCGTGAAGTAGGATGGTGAAACAAACTAAAGTCTGACTGAGAGAAGGGAACCTTTGTAAAAAAAGCTCATTTAGTGTATAAGGTGCATTTCTCTTCTAATCTGTATGGCAGGTTGGTCTATACCTTAATGTGTTCTAGGTGGTTTCTTTAAAACAAATGAGTTGTTTTCTTGAAACAAAGATGTTGTCCTACAGAACATATGAAAGGAACACACCTATATGAGTCTGACTACTGGTCATAGTTTATGAGAACTGGGTATTCTCTAGAAACTCATGAAAGGCCTGTAGTATGACTGACGGAGGTAGATTTATGTACCTTCTTGTCGAGTGGGGTCCCAAAACACGAGAGACTATCCTGCTCGGTGACTCGGCTATGACTACTTGGCGTGCAGGACTCGGCTGTGCGCGGAAAGGATCTTCAGTAGATCAGGATGAGAGGCTCCAGCTAGAAGCCCAGATATCTAGGGATCTTAACCGACCTTCTTTCTTGTAAAACCACCCGAGCATACCTTCCTTGTACCCCTACGGCTCCTAGTCTATATAAAGGAGACGTGGGAAGACCTATAGGGACCTCTTCTTTTCGCAGCATTCCACAAACCCTAATACAACCCCGAACACAGGACGTAGGGTATTACGCTCATCGCGGCCCGAACCTGTCTAAGTCCCTGTGTCTTCGTGTTACCATTGAGCTATTGGTCCTGAGATCCCCATCCTGAAACTCTACCGCCGGGTACACCCTTGGTGGACTGGCCGGAATAATAATCCGACAGTTGGCACGCCAGTAGGGGACTTAGGGCTCATACATCGAGTTCAATGGCAGCCAACTCCGGCGTCGTCTTCTCCGCTAGTGTCACCGCCTAGATGGAGGCGACAGTCGGCTTTTCCTTCACCTTCGGGAGCTTCCCGGAGGTCACGGTTCACAGGAACCCCACTTTCGGCCCCTCGACCATCGGGGGCAGCGTCTTCGCTGGGGTTAGATCCGATCTGACCCCCAGGCTTCTGTCACCTCTCGGATTTCCGAATCTGAGAGCTTTGGCATGACGACCATGCCAACCAGGGTGACTCGTCGCCCTGACGAATCTGCCGACGATCTGATCCTCCAGATAGATCGTGTTGGCAGATCTATCGCTGAGTGCATCCAACTCGGCGAACTCGCGCTTCATCACCTAGATGACCCTGACCGAATCCTCCGCGGACTTGGCAGCATCTCCACCAGGACCAGATCCGATCTGGCCACCCCGAGATCCGTCACACCTCGAGTTCCCGGACCCGAGGTGGACTACGTGACGGTCACCCCTTCCAGGGCAACCCGTCGCCCTGCCAAATCTGCTGACGATCTTATCTCCCAGATAGATCGAGTCGGCAGATCCATCGCCGAGTGCATCCAGCTCGGCAAGGACGCGCTCCGACACCGCAACGACCCGGATCGGGTCCCCTTCGGACTCCGCAATGCCGCTATGATGTACTCGGATCAGATCCGAGTGCGACTATCCGACCCAGCCACCCTGGGTCTGATCCGATCTGACTCGGCTTCGGGAGCGGAACTCGGCTTCCAAGATGCTTCATTCACCCTCCCACCCAACCGCTCTTCGGCGATAGAGCATCGCCAGATCTTCATCGTCTCTGACGACTCCGATACTCGTGAAAACGAGACCGACGAGGAGAGGGCGCAACGACTCCACCGCAACGAGGTCCGCGCCGACATGAGGCGCAATGACGTGGCCATTCATCGGGCCGAGCGCGGCATGGAGAACGCCGACCGGCGCAACCCCAGGAACCGGCGCTCACCGATTCGGCCGTGCAACCTCGACACCGACTTCATCCTCGACTACAACGGCCAAGACGTCTTCGCCACGCCATCGACCAACCTTGCCGCGGTGTTCCAGGTGCTCGAGGGCCTCCAGGAGACCCCCGAGATCGTCAAGGCTCGTGCTCATCTGCATGTGGCCGCCACACAAGCCCAGCAGTTGCGCAAGGATAACTCGGCTTACCGCGCCCAGTCGAGTCATCACTCGACACGACCCCACGGCGATGATGAAGAGGAGGTCAACCAGAACGATCTTTGTCTTCAACTCAACCAACAAGTCCTGCGCCCGCGCATCAACGACCGTCACCGCGAACGCGACGCCACCGAACGCGAGCGACGTTGCCAGTACGACGAGGAACACGGCGTCCCTGACACCGACCACCAGAACTGCGACCGCCGGGGCAACAACCCTGTGCGGTGATCTCGTCGCGACTACAAACCCGACAACGACCTCAATGGCTTCTCTGCCTTCTCCAACCAGCTTCGGGCCATCCAGTGGTCCGCCATCTTCAAGCCAACCGGAATCGAGAAGTACGACGGCGAGTCAGACCCCAAGACGTGGCTGCACACCTACTCCATTGCCGTCCGAGCCGTGTGCGGCGACAATGACATCATGGCTGCCTACTTCCTGGTCATGATGGGTCGCCACGCCCTCAACTGGCTTGAAGCGCTCCCTGCCGGCTCCATCAACAGCTGGCAAGATCTCTGCAGTGCCTTCGTCCAGTACTACTAGGCATCCTGCCCGGGTCCCAAAACCAGATGGGATCTGGCCAGCGCCATCCAACAACCTGACGAGTCCCTCCACGACTACATCAAGAGGTACTTCGCTAACCGTAATACCATTACAGAGGTTGATGACAGGGATGTTATCCACCACTTCCACAAAGGCCTCCATAGCATCGAACTATGGAGGAAGATGTTCGAGAGCAACCCCAAGACCGTGGGCGACATGATGGCGGTCGTCAACAAGCACGCTGACATGGAAGATGCCGAGCGAGCCAATCGCCAGCACAAGACCAAGAACGACTCCTCCGAGCACCCCTCTCAGCGGGACAACCGCCTGGAACATCGACGCGACGATCGTTCACCTCGTCACGGGAAGAAGCACGACCGCGCCGAATCGTCCAAGAACTGGGACCGCAAGCGTGGCCCCGAGAACACCATCGCCGTCGCCGAAAGGTCCCAGTTCTGCTCCACCCTCAACCAAGCGGACCTGGATCAGCTTTTGGATGGCAAGTGTCCTTGGCACAAGGACGCAAACCACACCGTCTGGGAGTGCCGAGCACTCTCCAGCAGCGTCATCAAGGACGATGACTCCAAGTCACCCTGCCACGACGACCACGACAGGACGAGTGGTTCCAGAACCACCCGGGCGCGCTCACGGAGGCGCAACTCGCCCTGGCGAGACGACGATGAGCAGAGGGAAGACTCCCCAGGGAGCTTCCAGGAAGAAGACAGGGCCGTCAACTTCATATTCAGCGGCCCCAGCAAGCCATCATGCCGGCGCAAGCTCAAGCTGGATGACCACGAAGTCAACCTGGTGTTCAAACACCAGGTTGAACCCCTGCGGTGGTCAGAGACGGCGATCACCTTCGACCGCCGCGACCACTGGGTTCACCTGCCAAGGCCGGGTGCCTACCCCTCGTGGTCAACCCGGTGGTCAGCCAGGTCCGCCTGGCCAAAGTACTCGTCGACGATGGCAGCGCCCTCGACATCATCTTCACTAGCACGTTAGAGAGCATGGGCTACGACATGACCTCCCTAGTCCCATCCGACCAGGCCTTCTACGGCATCATCCCTGGAGCCGGGTTGACTCCGGTCGGCTGGGCCACCTTGCCGGTCACCTTCGGTACCCGCGACAACTACCGCACCGAGTACATCAACTTCGAGGTCACCGAGTTCGAGACCTCCTACCACGCCATCCTGGGAAGTCTCTCCCTCGCCAAGTTCATGGCGATCCCCAACCACACGTATCTTCTCCTGAAGATGCCAGCTCCAAAGGGGGTCCTCTCGATCTACGGAGATCTGCAGACCTCCTATGCGTGCGAGGCCAAGAACATCGAGCTCTCCGACACCCTAGAACGATCCAAGAACTTGGTTCTTGTTGCCCAGGCAGCAAAGAACCTCCCGGCGGACCAGCAGCAGATCCCTGCCAAGGAGTCAACTTCCGAGTCGCAGCTCGCGCCAGTCGTGGCGACCAAGACCATCGTCCTCCGGGACGATGAGCCACACAAGACCACCGTAATTGGGGCCAGCCTCGACTCGGCATAGGAAGGTGCGCTCACCTCCTTCCTCCGGGAGAATTGGGACATCTTCGCATGGAAGCCATCTGACATGCCAGGAGTCCCAAGGGAGGAGGCTGATCACTCCTTAGACCTTGACACGAAGGCGAGACCCGTCAAGCAATGGCTCCGCCACTTCACGCAAGATCGAAAGGAGGCTATTAGGGTAGAAGTAACTCGGCTCCTAGCCGCCGGTTTTATCAGTGAAGTCGCACACCCAGATTGGCTGGCAAACCCAGTCCTTGCAAGAAAGAAAAATGGTGATTGGAGAATGTGTGTTGACTATACCGATCTCAACAAACACTGCCCTAAAGATCCCTTTCCTCTACCACGCATCGATCAGGTTGTCGACTTGATGGCCGGGTGCGTTCTCCTCTCTTTTCTTGACTGTTACTCAGGGTACCACCAGATAGCCCTCAAGGAGTCAGATCAAGAGAAGACATCCTTCATCACCCCTTTCGGGGCCTACTGCTACAACACCATGACGTTCAGCCTCAAGAATGCCTGTGCCACGTACCAGAAGGCCATTCTGAGATGCCTCTAGGGGCAGATCGGGCGCAACGCCTAGGCCTATGTCGATGACGTCGTCGTCAAGAAAATATGTAATGATCAGTTCTTTACGGATCTCTCCGAGACATTTGAAAATCTCAGGAAATTCAAATGGAAGCTCAACCCGACCAAGTGTTGTTCGGTGTCTCGTCCAAAAAACTACTCGGCTTCATAGTCAGTAGCCGGGGCATCGAAGCCAACCCCACCAAGGTCAATGCCATCAGGTTCATGAAGCCTCTCAGGAGCAAAAAGGACTTGATGAAGCTCACAGGGTGCATGGCCACCTTGAGTAGGTTCATAAGCCGACTCGGCGATAGAGGCCTACCCTTCTTCAAACTTCTCCGGAAGTCCGACAAGTTCGAGCGGAACGACGATGCTTCCAAAGCATTCCAGGAGCTCAAGGATTTTCTCACCTCACCCCTGTCCTAACAGCAATAGAAGACGGGGAACAACTCCACCTGTCCACCTATCCTGCACAACAAGGATGCCAACGGCCGAGTCGTCAAATGGTCAGTAGAACTCAGCGCCTTCACAATTGACGACGCCAAGAGAGCTGCATCGACATCTACTATGCCTCCGTAGCTGTAACACGCCAATTTAAATTTCAGCATTTATTAATAAATTTATTTGGCTTCATTTAATTTTCTAAGGTTTATTGTGTTTAGTATGGCATTTAATCCAATTTTTGTTCCATAAGTAATTAAAATTTATCATAGGGTTAAAAATGTTTGTTGCATTCATGCTGGTGCATTGTTCTTTTCGTTTGAGTGCTAGAGCTGAATTCAAATTTGAATTTGAATTCAAATGGCTTTAGTTTGAGTAGTGTTTGAAATAGGAAAATAGAAATAGAAAGGAGAAAGAAATAGAAAAGAACCCAGCCCAAAACCCAACAAACCAGCCCGAGCCCAGCTCCCTTTCTTTCTTCCCACGTCCGGCCCAGTCCACCTTCAGTCGGCCTGCTCCCTCACCTAACCGCGGTCCAGCGCTCGGCCCGCTGCAGCCGCTCACCCCGCGTCGCCCATGTTCCCCCTGACGGCCCGGCCCCGCACGCCAGCGACTCCGCCCGCGCCGCGCGCGCTCCGCCGCTGACCCATGGGCCCCGCATGGCAGCTCTTTCCCCTCCGCGGCACAACAGACCCACCAGCACGTCCGAGATCCCCGGCCGCAATCTCGCCGGCTTTCCAATCTCGGGCGCGCACGCCAAGGCACCCAGCCGCCCTACAAATAGGAGCCCCGTGCCTCCCCTCCTCCTCCCATCCCGCAGTCGCAAACCCTAGCCGCCGCCTTGTCCCTACCTAGAGCAGAGCAACCGCTGCAGGTAAGCTCCTCCGCCATCGAATTACTTCGCCACCGGTGCTATTCACGCTTCCCTGATCCCTTGTACTGCTTTGCAGCGCCGCCCCGCGTCGACCAGTGGGGATCCGAAGAACGGAGGAGCACGCCACTGCCCGTACCGCAAGCGCCGCCCAACGCCACCACCCGGAACTCACCGACGACCACACTGCGCCGGCCCTTCCTTCGATCCCGACCCACGGTGAGCACGCCAGACCCTCCCTCATTAGTTTGCGCTAGATTCCAGGGCCCGTAGGCCATCCCGTGGACCCAGCACGCCTCGCCCCGGCGAGTCTAGCCGCCTGACCCGTCGCACCCACGGCTCGAGCCCGAGCGTGCCCTGCCGAGGGCCCAGGCACGTTCGCCATGGCACGCTGGGCATGCCCGACCCAAAACCCGCTTGATTTGACCCCGGTTTTGCCAGTTTGTCAAACCCCGGCGAGCCCTGTGCCGCCGAGCCGCCATCTCCGCCGAGCATCACGCCCGGAGCCCCGAACCGCCTCCCTGTTGCCGCCAGTGCGTTACGCATGCTGTGTGGAGGCTCCCCAGCCAGCACGGTGCTTAGTGCTTGGTTGGCCACTCTCCATAAGGACCGGTTCATAGAGCGACAACCTGGGACAATAGCGCTACCACAAGATTGGAATGGGACAGTCTTGGCGTAATAATTAGGTCTTTTTGGTTTGGAGTAACTTACCTGCGGGGCAGGGGCGGTAAGCTTCTATGGCCCTCGTGCTGAGTGGCCTCGTCTGTGCTTCGTGTCTTGACGCCCACTAGACCTGCTCCATAGTTGCCGATCCACCCTCGCGGTTACTCCTTACCAACGAGATTCTTTGTAAAGGCCTCGTAGTGAGTTTGCTAGTCATCTCACCTAAGGAAGTGTGATGAACAACTAGCGTAACTCACGACTTGTGGGTAAAGATGTGCAACCTCTGTAGAGTGTAAAACTGGTATACTAGCCATGCTCACGGTCATGAGCGGTCCAGATCCTCCTTTTGATTAGTGGGGTTATCTTCCTTTGACGAGGCAGGTTTCCCCGGGTGGCTTGGTTCGGTTTGGTTCTCAGTAGTTCTTAATTAATTTTGATTAATTTCTATGTAACTGGGTTTATGGTAATTCATCCACTTGTAGTAAATAGCTTTAATAAAATTTTGCCAAGACTTAAAAGCTAATGCAGTTGAGTCAGCCAACTGTAGAGCCTCATAGTTTGTGTTATACTTGTTGAGTATAAGTTGTGTACTCACTCTTGCCTACTCTACTTTTTTTCCTCTTGGGGACACTCTACTGCTGCTCAGTTCCTGCTGGCGCGAGGGAGTTCACTCAGCACTACCAGGACTACGAGGACTTCTAGGCGTTCGTCTCCCAGTCGACGTCCCTGTGGCGCCCTGCTTTCGAAAGCTTCTCGTATATGTTTTTACGCTTCCTCATACTCTGTATTAGACTTTTGTCATTAATGTAATAAATAACATTCGTACTCGCTTTATTATATCTTTTTACGTGATATGTGCTGTGATATATTGTTCATTCTGTTGTATATACGTGTGACTTGATCCTGGCACGTATATGATTGCTCGGTTTATGTCCTTTTATAAACCGGTGTTACAGAGTGGTATCAAAGCCGTATCGACTGTAGGACGAAAGCCTAGATAGAACTGGTCAAGTTTTAAGTCTTCTTCTCTCTCAGCCTTGTCTGTTGAAACTGTTTTGCTATTATATTCCTTGAAATTCCAAGATTCTTACTCGTCTTGCCTTGAATTCTCTCTATAGAATAGTCTCCGTAGATTCTAGCCTGGAGTAAGTCGTCTGACCATCATAGGTATGAGCTAGATGACCCCTTTTTAATATCACGATAGCACGTTCTGCGACACGTTGTGTTAGTCGGGTTGTGTGTTAAACTCGACTAAAGTATGAACTTTTGTATGCTTGTTATTATGCTACATGTTTGATTTGGATTTTTGAATGATTGCATAGTTTAGTAGTTAAATTGTTTAATGAAAATCAGTTTTAAGTTAAAGTTAATTAATTAATAAAACGAGTTAGATCGTTGGGGGTAAAACCGTCCACTCTATCCTATCTACTTTATCATGCTTAAGTTTTCCTGCAGAAAAATATCGTATCCATCAGAATTTATTTCTGCAATATCCTTTCTCATGAAATCTTTTGTCCAAAAATCAGATGGTGAACACCAGGCGTGGTTCTGACCAGCAGGGGCAGAACAACCAGGGTACCGGGATCCCGATGCCTCCGCCTCTGACCCCGGAGCAGTACTTCCAGCTCCAGATGCAGATGATGGCTACCCTGAACAACACCGTTCAGGCACTTCAGCAGGCTCACACTCAGCCTCCGCCTCCTCCACCGCCGCAGACCCGCGACAGGCGTGCCGAGTTCCTAAGGGGTCACCCGCTGACGTTCTCTCACACGTCCGACCCTCTTCAGGCAGACGACTGGCTCCGTGCAGTGGAGCGCCAGCTGGACATCACCCAGTGCGATGATCGGGAGCGAGTCTTGTACGCAGCAGGATAGCTGCGAGGGGCAGCTTTGGACTGGTGGGAGTCCCACCCAGTTCAGGAGCGCGAGGCTCTCACCTGGCTCCAGTTCCGGGAGCGGTTCCGCAGCCACAATGTCCCCGCGGGCGTTATGAAGATGAAGCAGAAGGAGTTCCTTGCACTGAAGCAGGTAATCCTAGATATAATCATTCAGCGTTTCCTTTTGGGCTAATACCCCCTTGTTCTATCTTTCTGAGTCATGAATTAATCCTTCGACATATATATATCTGTCTTTTTCACTTCAGGGGACTATGACGGTCACGGAGTATCGTGATCGTTTTCTGCAGCTTGCTCGCTACGCCCCTACCGAGGTTGCGGATGACCGCAAGAAGCAGGAGCACTTCATGGAGGGTCTTGTGGACTACCTCCAGCACGTGTTGCTCAACCTCCGCTTCGACGACTTCAACCATCTGGTTGACAGCGCGCTCAACACGGAGCGCAAGCACCTGGAGATGGAGGACAAGAAGAGAAAGATTGTCCCCGTTGCTTCCGGCAGCAACACTCGTCCTCGCCTCTAGCCGCCCCAGCAGTACCAGCAGCAGCAGTACCGGCCTCCCCAGTAGTACCAGCAGAGGCCGCAGCAGTACCCGCCTCGACAGCAGCAGTAGGCAGGTCAGGGCCCGAGGTTACCGGCACCTCCGGCTCGTACTGCTCCACTAGCTCCGCCAACACCGTAGGCTCCACGGCAGGCAGCTCCTCCTGCCGGACAGCAGGCTCAGGGACCCCCTCGCACCTGCTATCACTGCGGCCAGCCGGGGCACTATGCCAACTCTTGCCCCCGGAAGGCGCAGGCGGGACAGCAGGGGCACCCAGCTCAGCCTAGGGCGCCAGCACAGGGTCGAGTGAACCACGTGACGGCCGAGTCAGCGACCGAGGCTCCTAACATGGTTATTGGTACGTTCATGGTCAACTCTCACCCCGCTACAGTGCTTTTCGATACCGGTGCTACTCATTCTTTCATTTCCAAGTCATTTGCCGAGAAGCATGGTATACCAGTTTCTTGTATGAGGACAGCTATGGTAGTTACCTCACCTGGGGGCCAGATACATACATGTTCTATATGCTCCAGAGTTAGTATGGTAATAAAGGGGGTAGAATTCCGCACTGGTTTGATCGTCATTGATTCCACGGGGATAGATGTGATTTTGGGCATGGAGACCCTTACCAGATGGGGAGTCCGTATTGATTGTGCTCAGCGGACAGTTCAATTGTCAGCATCTGATGGCCAAGAGGTGACAATCAGTTCTTCAGAGCCCTCGGGATTTCTTCATCAGATGGAGGCTAGACCCACGGATGGTATTCGCGTGGTGTCTGAATTCCCGGATGTCTTTCTGGATGATTTGCTAGGTATGCTGCCTGAACGCGACATCGAGTTTTCTATTGATCTCTTGCCTGGCACAGCTCCTATTACAAAGTGGCCCTACCACATGGCACCTATAGAGTATGAGGAAGTTAAGAAGACTATTGATGAGTTGCTAGACAAGGGCTATATCCGTCGCAGCTTCTCTCCTTGGGCTTTGCCATTGTTGCTAGTAGATAAGAAGGATGGCTCGAAGAGGATGTGTGTCGATTATCGGGAGCTGAATGTAGTTACCATCAAGAACAAGTATCCACTGTCCCGTATTGAGGATCTCTTTGATCTGCTTCGAGGTGCTCGTATATTCTCGAAGATTGACCTGCGTTCGGGTTATTTTCAGCTGAGGATCCGTCCTGAGGATATTCCGAAGACGGCATTCACCTGCAAGTACGGGCTGTATGTGTACACGGTCATGTCTTTCGGCTTGACTAATGCCCCGGCCTTCTTCATGCACTTGATGAACATGGTTTTCATGGATTATCTGGATGTCTTTGTGGTGATCTTCATTGATGATATTCCGATCTTCTCCAAGACAGAGGAAGAGCATCTGAGGCTCGTGTTGCAGAGATTGAGGGAGCATCAGCTGTATGCTAAGTTCAACAAGTGCGGGTTCTGGATTGATGAGGTTCCATTCCTCGGTCATGTCATCTCCAAGGGGGGTATTGCAGTTGATCCGTGCAAGGTGAAGGATGTGCTCGAGTGGGAGACACCGCAGACAGTGAAGGAAGTCCGGTCATTCTTGGGCTTAGTAGGATATTATCGGAGGTTCATTGAGAATTTCTCCAAGATCGCGAAGCCCTTGACTTCTTTGCTAGAGAAGAATGCGGCATTCATATGGACAGATGAGCGTCAGATGGCCTTTGATGAGCTGAAGAAGAGGTTGACTACGGTGCCAGTCCTTACTCTGCCAGACCAGAGCAAGAGGTTCATGGTGTACTGTGATGCTTCGAAGGATGGTCTTGGTTGTGTTATGATGCAGGAGGGCAGAGTGATTGCTTATGCTTCACAGCAGTTACGTCGGCATGAGCTGAACTATCCCACTCATGATCTTGAGCTAGCCGCAGTTGTGCATGCTCTGAAGATTTGGAGGCATTACTTGTACGGGCAGCAATGTGATATCTATACTGATCACAAGAGCCTCAAGTATATTTTCACGCAGAATGAGCTGAACATGCGGCAGAGGAGATGGTTAGAGTTGGTCAACGTCTATGACCTGGAGATTCACTATCATCCGGGTAAGGCCAATGTTGTGGCAGATGCTCTGAGCAGAAGAAGCTATGTCAACATGGCCGTTGCTTTCCAGATGCCTCCAGAGTTATGCGAGGAGTTTGAGCAGTTGAATCTGGGTTTCTTGCATCATACTTCGAGTGCAGTATTCGAGGCAGTACCCACTCTAGAGGCAGAAAATAGGCAGCATCAAAAAGAAGATGAGAAGCTGTAGGAGATCCGTGAGTTGCTCAAGAAAGGCAAGGCTCCTCATTTCAGAGAGGATGATCAGGGTACCTTGTGGTACAAGAACCGGATCTGTGTGCCAGATGTGAAAGATCTCCGGAAGTTGATTCTGGGTGACTCTCATGATACAGCTTATTCTATTCATCCGGGCAGCACGAAGATGTATTATAATCTCAAGGAACGTTTCTGGTGGTATGGGATGAAGCGTTCAGTGGCAGAGTACGTGGCTATTTGTGACACCTGTCAGCGTGTCAAGGCTGAGCGTCAGAGGCCAGCAGGTCTGTTACAGCCTTTGAAGATTCCAAAGTGGAAATGGGAAGAGATCACTATGGACTTCATTATTGGATTGCCTCGTACTCAGAAAGGGTACAACTCTATATGGGTAGTAGTGGATCGTCTGACGAAGGTTGCTCACTTCATTCCAGTGAACACTACTTACTCTGGTACTAGACTTGCAGAGTTGTATATCTCTCGGATTGTCTGCTTGCATGGTGTGCCCAAGAAGATCATATATGACAGAGGGTCTCAGTTCACTTCACGATTCTGGGAGCAGCTCCATGATTCGTTGGATACGAAGCTGCGTTTCCGTACGGCTTATCACCCTCAGACAGATGGGCAGACAGAGAGAACCAACCAAGTGTTGGAGGATATGCTGAGAGCTTGTGCTATTCAGTATGGTACTAGTTGGGATAAGTGCCTGTCGTATGCTGAGTTCTCCTACAACAACAGCTACCATGCTAGTTTGAAGAAGTCCCCCTTTGAGGCATTGTATGGCAGAAGGTGCAGGACTCCTCTCTATTGGGATCAGATTGGTGAGAAGCAGCTCTTTGGCCCTGACATTATAGAAGATGCCGAGCAGATGGTACAAGCTGTGCGGGAAAATCTGAGGATTGCACAGAGTAGGCAAAAGAGCTATGCAGATGGCAAACGGAGGGACCTGACTTTCGGTGTTGGTGATCATGTATACCTGAAGGTGTCTCCGATGAGAGGAATCCACAGGTTTAATGTCAAGGGGAAGCTAGCACCTCGGTACATTGGTCCATTCAAGGTGCTAGAGAGGAAAGGCGAAGTTGCTGATCGCCTGGAGTTGCCCACCAGCCTCTCAGGAGTTCATGATGTCTTCCATATTTTCCAGCTGAAGAAGTGTCTGTGAGTACCTAAGGAGCAGGCACCACTGGATGGAGTAGATGTGCAGGAAGATCTGACTTATACTGAGTACCCGGTGAAGATTCTGGAGACATCAGAAAGGGTTACTCGGAA
Organism: Panicum virgatum; assembly: GCF_016808335.1. Classification (NCBI taxonomy): domain Eukaryota; kingdom Viridiplantae; phylum Streptophyta; class Magnoliopsida; order Poales; family Poaceae; genus Panicum; species Panicum virgatum. The sequence goes on along the minus strand of NC_053148.1, from coordinate 33,365,821 downwards.
CAAGCGCATCAAGATGTGCAGAGTTCAGTGGAGTCACCACAGTGAAGCCGAGTCTACATGGGACCGAGAAGATGAACTGAGGAAGACCTATCCAGATCTCTTTGCTAGCCAGCCCAGCTAAATCTCGGGGACGAGATTTCTATAAGGGGGTAGGGTCTGTAACACCCCAATTTAAATTTCAGCATTTATTAATAAATTTATTTGGCTTCATTTAATTTTCTAAGGTTTATTGTGTTTAGTATGGCATTTAATCCAATTTTTGTTCCATAAGTAATTAAAATTTATCATAGGGTTAAAAATATTTGTTGCATTCATGCTGGTGCATTGTTCTTTTTGTTTGAGTGCTAGAGCTGAATTCAAATTTGAATTTGAATTCAAATGGCTTTAGTTTGAGTAGTGTTTGAAATAGGAAAATAGAAATAGAAAGGAGAAAGAAATAGAAAAGAACCCAGCCCAAAACCCAACAAACCAGCCCGAGCCCAGCTCCCTTTCTTTCTTCCCACGTCCGGCCCAGTCCACCTTCAGCCGGCCCGCTCCCTCACCTAGCCACAGTCCAGCGCTCGGCCCACTACAGCTGCTCGCCCCGCGTCGCCTGCGTTCCCCCCGACGGCCCGGCCCCGCACGCCAGCGACTCCGCCCGCGCCGCGCGCGCTCCGCCGCTGACCCGTGGGCCCTGCATGGCAGCTCTTTCCCCTCCGCGGTGCAACAGACCCGCCAGCACGGCCAAGATCCCCGGCCGCAATCTCGCCGGCTTTCCAATCTCGGGCGCGCACGCCAAGGCACCCAGCCGCCCTACAAATAGGAGCCCCGTGCCTCCCCTCCTCCTCCCATCCCGCAGTCGCAAACCCTAGCCGCTGCCTTGCCCATGCCCAGAGCAGAGCAACCGCTGCCGGTAAGCTCCTCCGCCGTCGAATTACTTCGCCACCGGTGCTGTTCACGCTTCCCTGATCCCTTGTACTGCTTCGCAGCGCCGCCCCGCGTCGACCAGTGGGGATCCGGAGAACGGAGGAGCATGCTACCGCCCGGACCGCAAGCACCGCCCAACGCCACCACCCGGAACTCACCGACGACCACACTGCGTCGGCCCTTCCTTCGATCCCGACCCACGGTGAGCACGCCAGACCCTCCCTCGTTAGTTTGCGCTAGATTCCAGGGCCCGTAGGCCATCCCGTGGACCCAGCACGCCGCGCCCCGGCGAGTCTAGCCGCCTGACCCGTCGCACCCACGGCCCGAGCCCGAGCATGCCCTACCGAGGACCCAGGCACGTTCGCCATGGCACGCTGGGCATGCCCGACCCAAAACCCGCTTGATTTGACCCCGGTTTTGCTAGTTTGTCAAACCCCGGCGAGCCCTGCGCCGCCGAGCCGCCATCTCCGACTTGCGTCACGCCCGGAGCCCCGAACCGCCTCCCTGTTGCCGCCAGTGCATTACGCATGCCGTGTGGAGGCTCCCTAGCCAAACCGCATCCCGATTATACCCCCGTAGCGCCCGCATCGCCAGCTCCGGCGAGCTCGCCACCGCGGAAACCACTGCTCCGGCGACAGCGCCGCCGCCCCGCGCGCCCTTTGCCCCTGGCCGCCCGATCTGGAAGCAACGCCCAGGATTAGAACGTGAGTTGATTAGATCCGAGCCGCCAGATCCAGATCCGACGGCCGAGGATCACATGTACCCCTTCGGCCTGGCACAATTGTTAAAGAGCCCCTCAGCTTTTATATAATCAACCCGCACTCCGTGGCAGTGTAAAAGTATTTGCAGATCTGCCCAGATTTTTACACGGACCCCCCTGAGCTTTCCCAGAATAGAACCCGCCATCCAGGGCTGCTGTTTTTGCGAGTTAGACCCCAAAGTTAAGGTTTAATTATGTTTTAGTCCTCGGTTTTGCCAGAAACCCCCTTTAACTCCAGTTTTCTTACAAATAGGTCCCTGGAACTTGTTTTTGGCCTAGATTTTGCGTTTTAGCTCCGTTTTAGGCGTTCTTTATGTCCACGCGATCGTTGTAACGCGTGGAATAGTTTTAGCTTAGTTTTTCTTACTGTTTTTATGTATTGTTGCACTGTTTCTTAGTTTATGCTATTGTTGCATGTATGTTTATGTTGTGTGCTGTTTTTGGCCATGTGTTCGTGAGTAGACGTTGATCCATCTGAGGAGCCCCAGTACCAGTACCCGGAGCAGCCGTCTTCCGACCAGTTTGAGTAGCAGCAGGAGCAGTACGAGGAAGGCAAGTATAACATGAACAACACCTATCACTTTTAAATACATTTTCATACTGCATTCTAATACTGTATGCCTATAAGGACTTTCCTAGCCACTTTATATCCTTTATATATATCCTTTGGGTTGCATTTTGGTTAGTTGTGCTAGGTGCCGCGCTATAACACACTTGGTCCTTTTTAATTAATTTGATTAATGGTTTATGCAATTTAATTCTGGGAGTGGCCCTCTGTGCTCCGTGCTTGGGTGGCTCACGTCTCGTTAAAATATGTTTTGTTAGAAACATGGTTTAGGGGGCTAGCACGGTGCTTAATGCTTGGTTGGCCACTCTCCATAAGGACCGGTTCATAGAGCGACAACATGGGACAACAGCGCTACCACAAGACTGGAATGGGACGATCTTGGCGTAATAATTACGTCTTTTTGGTTTGGAGTAACTTACTTGCGGGGCAGGGGCGGTAAGCTTCTATGGCCCTCATGCTGAGTGGCCTCGTCTGTGCTTCGTGTCTTAACGCCCACTAGACCTGCTCCATAGTCGCCGATCCACCCTCGTGGTTACTCCTTACCAACGAGATTCTTTGTAAAGGCCTCGTAGTGAGTTTGCTAGTCATCTCACCTAAGGAAGTGTGATGAACAACTAACGTAGCTCACGACTTGTGGGTAAAGATGTGCAACCTCTGCAGAGTGTAAAACTGGTATACTAGCCGTGCTCACGGTCACGAGCGGCCCAGATCCTCCTTTTGATTAGTGGGGTTATCTTCCTTTGACGAGGCAGGTTTCCCCGGGTGGCTTGGTTCGGTTTGGTTCTCAGTAGTTCTTAATTAATTTTGATTAATTTCTATGTAACTGGGTTTATGGTAATTCATCCACTTGTAGTAATTAGCTTTAATAAAATTTTGCCAAGACTTAAAAGCTAATGCAGCTGAGTCAGCCAACCGTAGAGCCTCATAGTTTGTGTTATACTTGTTGAGTACAAGTTGTGTACTCACTCTTGCCTACTCTACTCTTTTTCCTCTTGGGGACACTCTACTGCTGCTCAGTTCCTGCCGACGCGAGGGAGTTCACTCAGTGCTACTAGGACTTCGAGGACATCTAGGCGTTCGTCTCCCAGTCGACGTCCCTGTGGCGCCCTGCTTCCGAGAGCTTCTCGTATATGTTTTTACGCTTCCGCATACTCTGTATCAGACTTTGGTCATTAATGTAATAAATAATATTCGTACTCGCTTTATTATATCTTTTTACGTGATATGTGCTATGATATATTGTTCATTCTGTTGTATATACGTGTGACTTGATCCTGGCATGTATATGATTGCTCGGTTTATGTCCTTTTATAAACCGGGTGTTACAGAGTGGTATCAAAGCCGTATTGACTGTAGGACGAAAGCCTAGATAGAACTGGTCGAGTTTTAAGTCTTCTTCTCTCTCAGCCTTGTCTGTTGAAACTATTTTGCTATTATATTCCTTGAAATTCCAAGATTCTTACTCGTCTTGCCTTGAATTCTCTCTATAGAATAGTCTCCGTAGATTCTAGCCTGGAGTAAGTCGTCTGACCATCATAGGTATGAGCTAGATGACCCCTTTATAATATCACGATAGCACATTCTGCGACACGTTATGTTAGTCGGGTTGTGTGTTAAACTCGACTAAAGTATGAACTTTTGTTTGCTTGTTATTATGCTACATGTTTGATTTGGATTTTTGAATGATTGCATAGTTTAGTAGTTAAATTGTTTAATGAAAATCAGTTTTAGGTTAAAGTTAATTAATTAATAAAACGAGTTAGATCGTTGGGGGTAAAACCGTCCACTCTATCCTATCTACTTTATCATGCTTAAGTTTTCCTGCAGAAAAATATTGTATCCATCAGAATTTATTTCTGCAATATCCTTTCTCATGAAATCTTTTGTCCAAAAATCAGATGGTGAACACCAGGCGTGGTTCTGACCAGCAGGGGTAGAACAACCAGGGTACCGGGATCCCGATGCCTCCGCCTCTGACCCCGGAGCAGTACTTCCAGCTCCAGATGCAGATGATGGCTACCCTAAACAACACCGTTCAGGCACTTCAGCAGGCTCACACTCAGCCTCCGCCTCCTCCACCGCCGCAGACCCGTGACAGGCGTGCCGAGTTCCTGAGGGGTCACCCGCTGACGTTCTCTCACACGTCCGACCCTCTTCAGGCTGACGACTGGCTCCGTGCAGTGGAGCGCCAGCTGGACATCGCCCAGTGCGATGATCGGGAGCGAGTCTTGTACGCAGCAGGATAGCTGCGAGGGGCAGCTTTGGACTGGTGGGAGTCCCACCCAGTTCAGGAGCGCGAGGCTCTCACTTGGCTCCAGTTCCGGAAGCGGTTCCGCAGCCACAATGTCCCCGCGGGCGTTATGAAGATGAAGCAGAAGGAGTTCCTTGCACTGAAGCAGGTAATCCTAGATATAATCATTCAGCGTTTCCTTTTGAGCTAATACCCCCTTGTTCTATCTTTCTGAGTCATGAATTAATCCTTCGACATATATATATCTGTCTTTTTCACTTCAGGGGACTATGACGGTCACGGAGTATCGTGATCGTTTTCTGTAGCTTGCTCGCTACGCCCCTGCCGAGGTTGCGGATGACCGCAAGAAGCAGGAGCACTTCATGGAGGGTCTTGTGGACTACCTCCAGCACGCGTTGCTCAACCTCCGCTTCGACGACTTCAACCATCTGGTTGACAGCGCGCTCAACACAGATTGCAAGCACACTTTGGCCCAGCAGAAAATCACAGAAAATATTAGAGTAACGATTCAGGCTCAAATGGACCAAGTGTAGCCCAAGAACCGAAGCAAAACAAGTCAAGACAGGCCAACCCCAGCGTGGATCAGACAAGGAGGCCCAGACAAGCCCAACCCCCAGCAGTTGGGGGTGGTTGGCTGCCAGGGCAGGCCGGCCGACCTATAGGTCGGCCGACCAGACCCATGGGCCCCACCGCCTCAACTTTGCCACGTGGCGCCTCCCTGTTGCTCCTTTAGGTCGGTTTGGGGTGCTGCAGCCGGTGGCTCCCTCCTATAAATACAAGGGAGGGGGTAGAGAATAGGACACACACACACACCTCACTTCACTCACCTCTCAAGTTCCTTCTTACATAGTCTTTAGGCTTAGTGGAGTTTAGAAGAAGTCTAGGAGTCATCGAGTCGCCGGAGTTGCTCGAGAGTCTGGTATGGGTTTATCTCTAGCTCTCTCTTGTAATATTCGGTCGTTTGTAATAGAATTAGACTATGGTTACTGATATCTGCTTGAAGTATATTCTGAGTTATCGAGTATATACTTCTTGTCATGGTTGCATTATTATTCAATGATCTCATTGCATAATTGCCCTGTGCTGGAGATAGTTAGTCTTTTGTTCCTAGAACTCTATCAATTGTTCTAGTATTCGTATGATTGCTCTAGTGTGATGTCTGTCCATCCGGAGGGTGGGGGTCCGCGCGGGACACTAGATTATCCCTTACTAGTGTAGACATGGTGTCTAGATTAGCTAAGTGTTGCTGGATGTCAACTATACCCACAGTTTGTAGAGGTAGCCGGCAGGTGGTGACAGCCCTGTCCGAGCCTTTTAGTAATTCTCCACGTTCGATATGGGGGATAGGAGGTACATAAAGTCGCTGGGGTGTACGGGCTCCTCCCGTTACTTCGATAGCGATCTCCCTGTTATGTAGTTTAATCTCTGACAAGATAACTAATCTTACCCCTGTTTATGCATGAGAATATCCAATCTAGATAGAGCTCACGAATTAATCTATATATTCTCTCACTCATCGCCTTCCCTGCGGAAATATAAATGACACCCCGGTTTACTCCCGAGTAAAATGCTACAGCGGTATTCCGTGCGCTTGCGGATTTATTCGTGGTTCATGAAATACTGCCACCCCAAACTTGGCGTCTGCGAGCGTCATCGCCATGTGACGTTGGTAGGAGCCAACAAGCATTTTTGGCGCCGTTGCCGAGGAAGGCACAGAGTGAAATATATAGATAAAGTTGTGAACAAAATCAAAATTTGTATTCGCTTGCTAAACATGCTAACTTGGCTTTGTTTTCTTATCTTTATTGATATGAAAACAGGGTAGTGTATGACCGGTTTCGATCTGCCGCAAAACTTTCATTCCGATCCAGAGTCACTTTTTAGAAGAGTTTGACCTCGTATCGTACCTCCTCAGATCTCACTCTCGGCAGTCGATCCAGTCATTACATCATCATCAGCTCCTAGAGCTATGGCCCAGAAGACACTCCGTGATTACTCTGCTCCGTCTTCTAGCCAGGTCCCTACCGGGCCCGAGGTTAACACCGGAGTAGAAAATTTTGAAATCAAGACGGGTCTCATTACGATGGTGCAGGCCAGCCCATTCTGTGGCAAGGCCAATGAGGATGCCAGCGTTCATCTCCAGCAGTTCCTGGAGCTCTGCAATACTTTTGTTATCAAGGGTGTATTGCAAGATGCTATCCGGCTCCATCTATTTCCATTCTCTCTCTTGGGGAGAGCGAAGCAATGGTTTTATGCTAACAAGGCTGCTGTGGATACTTGGGACAAATGTGCCAAGGTGTTCTCTTGAAGTTCTTCCTGACGGGCAAAACCAATGCTCTTCGTGGTCGGATTTCGAACTTCCAGCAGGCATCAAATGAGTCAATTCCGGTAGCTTGGGAGAGGCTTCAGGAGTACATTCTGGCGTGTCCGCACCATGGAATGGACAATTGGCTCATTCTACATAACTTCTACACCGGGTTGACACAGTCATCCCGTGATCATGTAGATGCCGCTGCGGGTGGAGCTTTCTTCTCGCTAACCATTGAAAGAGCTACATCATTGATCGAGAAGATGATTTGCAACCAAGGTTGGAGCGATGATCGCCTCCAACCGCGCCAGCGAGGTATGCACTCCGTCAAGGAGACTGACATGCTCGCTATGAAGATTGATCTCCTCCTCAAGAAATTTGAGGATTATTCCCAAGATAAGGCTCAATTGCAAACACTTCAAGCCTTGGAGACTCGCATGACGTACGAGGTCTGCGGGAATGTTGGACATTCGGGCGATAATTGCCCCGAAACCCAAGAAGAAGCTCTATTCCTCAATGGCAGCAATGGGTTTCGTCCACAAGGAGGTCAGGGGTGGAATCAACCACGCCCATACTACCAAGGAGGTAATGGGAATTCGAATTCTTTCGGTCCTAACCAGCCTACCTTGAGAGATCTTGTCTACGGCAAAGCGAAGATCAATGAGTCCCTTCAGAAGAAGTTGGCCGTTATAGACAAATCTATGGAGACTATCCATGCCAAGATGGACGGATTCTCCACGGCTATGAAGAACTAGCTGAGTTTCAATAGGGCACTAGAAACTCAATTGGCTCAACTAGCTGCTGCTACACCTGCTGCTGAACTAGGGAAGATTCCGGGGCAACCCGAGTCTACTCTAAAAAGCGTGAATGTCATTAATGCTATGTGGAAAGAGGACCTTAGCAGGACACCCCTCAGCTACGCAGAGAAGCTCACACGCCCAAGAAGAGGTGCATGGGGCGAGTTAGCAGCCACAATACGAAAAGATCCCGGAACCCCAGTGATCAGCTGCTCAATCTTTGATTATGAATTTGATCACGCCCTTTGTGACCTTGGAGCCAGCGTCAACATCATGCCCATGGTGACTTTCGAGAAGTTAGGCTATCCATCATTTTCCCCTACCACTATGTGTGTTCAGCTGGCAGACTCCACGATAAGATATCCAGAAGGAGTTGTGAAAAGGTTAATGGTAAAGGTCAAGAATACCTACATATTGGTGGACTTCGTAGTCCTTGATATGGAAGGAGATCTTGGAATTCCTCTCATATTTGGGCGACCATTCCTCAAGGATACAAATACCAGAATTGATGTGGGGAGAGGGAGAATTAGTCTCCGAATCATGGGAAAGACCATAAAAATTCAAGTTCCAGAACAAAAGGGAGGTATTCCTGATTCACGAGGATAGTGAGAAACAAGGGCTATGGGCAGAGCCCGGTTGGGATGATCAAGACTATCGCCCTTCTTCCAAGCCAGCTTGGGAGGATTGGGAAATTCATACACCACCAACCAAGCCAGTGGAAGACGACCAGAAGATCCCTGACTTCATCACCAACACAGTATGGGAAGATCTGGAAATTGTCTATCCTGCATCCGAGGATCCTGTTCCTATGCCGCCTACGCCACCAAAGAAGACCAAGAAGGTGTGGCGCAAGAAGAACAAGACGTCATCGACCACTACTACTTCTCCAGGTACGGACGAAATGACATCAACCTAATCAGATATGGAGAAAGGTCCTGCTTTTCGACCCAAACCAAGAGCTAGCTTGGGGGAGGTCCCCTCCCTTAAGTCAACTGTTTCCCTTTTTATTTACTTTCAATAAAATTTGATAAAAACTTCTAAAAAACAAAATAAAAATTTACTGTTTTATTTCTTTTTTTCCATGATGCGCAGTAAGAATGTTTTAACTCCCCTTGATAAGTTGAAAGGATGAGTTTTGCTTTGCTTTATCATGTTTGTTGTGCCTAGTCTTGAAAATAAGAATTCTCTTGAGTTTATATTCGTTGGTTATGCAAGTATCTTGCCAATAAACCTGAAAGTTCCATCGGTTGCATACGCTTAATCTGAGTCTAAGTTGTTGTGAGTTTAGATATGGTAAATAAGGTTCTGCAAGCTTGTTCTAGTAATGCTTGAAGTCTGGAGTTGTTTTCAAAAAAATAAAATTTAAAAAGGCAAGTTCCCCAGCGATATGCAATGTCCTACCAGAGCCATATGTCATATTCCATGAAAAAAACCCTTTGCACATATGCTGCTTGATATTCTGTTGAGTTTTGTCAAATTGTGTGACCCTAGAGAGATGTTTTTCATGCTTTCTCGATCATAAGCACGTACACGTCCCATCCAATTGCTACATTCCTACACTGGGAATTGGCACCACCACCCATTCATTCCACATAATAAGTGCTCCATGTCTTGGTGATCTCTCTCGTAGATTTGAAATAAAATAAAGTCAGATTATGGTTGCCCCAAAAAGAGAAAAGATGGCATGCCAAAGATGGTAAGCCCGTATTCGGATTTCTTGGGCTTGTATGGCGGTGGTGCGGATGACCTTGTCGAACGTTGTGGAGGAGGTGGCGCGCCTTCGGTGAATCTCATGGAGGAACTTCTTGGGTCTCTCATCCCACCAAGGAGTAACATGTCGCTCCTCTATGCGGGGTTGTCTACCTCCATGCCCCGCGGTGACTCGGCGACTGAGTGCCTCCGTGAAGAACTTTCCGATGCATCGGATGTTGATGAACGCGTCCTTCTCCTGCCAGTGATGGACTTCATGAACCCACTCATGGTGACTCTTTGCTGCACACACTCAAAAACAAACACACCGGGGATTTCTTGCCGGTGGAAGAATAATATATCGAAGAGTGGAGCAAACTAGGATTTGTGGCAAATTTTCGAAGATTTTTGGAGTTGATTTTGGTGGACGAATTTTTTCAGAGCTCTAGCTTAAGTTTCTGGGTGATGAACTTGAAGAAAACGAACAAGGAATTGAGTGAGGAGCATACCTGTGAAACGGGAGCACCAGAGGGCATAAAAAGAGGCCAGGCCGGCCGGCCTAGGGTGTTTCTGGCGCTCCTTGACTTCATTTTTCTCTGGTGACTTCCAGGTGCGATTCCTTGCCTCTGTCTAGTACATCTTTTATGCTTTGTACCGTCCAAAACCCGTGCACCACTCCTTCCTTGTCCTTGTTGTCCACTTGCAATATTATTTCTTCACTTTGTGTCATTCACCTTGTCCCATACTGCATCATTCATCACATGGTGCCATCTTTGCTGAAAATTTCATGTCCTTCCCATGCATGACTGCTCCCTTCTTTTGATTATTTGCATGTGGTGGTAGGTAGAGAGCACAATCTCTTCCCGTGAACTCACTTTGATCAATAGATGTTAATCAAGCACATAAACCTTCTCCAAATCATGCTTAGATGTTGAATCTTCCTCTAACTTTGAAATTTCGGAATTAACTCGAAGCATGCAATGAGCTTAAATAAATAATCAGAGGGGAATCAAAACATCTTTACATTTGTGAGTCGAAAAAATATTTTCCGACTACATTAATTTTGGTTGCACCAGAACCGTTCACTTTCATGAATTGATAGCGAACAATCTCGAATTCAACCGTGGCTCTTTGGTTTAGGTTCTAATTTTGCCAAAATGAGAGAGAAATTTTGAAAAAGGGAACAAATAAAGTTAGGAAAATTCTGGTCCTATGGTAATGAAACTGAAAATTCTCTCTATGTTTGCGCGAACCTACGCATCAAGAATTTAAGTAATATACACAAAGTGCGGCTCTACTCATGTCTTTTTATCTCAACTTGGTCCGGCCATCATGGAGAGGACGGTCGCCAAAAATAGGTATAAAATTTGGATGTGGCTTTCTCAAGAAGAGGCAAATAAATCATAGGATGGCTCATGTCATTGGTTTAAAATAAGAGACAAAATCGAAATGACCGAGCGAATAAAATCCAAATCAAATTGTTCGACTGAACGACCAATTGTTCAAAAGTTTATCATGTTCTTGCGTAGAAAAATTCACGACTCACTTACCCAAACCTCTCGCGAGTTGTCCTCCCGACAGCTTATTCTTGACTCGACGAACGGGTTGAACTCCCGGCAGCTTTATTCTTGACTCGACTAACGGGTTGCCTCCCGCAAAGCGCTTCGTTTATAGTCTATAGCTAGACTTTCTTCTTCTTCACTTCGGACCAACGCTCGGTGATGGAGCTGCAGTCTTGGGTACCCACTTCCGCACACCCCTTGGTGCGGGTTTATCCTCCAACGTAGTCATCTTTTTGGTCTTCACAGGCGGGCTTCTAGCTTTTATCTTGACGGGTGCAGTGATCTTCTTCGTCGCGATAGACGCGACAACTTCTTTCTCCTTCTTCGCTTCCTTCTTGTTCGGCTCCTCCTCTTTCTTTGGCTTCTCCTCTGTGACACGGCAGTGAGGCAAAACATATTTGACATTGACCATGTTGCATACCGGTGTGGATGAAACTTGAACTCGCTTGTGGTGCCATTGATGTCGAAATTGATCTCCCCCTTGCCAACGTCGATGTTCGCCCTTGCGGTCTTGAGGAAAGGCCTCCCAAGTATTAGAGGCGCCTTGCCCCCTTCTCCCATATCGAGAATCACAAAGTCAACGGGGACAAAGTGTTCTCCAATCTTCACGGGCACGTCTTCGGCGATTCCCAAAGGATAGCGAACGGAATTGTCCGCTAACTCTAGGCACATGGCGGTGGGCTCTGGCTCCGGTAAGCGTAGCTTCTCGAACACGTTCTTTGGCATGACGCTCACACTTACGCTGAGATCACAAAGTGCTCTTTCGAACATAAGAGATCCAATGGAACACGGGATGGAAGGACATCCGGGGTCCCTCTTCTTCTCAGGAGCTTCATTAACGATTGCCACGCTACACTCCTCGGTTAGCTTGACGGTGCTTGGCGGTATCTCGCACTTGTTTCCCATGATGTCTTTGAAGTAGCGAGAATATATTGGAACTTGTAGAGCGTCCAAGAGTGGCATGTTGATGCTCAACCTGCGTACCACGTCAACAAATTTATTGAAATGCTCATCTTCATGCTTACCTTTGCGGTATTGTGGCCTTGGTGGAAGAATCTTGGCGTCTTTATCATCTAGCTCAAACTCCGGCTCTTCGGTGACTATCTCCGGCGTAGGAGTAGGTTCCTTCTCCTTGATGATGGTCTCCACTTCAACTCTTGGCTTAGGCTTCCTTGCTCCCGCCGCGTGTTTGGGTTCTTCGGTCTCTTTTCCCGAGCGAGTTTGAATTGCCTTTGCCGTCTCCAGACTTTGAGGATGCCCGGGAAATTTCCCTTCATTGCTAGATAAGCATCCGGCGAGCTGGGCTACTTGCGTCTCTAGCATCTTCATCATGTTGAGTACTTGAAGGTTAGAGCTCCCGACCTCCGTCACCTTGCCGTCAATGTTCTCCAAGACCTTGTCCATAGCCTTGAACTTGGTGACGGTGTTCTTGTTGATCTTGCCTTGCTCCTCCATGAACTCCTTCAATTGTATACGAAGAGGCACCGAGTTTTGAATGGAAGAGCTTGCATTAAATTGAGGTCTACCTTGCCCGTAGCGGAAGTTGGATTGCGGGATCCATTCTCCCTTCTTCATGTAGTCAAGCATCTTGGCTTCCTCTGGGCAATTCTTTTGGACATGGCCGTACTCTCCACATTCTTCACATGTAGACCTTGCTTCGGCCGCCTTCAAATCAATATCTTGGGCTTCTCTCTTTTCCACCTCCATCTTCTCCAACCTCCTCATGAGCGAGTCGATCTTCCCTTCTAGAACTTCTTCACATTCCACTTGCAATACACTCTTCGCAGCGCCCACGGCTTGTAGTGGTTGTAGGCGCCCCGATGATGCCCATGCATCATTGTCCGCCACCTTCTTGAATAGCTTGAAAACTTGAGTCGGCGTGAGCTCAATTATCGAACCTCCGTCCGATGCATCAATGATCCCCCTTGATGCAGTAGTGAGGCCTTGATAGAACTTCTGGACCACATACTCCCTTGAGAACTTGTGATGAGGTACGACGCGGATGTAGTCATTGAAGCGCTCATAGGCTTCCGCAATAGTCTCTGTCGGGGCTTGCGCGAATGTAGCAATCTTGTTGCGCAAAACTTGGGTCTTGCCCGGCGAGTAGAACTCCATCAAGGACTCCCAATTTTGCACCGTGTGCGGCGGTAGAGAATGAAACCATTACAACGCTCTCCCAAGTAGAGAGAACAGAAAGAGCCTCGCTCTTATTTGATCTTGAGTCATCCCTTGCATGTCGAAGGTGCGGCATAGTTAGAGGAACGCTTGAAGATGTAGGTTATCATCTTCTTTTTTAGTGAAGGGCGAGCTTTGCACCATCCTTATGATTGAAGTCTTGATCTCGAATGGAACTCCGATGTTGTCGAGGTTTTGAATCGGCAAGTCCCGAACATCCAGAGTGCATAGCTCTCCGATCGTACGCTCCGGCTCCGGTAGCGCCATCCCTTGGTGAAGTGGCATCTCCCTTGGACTTGTTGGTGGAGTCGCTTGAGGTGAAGACAATGAACCGTCGGCTTCGTCTTTTGGATCTACTAGTTCCAACTTCCTTGATCGTGCTTCGCGTCTCCTTTGCCTGAAAAGTTTTTCTGGATCATCCACAAAATTTTCGGGTTTGTTTGAGAGGCTCCCGTCCATCTCCTGTTAGGGGTTAGTGAAAAGAAAAAGAAAAATATATACGAGATCTAAAAGATGAATATACATGATCTAAAACATAAAAGAAAAATAAAGCAAACTCTAGATTAGATTGATTTTCGTGGAATAGATCCGTTTTTTAGTTAGCACAAAAAATAAGAGATCTAAAAAAAAGGTCAAAAAGAAAAATCAAGAAAAAGAAATATTTACGAATGCAAGTAAGATTGGATCTTAAATCGATGGTTCCCCGGCAACGGTGCCAGAAAAACATGTTGACGCTCCTTAGTGCCCCAATTTGTATACCACAAGCGCACGGATCATGTAGCTTTTCCCTTAGAGTATTCCCCCAAGGTTTATCAATCCACGGAACCAAAGATACAAGAAACAATCTACTAACATAGAGAATCCTTTGTGTTGAGATGGTGTAAAACGAATTTAATCTACTAAAATCGGCAAACACCGAAGGTAGCAAGAGAAAGTTAGAGATAACCAATCTAGATCACCTAGATCATGCATATGTTGTAGTTCAAAGCTAAATGTAGTGAAGCAAGATAGATGTGAATCTCAATGAAAAGCATCTTTAAACCAAAATCTCCAATCCAATCCTTCGATAACCCGTCTTACTGAAGCAACGCCCTGTCACGACGCCCCCTTTTGGACTAAGCTACCCCGAAGCATGATAAACAAGTCGAACCCCCTTTGGTAGTTCTGTCATGAACCTCTAGCCACCACGACTACAAGATCATGCTAAGCGATCTATCTCGATAATAGATCTAGGATGAAGCAAACCCAAAGAAAAGAACAAAATCGAAAGAGAGAATATAGTCGCTAAAGATTCGGAATCACAGGTAACTTCACCATGAATGATTGTACATCACAAGATCGCAACCGAGGCCCTACCTTGATCTTGATGATCCTAGCTCCAGAACTCCGACGTGGTCTTCCTTGCAAGGTTCCCACGTCGGCTAGGGAAGCCCCTAGACAACTAGCACGACCCTCGGCTCTCCGAAAGGTTTTTCTCTATCTTCTCTGCTCCTTGGCATCGTCTCCCGAATGATTTGATGCATGAGCCTCGGGGAGGGTGCTTTAAATAGCCCCAAGAAACCCTAGGTCGAAGGGGAGGCCGAGGCGCCCTGGAAAGGTCCTAGGCCGACGGCCTAATAGGCCCAGGCCAGTCGGCCTGGCCCATTTTTTGCCGCCTCGCGTTCTCCTTTCTCCAAAGTCTTTTGGAGTCTTCTGGAGTTTATCCCTTTCACGATTGCACCCCGTTGGATGTCGTTATCTTCGAGATATCTTCGTGAGAAATGATAGGACAGAGAATCCTTCCTTAAATCTCTATTTGCTTTGCTTAGCCCCGAAGTATCTTGATCTCATCTTGTGGGCTTTGTCCTTTGGGCTTCATTGGAGGGTGGATGTGCATGAACGGGCTTCTAGTCATCATGGCCTTTGGTCCTTTGTTTGGGCTTTGGCCTTCATCTTTCTTCGTGTTACCGCGTGATCATGGGCCTCGTCATTTCATGCTCCAAAATTGGCCAAAAACCTGCAAAAATGAAGTACCTCCAAAATATATGTGCAAATGTGAAAACGACCAATAATTGGGCCGAGGTTAGGATGATTAGTGATTTTGATATTAAATTCATGCCATTATCAAAGTTAAACAGGGGATAAAATGGATACTTAAGGAGCGCCAACAACAAGCGTCAGTGTCATGCCAAAGGTAGTTTACGATAAACTTTACCATCATGAACTTGCCCCTACTGCCATGTGTTTGCAGCTAGCATACCAAACGGTCCGCTATCCCGCGGGAATAGCAGAGAACATTCCGGTGAAAATCCCGAATTTCTTCATTCCCGTCGACTTCGTCGTACTCGACATGGAAGTCGACACCAAGACGCCGCTCATCCTGGGCAGGCCATTCTTGAGCACAGCAAATACCCATATTGATGTTGGAGTTGGAGAGATTCAGCTCAACATTAATGGTCAGAAGGAGAAGTTCGCCTTCAAACCGAAGGTCGAACAATGCTCACTAGTTAAGGAGGTCCATCGGAAAAAGAAATCCGAGAAAGAGGCAAAGAAACCATCGCTTCCAAACATTGAAGCCCTCATCGAGTTCGTGGAAAGTCTGCGGATTCAGGAGGAGTTACGAATTCAAGAGGAAACAAAGCATATCAAGCTTCGCAATCAGAGGAACGCCAAGCGACGAATCCAGCGTAAGAAAATTCTAGAATCGCAAAAAACGAAGGTCGAAACACCACCCACACCAAAGAAAGTGTGGCGGAAGAAAGTGTCATCACCACAGGCTCCATCCAGCGACGACAATCAAACCAAAGGAATGGAGAGTCCGGCTCCGGACTCAAAACCCGAGCCCTCGCTATGAGGTACGTGGCACATATCCATCATCGCATTGCATATAGGATAGTTTAATTTTTCCTTGCATAAATTTCTTTTCACCTTGCATAAGCATGTTTGAATTTTAACCAATGCATGTTTAAAATTTGAAAGTTTGCATCCATAGAACTTCACAAAAGAATTTCAAAAAATTTTGGCCGAGTTGCAGGCCGGCCGGCCCCACCTTGTCTTCTCTGGCTGGGAGCAGCAGGGAGTGGGTGCTTTGATTAACCATGAAGCAAAGGGACAAAGGGATGAGCACTGAACGTGCTGGAGGCAGGCCACGCAGCTCCGTGCAGGCCGGCCGGCCTCTCCCCTCCGCTCGCGTCCCATCACCACCGACGGGAATCACCATACCTGCATGCCTAAGGACTAGAGCCTCAACATGGATCGCTCGGCGTCGCTCAAGGGGCCGACCGGCCTGCCCCAGACCGGCCGGCCTGGCTTCTGCACTCGGCTATAAAAGCCAGCGAGAGTGACCCTCCTCGGTGCACCAGAAGCTCAGGTTCACATGCCTCAGCCCGAGCTCCTTAATCTCCTCTCCCTTTCTTGAGTTTCTTTGTCTAATTGAGCTCTTTCGAGTCGATTAAGTAAAGGACTCAAGTGCTAGCTCGCCCCAAAATAAAATTTGAGTAGTAATTAGTGAAGTTCATAAACCAGAAAATACAAAAATATTTCCTCTCCAAATAAAATCATGGCACGCTGAATGTTTGTGGTGGT
The DNA here is from genome assembly GCF_016808335.1 of Panicum virgatum. Classification (NCBI taxonomy): domain Eukaryota; kingdom Viridiplantae; phylum Streptophyta; class Magnoliopsida; order Poales; family Poaceae; genus Panicum; species Panicum virgatum. The sequence continues at coordinate 33,349,241 of NC_053148.1, read as the reverse complement.
TTAACGCCCAGCAAGAACGACTAACAACTAACGCTAACCCTCTTCTTAACCCCTTATTTCCTTCGGGTATTGCTCGTACTAATCTTTTGTAGGCACCATGCTGAATCGAGCCAAGGAGAAGGTCAAGAAGGCACTCTCGAGAAGATCGAGAAGCTCGCAAAGTTCGTCTTCTTCTCGGGACAGCATGTCAGTCGACTCCGGTCACCGCTCACACGCATCCCAAGAAGAAGAAGAAATTCTTGCAGTCCCACAAAGCCGCTTCCGCATCAGGATCCTGATGATGGTTGAACAAATCGTCTTCAAGAACGACTACGAGCGGCAAGCACTCGAGCTGCTAAAGAGGCAAACATATGCCCATGCCAAGAGGTTCGAAACCCGCTTCCTCATCACGACGGAACTCTTGTAAGACATGAACCAAGCTTTCACTGCCGTTGGATGGGAGACCTTCGCCAACATCGTCGAGCCAGGTTCGCATCTCCTGACCATGGAATTTCTTATGTCTCTTACCGTTGAAGAAACTAGCACTGAAACTAAAGTTTACTTTTGGTTCTTTAACGAACAATTCGAAATGACTCTCCAACAATTTAATGTTGCTTTGAGCTTTAATAAAAGATGCATCTTAGACCCCAACACACTTGTTGAGCGCTATCAATATGACCGTAGCTCTTGGTGGAGTGAAATTTCTAATGAGCCCGTGAGTAGCAAGAATAGCACAGTTTCAATTCATAATCCAACTCTGAGGTTTCTCGCCAAGTGACTCGCCATGGTTGTGCCCTCTCGCACAGACCTTTGCCTCTGCAGCTTGCCAGAGCTGCAGTATCTATACGCTATGGCGAACAAGAGACCTTCGCCCGTCCGGAGCATGCTTGCTCATTGGCAGAAGATGATTACGGGCCGTCGACATAACCCCACTGGTCACCCGTGTGGCAAGATATGTCAAAGCGATGGATGGCGCCGAAGTCACCTTCTTGCTGGAGACGGAGGCGTACAGATACGAGGTTGGTCTTGAGCATTTTGTGCAAGGGCACATGATGTGAGAAGGGCCAGGAAATTCTCTCTTTATGTGTTACCCCGGGTATGGTAGAGAGATCGAGCTTCCATGCCCGAGACTCTCTCTCTACTCGGTGAAAAGTCTAACATTGCAGATGGAGAAAAGAGAACCCACACGACGGAGTGTTGCAGGTCCACAGACGAGAAACAGGACTCGGCGCGAGCAGGCCAGAGCAGGTCCACCACGACGGACACCCCCAGTTCATGCATCAGCACAACCGGGGCCGTCCACGCAGAACATGAGCTTCGAGGAGGCGTACGAGCATTACAACTATGACCCATATCAGGCCGACAGCAGCGGATTCGCCGGTGGACAAGGACCGTACTACCCCGCAAATATGCATTCGTCTTATGGTCCACAGGTGAGTCCCTCATTGTCAGCACACTTTAACTGTGAGGACCCGATTCTTCGTAGCATCACAGACCTTTCGAACCGCATCAACACCCTTGGTACACAGCAGCAGCAGATGCATAGCTGGGGTTTGACCTCCGCTTTGTAGTACAACGTCTCAAATGTCTTCATCCACCTTGGGCTGGACTATCAGTAGTCCCAGTCATACCAGCCGTACCAGCCACCCGAACAGGAGAACAACGACGACGAGGAGGAGAACAATGACCCCGATGAGGGAGAGCAGGACTCCGATGAGGAGTACTAAGCTTCATCAGAGCTTGGGGGGTCACACTGCTAGGTAAGTATGTTGACACCGTTTTTTGACACATGTCAAGGAAGGTTATTTCGGTGAAAGAAAGGTGGCCGATTCAAAATAAACCAAAAGATGCACAGAGTTGGAATCGGCCGATGAGAGTCCGTCCGATGGACCAGGAGAATATTCTGTGAAGATGCTGATTAGTCCACTCTGGTACTCGGCCGATGGAGAGTTGCCGATGAAGTCAAGGATCCGGACTCTACGAAAATCTTGATGATTCGGTTGTAATATTTTAAGTAGTTTATGTTTTAGATAGTCTTTTCTTTAGGGTCAAGTAATGTTTGCCCTAATCGGCTAGGACTTGATAGCGCTAGGCTATATATACCAGTTGTAAGGGACCGGAAAAACTTGATACACATCCAATACAACAAATTTACAATTCCTTTGCACTTTTTCGGTGACTTCGCTTTTTCTATTTTTTCGACGAGTTCTTTCAAGTTGATCAAGGACGCTTCATATTCGAGCGACTTGATTTGCTGGTGAGTTTTTGTTTTACCGAGTATATTTGAGCTTTAGCTACCGGGCGCATCGCTGTGGCTTCGTTCAAATCTATTCAAAAGTTATCGAGTTTATCTAGGCTTTGACTTCCGGGCGCATCGCTGTTGTCTCATCTAGATTTATTCACCAATTATCGATATCGGCTAGATTTGTAGGTTTTCCTATGCTTTCTGGCCATTATCACATCTAAAAACATACTAGATCGGCTTTAGGTTTTGGAGTGACACTTTTGTTATTTCAATAGCCGTTTTAGATCTGTTTTTGGCTTCGCATCATCTATGTTACACATTCGTAGCTTAGATCTTGTCATACATACACGATCGGCTGTCGAAAAGCCGGTTTTGTCGTTTAGTGTATCCGCTGATCCTGCTGATGCACTCCTTTACTACGCGTTTGCATTTAATATCTTTTTGTCGTCTATAGTATCGGCAAAGCTTGCTGATACGCCCATCTAAGAGATATTCGGAATCCCAGTCGATACGCTCTCGAATTTGACTTTGTTTTCTCCCTTGTCAAGTTCAGGTCAAATTCAGGTCAAATTTACTAGCACGCTTGGTTGACTTTCCGTGACTCGGCGAACACTTGCCCTCGGATTCCAGTGTGTTGATTTTTGCGTCAACACATCTTTTGGCACGCTCGGTGGGACACGAAAGCTTCAACATGGTGGAACTCACAGATAAATCTGCAGTTAGTGAAGAAAACCATATTCCTGTTCCTGAAGATAAGCTCAAAGAAGAACAAAAGAAGGAATATGAAGAGCTGGTGGAGAAATTCAAACGTGAATGCCTCAAGTTGTACAGCGTCAACAGATCTGGTGAGGTGATCAAGAAGTTTAATCTTCCATCTTTCCAGTCAATGACAGAGGCTCAACGTGAAAGCAAGATGATAGACGCAGTTGGTCAGGCTGTGGCACAAGCCTTCATCAAGAGTGCAACAGTCATGGGCAACACGGTGCACAATGCAGTGGTCAAGACTTTTGCTAAAGACACATTACCAGGGTGCATGGGTCCTTGCTATATACAACTAGATCAGATGCAATATACTCCCTTGGAGGTGTCTATGGCAGCAGCCCTGTCGGCTCAAAATAGCCAGGTAGGAACAAGCAACAGTCAAACTTCACCCCAGATGACTACTGCAGCAACGGCGGGTATAGCAGATCCTATCTACTCAACCATGCCTCTGATTGCTACAATTATGCAAGGTGGATCTGCGTCCGTATTTCCTAAAGGATGGGATCCTGCTACTGGGTATGGTATGCATCCGTATTTCTTTTCTACGCCACCCAAGATACAGTTTAATGCATTGGCTTCTCAGCCGATAGCCTCTCAGCCTGATCTATCGGCCGTTCAGCCGATGGGTGCACACCAGGATGCATTGGCAACACAGCTGAATGCACAAGGCGCATGGAGTCCACAACAGATGGCACAAGCTAATGCATCGGTGCCACCGCCGATGACCCCGCAGCAGCGTCTTGCTATCCTACTCCAGCCCCAATCTCCTTCAGAAGTGTTGTTGTCGCAATCTCCGCATCAGAAAGGAATCAACTGGGTATTCCACAATCAAGCAACTGGACAGATACAGTGTGTCAATGTGCCGTACATGGATATTACTGGTCAACAATCGGCTAACCCATTAGCTACACAGCCGACGATGACTCCGCAGACACCTAATCGGATAGCTCAACAAGCCCAACAGATGCAATCGGCTGGACAGCCGATGAACCATGTAGCTCAGCAACTTGTGATGATGACCAATGTAGCGAACACGGTTTCCCCTCAGCAAATGCCAATAGTTGAGCCGCAAGTTGATTGGAGCACAAAGATAGCTGAAGTGATGAGGGAGCAGTTTGGTTTGAGGCCAAAACAACAATCCGTTATATACAAGACTCCCTATCCTCCGGCTTATGATCAGATTCCTCTCCCACACAAGTACAAGATGCCTGACTTCATGAAGTTCTCAAGGCAGGGAGAAGTTTCTATGATGGAACATGTTAATAGGTTCCTTCTACAGTTGGGAGAAGCGGGCAACCAGGATGCACTCAGAGTCTGTTTGTTCTCCTTGTCTTTGTCTGGATCGGCCTTTGCTTGGTTCACCACTTTGCCAGCAAACTCCATATTATATTGGGCCGATCTAGAGAGACAATTTCATCAGTTCTTCTTCTCTGGGATTACTGAGTTAAAGTTGATCGATTTGAATGGCTTGAGACAAAGAAACGATGAATCGGTTGCTGCTTTTATCCAAAGATTCAGAGATGTCAATAACCGATGTTACAGTTTGGTTCTGTCTGATCAGCAGTTGGCCGATGCAGCATTTAATGGACTCTTGCCGCACATTAAAGATAAATATGCATCGCAAGAGTTTGAAAGTATTAGCCAGGTCGCAAGTCGGATGATAGAAGAGACTCGATCCTACGAGTCCAAGAAGCCTTTTCAGAAGAAGATCAACTATGTGGAATATTCTGCAAATGATGAATCTGAAGAGGAGCAAGAAACGGTCGCATCGGCTGAGTGGATACAGAACGGCAAGAAGCCGGTGACGTGTCCATTTGGAAAGAAAGAGCCTGAGTCGTATGGATTTGACATCACCAAAGCCGACAAGATCTTTGACTTGTTATTGTCGGAAGGATTGATCAAGTTGAAGCCATATCACAAGATTCCATCGGAGGATGAACTCAAGAATATAAAGTACTACAAGTGGCACAACGCCACATCGCATGATACAAATGAGTGCAAGGTCTTCAGACAGCAGATTCAGATGGCTTTCGAACAAGGGAGATTGAAGTTTGAGGCTCCCAAGAAGACGATGAAGATCGCCGGACATCCTTTCGCCACGAACATGGTTGATGTGGCCAGAGATGAAGGTTCTTCTCAAGCTAAGATTCTGACGTCATCATCGGCCAAGAAATCTGGAGCTGTCGATCCTAAAGCGCAGATAGCGGCCGATGAGGTCAAAGGAAAGGGTCCGATGAGGGATGCTAAACGTTCATCGGCACCACGTAGACGTGTAACATCTCAAATGCTGTTGAATAAGTTTTAGCGTGATCATGAAAGGCGACAGCGTAGAGAAAAAGGGGTGCGACGCGAGCAAAATCATTGGAGGTGTCCTTTCTTTGTCTACTGCTAGGAAGAAGGGTTGACATTGCCATCGGCATATGATTGTCCCGAATGCAATGGTCAAGGCAGCCGATCATATGAAAGGTCGCGTCATGAGCCCTATCAGCGTGAGCGCACTCCTGTACATGATCAGCTAGGAAAAAGGGTATCGGTGCATGATCGACTAGGGGGTAGGACAATGCTACGTGATCCTGTTGGGAGAAGAGTGCCTGTACACGATCGGCTAGAACAGATGGCCGATGATAGAGTATAAGATGATCAGCCGATGCGGAGAGATCCAGAACATGAGCCTGATCGCACGGATCAATCTCAATGGTGCCCAGGAGGTTTGACCAGGTCTCAGAAGAGATGTGTTCAGAGGTTACGCCAGCTGGAGATCATTGAGGAAGAACAAGAATAGATTCTGCGCAAGAAAGGGATCAGGTCACAAGTTTGGCGTGCTAAGCCCAGGGTCGATAGTGTTCAAGATTCTGGATCATCGGCTGCACCAATTAATATGGTTTTCATAATGCCGAAAGAGTTTATGGCGCCAGGTGATGAAGATCATGAACCAGAATTAGAGGAAGCCATGGCACAATTAAATTTGGAACCATTGCCAACAACATTTGAGAAGCCAGAAGATGATAAGAGGCAGCATCTTAAGGCACTGTTCCTAATGGGATTCGTTGATGGCAAGCCTGTTACAAAGATGTTGGTTGATGGAGGTGCAGCTGTGAATATAATGCCCTATATTATGGTACGCAAGCTTGGGAAGAATCAAGATATGATGCTCAAGGATTTCGAAGGAGTCGTGTCTCCTGCTTTGGGGGCATTATGCGTCGATCTCACAATTGGCAGTAAGACCCTTCCCACTACTTTCTTCATTATTAATGGCAAAGGTTCATATAGTTTACTGTTGGGTCGGGATTGGATACATGCCAATTGTTGCATTCCATCTACTATGCATCAATGTTTGGTTTAGTTGGTTGACGGTACTGTTGAAATAGTATCGACCGATTCGTCATTCAGTGTGGCATCGACTGAAGCCCATATAGTGAGTTATGATCGGATGAATTGTCTTTCTGGTCAAGCATGAGAGAAGGATTTCTTTCGGATGGCTGATTACGAAGTTACATCAGAAAAGTCAGGAGATTCTTTAGAAGTGTCTTGATCAATGAGGGATATGGCCGATTATAGTATCGGCCGGATTTTGTAAGTTATAGCCAATACTTGAAAGTATTGCCTCTAGAGTAAAAAATATGTAAAAGCCGATTCGCAAGTTGGATGCATTGGTTGTAATATGGCCGACACGATATGAGTCGCCCTTAGAGTAATAAATCACAAAGACAAAGTTTCTGGAATTGGATCATGTGTTTGCAATTCCTGGAGATTACAATACATGGAGTGTCTTTACAGTAATCCTAGAGCTTCTCGGATTGCTTTTATCACACGCAGACGAATTTGATCAATGTTTGTGATCACTTGATTGTTATCCACCGATGAGCTAGAAATCGGCTACAGACTCTTATGGACTTGATATGCTTGACGAGCGTATTTCTACTTGTCTTCTTGGAGTTTGGTGATGGCCGATGGAATCTGAGAAAGATCGTGATCTGCGATGTTTATTGCTTGGTTCACTCGATTAAGTTCTTGCAGAAGACGATCACGTTCAACTTCCAATTTAGCCTTGTTCCTCAAGATGCTAGCCTGGGTGTCATTCAGGGACTTGATTTCACAAACGGCCAATTCTGCTAAAGCTTTGAAGTCATCCCTTTGTTTGATGACTTTTTCCTGCTGAAGATGATTGGCTTGTTGTTTCTGGGCCTTGTTGAATTGTGCACGATGACTCTCGATGAAGGCTGTAGGAGTTAATGCTTCTTCAATTGATTCTGGAAGCTTGCCCTCCAGTTCATCTAAAATGGTGCGGATCGGCAGTGCATTCTTGATCAGTTGGCCGATGTCTTGATTTAGGAATTGGAGGGATTCTTGGAGTTTGGCCTTGATTTCATCCGACAATACAACTGGATCGGCCGATGTTGCTTCTTCTCCTTCTTCCTGGGGAGTGGCTCCAATTTGAAAGGAAAACAGACTATTGTCTGGAGATTCTTGTGCCTGACAGGGAGATGTGATTAGGATGGCCAATGAAGGCAAAGGGATGATGAAATCGGCCAAGGGGGAGGATGCTTACCTGCTTCAGGTGTATTTATCCTAGATTGGAGCCAGCAGGAATGAGGGGTTGCGATGAAGAGCTCGGGATTGCGACGTTTGGCTGGCCAAGTAATTCTGATAGTGCATGGTCGGCAAGCTGAAGGATGATTGTCAGAAATATACAGAATATGTTCATGAGCAAGTTCTGAAATCGTACCTGTATCAATGGAGACTCTGCCCTGGATTTCCTAGGAGTTGGAGGTGAATGCTGTGCCTGATGAAACCAAAAGGAAATATTACTAAATTCAGGATCATAAAAAGGTTTAAAATACTTACTGAGTAACAAGGATCATACCTGGACGATGGGTAATGTATGAGGAGGTGTACTATGAGAGTCTTCTTCTCCTCTAGATTGCTGTTCAGGAACATCTTAATTATAAAGCAAGGATGTGATAATCATTCAGATAAAGTGAAGACATGGGGTTCCGGCTTTTACCTTCTGAAGAAGAGGAGGGAAGGTCGATCGGAGTGTCTGTTTGGGGTGCTGCTGCTGAAGATTGGCCTGGAGATTTCTTTTTCTTACGAGTTGTCACCTTGGTATAAGATACCTTATGTTTTCTCCCAGTGGCCACATCTGTCAGAGTTGGAGCACCATAGCCGATATTTGGCTTATTGGCTGGCAGAGCGTAGTTGATCGGCTATCCACTCCTACTGATTATTGAAGGATTCCGATCATCATCCTGCAAAGAGTAGAAGTTAAAGGATGCAAGCAAGAAGTGCTAAAAGACATTGTGGGGGTTGATTTTGCTTGTATCTCATGCTCGCCTGATTGATAATTGTTGTCTAGAGCGATGCAGTATAAGTTGGCCGATTTGCAAAAAATATGCTCTTGCCATTCAGACCACCATTGGATAAAAGGGGTGGTGGCAAAAGGTGCAGTCTGCCAATCGGCTAGAAGTATCATGTTCACATCAGGCTCTAGGTTTTTTAGCTGATCATAAGAGAGGGCCTTGTCAAGGGCTCCTCTGAACTGAACTTTGCCGATAAAGAAAAGAGAGGGTGGCACTTGGCCAAATCCCAATTGTCTGGCTGCCACTGATGGATTATAGAATTCGTAACTGTGAATATCTTTACCAGTAGTGAAATTAACTGGCAGTACCCTTGGGGAGATTATTTCCTTCATGATTTTGGTGGCTTCTTCATCAGTTTTCCATGAGTCAAGCTGGAACTTGAAGGGATTTTCATACATAACTTTTTCATTCTGATATGCAAACCAGATAGTGGAGATTTCTGGGAACCCATTGTAGAAGAATTTGAAAAAGTCAGTAATGCCAAGGGTCTTAGGGTCATTGGCAATCATGATAGCTGCTTCACCAAATGATGTGCATCGGCGAGTGACAGTTTCTTCTTCTTCAGAGAAATTTTCTAACGAGAATTCTATCTCTGACAATTCAACTATCATGGTTTTGTGCATGCACATATGCAGCCACAACTGAATGAACCACCAGGGGCCTCCCAAGTTGCTGATCGGTTGGCTCTTTCTAAGTCTGGATGATATTTGATGAAGCAGGTGGTAAACTGACCCCAGAAGATGTTTGCCGAGAGGGACAGGATTGCCAGTGGTCAGAGTTTCTGCCAGCTTAAGATTAGTATTTGTTGAGCCAACTGTTTTGCCGCAGAAGATAATTTTTTCAAGCCACATGTTGAGAAAGGCGGTGTGCTCTCTGTCAGATACTGATCTGGTCTTCATATTCTTGCCGATATATCTTTTCCATCTGCCGATGCTTTTTGTTTCAATCTTGAAAGATGCTTTTTCTAGCAAACGGAAAGGTCTATCGGAAGCATCGATATTCAGGCCAGTGAGCATCATGACATCCATCAGGGTAGGTGTCATTGGCCCATGGTTAAACATAAACGCATTGACGGCGTCAGACCAAAAGTAAGAGGCCGATATGAGCATCGGCTCATTTCTAATCATCTCCGATAAAGATAAGTTCAAACATTGGCTGATATCATACCATTCCCAATTGGTTCTTTGGGAACTAGCTATTTTGCGGAACCAATTTCTCCATCCAAGAGTAGTGCTCGGCCAAGATCTAAAGACCTGAGTCCAATCCACGTTCATGTTGGAGGACTTAAGGGGGATTCTGCTGGTTTCCATGTTGATTATACTAGTTGGGTCTGGATTTCCCATGGGCACTAAGCAGATCATGCTAGGTTGATTTTCTAGCGGAATAATCATGTTACCCCTCAGATTCTGAAAATAAAGGCGGAAATGAGGAACACGACTGAAGGGATCAGAAGGGGGTGAAAACAAATGCTACGAATGAAGAAGGGAGACGTACCTATGGAATCTCGGAGATGGACGCCATTGCTGGAGGGGATGGTCCTTGGACTTGAATCTTCGAAACCCTAGAGAGCTGCGATGGCAGCGGTGGAATAGATGTGTTCTCGAGCAAGAGAGAAGGTGGAGCTGCTACAGGGAATGTGCCAGCGGAGAGGAAGATAGAGATATTTATAACTTGTGCCCAAGGGCAGAATGGGAATTTGGTACTCTGTTTGTTTGGAAAACAGAGATTCGTTTAAACGTTGGCAATCATGACTGGAGTTAATTTCGGAGCAAAACAAATTACTCCGAAATTGGGGGGGCATGTGTTGACACCGTTTTTTGACACGTGTCAAGGAAGGTGATTTCGGTGAAAGAAAGGTGGCCGATTCAAAATAAACCAAAAGATGCACAGAGTTGGAATCGGCCAATGAGAGTCCGTCCGATGGACTAGGAGAATATTCTGCGAATATGCTGATTAGTCCACTCTGGTACTCGGCCGATGGAGAGTTGCCGATGAAGTCAAGGAAGGAGAAGAGGATCCGGACTCTACGAAAATCTTGATGATTCGGTTGTAATATTTTAAGTAGTTTATCTTTTAGATAGTTTTTTCTTTAGGGTCAAGTAATGTTTGCCGTAATCGGCTATGACTTGATAGCGCTAGGCTATATATACCAGTTGTAAGGGACCGGAAAAACTTGATACACATCCAATACAACAAATTTACAATTCCTTTGCACTTTTTCGGTGACTTCGCCTTTTCTCTTTTTTTCGATGAGGTCTTTCAAATTGATCAAGGACGCCTCACATTCGAGCGACTTGATTTGCTGGTGAGTTTTTGTTTTACCGAGTATATTTGAGCTTTAGCTACCGGGCGCATCGTTGTGGCTTCGTTCAAATCTATTCAAAAGTTATCAAGTTTATCTAGGCTTTGACTTCCGGGCGCATCGCTGTCGTCTCGTCTAGATTTATTCACTAATTTCCGATATCGGCTAGATTTGTAGGTTTTCCTATACTTTTTGGCCATTATTGTGGCGGAACCACCCAAAACTACTGGGCCCCGGGTGCACTGATCTTTGTTGCTAAGCAACTCTGACCCAAATTGGCACTCACCGGTAGTTCCTCGAGTGAAGCCTCGATAAAAGCCACGCTATTCCTGGATCAGCAGACAACACTCACACGAATGTGACACCTCAGGTGTCAATACTTTTAAATCCAATCAATACACCTTAGTTAAAGTTAAAAGAAAATTTGGGAAAATAATTCAAGAGAAGGGTTCAAATAAAAGACCAGTTATTGCATGAGAAATGAAAGGAGAAAGAAAAAGGGTGAAAAGCTATTCAAAAGTTAATTCAAAAATATGCACAAAAATTTAGTTGGCTCATGGGAGGTGTTTCAATTGACATGTGCTCAATTGAACTTCAGCAAAAATCAATTCAAAAACAGAATAAAACTAAAGTCCTTTTGTGCAAATATGCAAATGTACCAATAGTTCAAAATGTGAGTTTCAAATGAAAATTTGCATAACACAAAAGTTGTAGATCTTGAAAAGTTATGCAAAAGTGGTATTCAACACTTTTCCATTTGAGCCCTCCAATTAGGAGATAATTTTAGTTTACCGAGAGGTCCCTGGAATTTCAGAAATCACAAATATGCCCTTATCTCCATCTCTCTCTTTCCCGGCCTGCTCTGTTCGCGCCGCCCGCCGTACGCCGCCGGTGGACTTCGTCCACCGCGCGCCCGCGGCCAAATGGACCCGGGGAAACCTCTCCACGCCACCTGGCCCGCCCCTTGGCGCCCTCCCACGCCCACACGCGTCCCAGGCCGCTCCCCGAGCCGCCACGACACCCCCAGCCATGCGCCGCGCCGCTGCCGCTCCGCCCGCTCGCCGTCGACTCGCCCAGGCCAAATCGACCGCCCCCAGTCACTCCATTCCTCACCCAGGAGCTCTTTGGCCTATAAAGACCCCCAGAACCCCACAGTCGCGCCCCTTCTTCCCCTTCTTCCTCCTCCCGCCGCTCCGCCATGGCCGCCGAGATCCAGCTCGCGCGGGCCGGCTAGCCCAGCCCCACATTGCCCCCTCCGACCACCGCAGCAGCTTCGCCACCTCCCAGTTAAGCTCCACGCGCGCGGAATCGAATCCAAACCCCCTCCCGAAGCCGTTCCCCTTTTGCGCCGCCGCCGGCGAGCTCAGGCTCACCGCGGACCGGCCAGCTCCGGGGAAGACCGAGCCCGACAGCTACCCCAGAAGCATCCACGAGCTCACGCGGTGCTCGTGCGTGCCCTGTTCCACTACCCCGAGCCCTCCTTCACCTCCAGCGCCGGCGAACCGAACAACCGACCCGCCATCAACACCGACGAGCTCGAACCTGTGCTCCAAACGCTCGAACGACGACCAGGGTAGGTGTTCCTCGATCCTTTCTCCCCCACGCGCCTCCCCGTGGCAGCCCCGGTAAGCCCTGCACCGCAGAACACCACCGGCAAGATGCCACGGCGGAGAAGGCCGGCGAAGGACCCGGTTGTAATTTCTTTTTTTCGTTCAAGGGTGTCTCTGCAAGTTTTACAGTGTATACCAGTGAACTTCTAAAATGCGAAACAAATCACAGAAAAATCAGAAAAATGCAAACTCAACTGATCTGGAATTCTTGTAACAAAATCTACAAATTTTGTAACATTCACATTTGCAGAAACTCAACCGAATTTAATCTAGGGAAAAGAATAAGAAAACCACCTTATGCATGTTCATGAAGTTCTACCCATCAAATGACCTTGATTTTTGGATATGTTATCACTAATGGAATGCTAAGATCACAGTAAAAATATGACACCAACCCAAAACAGTTATCATGTTAGAACAATCAAGATACTCTAATCTGTTGTTAGCTTTTTCGAATTAATTCAGGAAAATATACACATGATCTTGCTCTGAAAATTTTACTACAGACTTGTGCCACTGAATCCATGCAAATCTCTAAATTTCAAATTTATTAGAGTTCGTGTGCTATATACCATGATTTATGCTTGTTTAATCAACTTAATTCCTCATATATATTTCTTATGCTCAGAAAAATCTATATTTATTTCTGGAGTCTCTTTTTAGCTATATGTTCCTGTCTAAAAATTTTGAGCTGCAGTTACGGAGTTTTGCTTTGTTGAATAATCATGCTTAGCATCTTAGGGCTAGATTTACTATTTTTGTTCTGAGTAATCTACAATGTTTCTGATCTTTATTTTTGGGCATGATCTTGTTTAGAGTATGTTCTACCTGTGATAAAAAGTTCAGATGCAATACTGGTCAAATGCATCTTGAGAAATTTATGCAAACTCATGTTAAGTTAACTGAATAAATAATTTATCATAGTGAGTTAAATCTTGAAAAATTTTATGGAGTATGTTTAACTCAGGACTAGTCTCTGGTAAAAATTTGAGAACCAAATCCTTAGTAAAACTTTCTGTAGAATTAATCTTTGTTAATGGCTTGCTGTTTTTATTCTTTTTATCACCTCTGCTGTATAAGTGTATAAAATCTGGAAAAATTTCAGTGCTGAGTATATTCTGTGAAGTTGCTCCCATAAAATTTGCAGCACCAGAACCCATGTTGAACATTCTGTACAAAAAGATGAAGCAACTAGAGTAATCCATTTGCATGAATAGTTATAGTTTTTGCTCTATGGTAGATGCTGAAATTTATACCATGAATGTTCAAGTTTGGATCTGAGTTACTTTAGTGTTTCATCACTAGCTCTTTAGTAGTTGTGTCGTTAAGAAAGAATGAAAGCATGCTATGTGTGAAATAAAAAATGAAAACCCAAAACCCCACTCATTCATGAAGAAACGTAGTTAGGTTTACTACTCTATAAATGACTGCCCATGAAATAAACTGTTGAAATCATCACTTAAGTAACTTTTGTTGGACTACAACTTTATCGTGAAGGAAAGAAATTGTATCCCTGAATAACTCAAAATCTTGCATTGCATATAGAAACGGTTAACCTCGCGGACGGAGACTACGAACTGGTGCCCGCGGACTCTCGTGCGGAGCAGGAGGTTAATCTGAACTGTACTAACTTGTCTCAAGACCTGGGCCAAGCCCCAGAAGCTTTTCTGCCAGACAGTGCCCAAGAAGGCAAGCCCCGGAGCATAATCCCACTAATTTTTCCGAATTATCATTCTGCTATCTATTTATTAATGTATGGTAATAGTTGGTTTTCTACATTTAAGTTCTCTAGGCGTTGATCGAAAACCCTAGATGCATGATCCATAGGAACCTATGTTTGATACCGGATCTCTCTGTCGACTAGTTGCCATGCTAAATAGGTACGGTAGAAGTCGAGTGGTTTCCTGCCTCTCGCGAGCAAATAGGAATTGTACTGACTTTAATTCCTGTTGAAATGTAAGGACAACGGGCGGGGTTGTGTAGTTGTGATACCCCGCTGGTGTAGTCAAAAATGGCTAAGGTCGAGGTGTGTGGCTCATTTCGTTAAGCGTTTGAAAGTACTAGCCACATACCGAGAAATATGGTAATCGGTAAGCTTAAGTACCTGATTGGACCGGCGAGTGGAACGATCTCGCACCCTCCTGGTAGAAGTAGGGTTTATTTTTTTGTCACGACGTACGGGTGCAGAGTGGTCGGACTCTGTAGTCGGGGAGGGTGTTCCGGATCCACGGACTGGAAAGAAAGGGGAAAAGTAGCGTGGGCGGGAGCGAAGTCGATCCCCATGCGTGTGGTCTAGGTTCCCCTGGCCAGGTTGAAATTTGATTCAGAATCGTCCGCCTCTCACGGCATGAGATTGCTTAATGCTTTCGGTCACATAGAGTAACAAGTGGAATATGATGATGATAATACTGCTGGTTGATTAAATGGTTGCTCTACCATGTTTGAGTAGAGTTAGTTGCAAATTTAGAATGGTTAATTCCACTAGAATCTGGCTAAGTGAAACCTGAAAGTAAGGATCAACATTTAGCGGCATTTTTGGCAAACAAACCCCACCAACCAAAAAGCCTTGCATGTCTAGTTATCAGACTATGTTATATCCGGAGACGGGTCAGTCTTGCTGAGTATTAGTATACTCAGCCTTGCTTGTGGCACTGTTTTTCAGGTACTAACTTTGAAGATCTGTTTGCGAGTCTTACTTGGCCTTGTACTCTACCTCCGGGTTGGTCTGTTGAGTGGGATGGCCCTTCAGCTGGTGCTAATCACCCTCCCGCTGAGTGACGCATTCGTACGGGCTTTACCGATGCGTCACGTTATCTCGCTAGTTATCTTACTGCTTCCGCTGAACAATGAGACTTGAATAATTGAGTAGTTGGAACTCCGTGGTACTTTGTTACTCTGAACTTGGTTTGTAATAAATTTCCTTTCCGCTGCAATCACTCTGAGATGTATGCAATGTTCTGTGTTGTAATCTCTGGGCTCACCTTCGTGTGAGTGTTGTCTGCTGATCCGGGAATAGCGTGGCTTTTATCGAGACTTCACTCGAGGAACTACCGGTGAGTGCCAATTTGGGTCAGAGTTGCTTAGCAACAAAGATCAGTGCACCCGGGGCCCAGTAGTTTTGGGTGGTTCCGCCACAGCTGGCATCAGAGCTCGCAGACAGCCTACCAGGGATGGCAACCTCTGTTTTCACAACAACAACTTAAAACTTGACTTCAAAGCTACTAAAGTTTTTGAAAGAGTTTAGGGTCTCCAAGGACAAGTCTAGGACGTAAAGCCCTAGGGAATCTTATGGGTATAATAAGGTGGCTTATTTTGTATGGCTAACTTCCAGCACATTACCTTTCAGTATTTAAATTCTGTAATTTAAATTCTGCAACTACGTCGTCGCCACGAAGGTATGCTTACTCAGTCAGCTGAGGGAGTCTGACCTTCCCGTCGGTGATGCGAGCCGAACGCTGGAGCTCAAGCAGTGGCCTACTTGAGCTGCTGCCCATATACCAACTTCGGTTGAGTATATGGGGAGTAATGGTTCGAAATTGGAATTCAATTCCCCGTCAAAGACGGTACTCAGTCAATACGTTGTTTCGATAACGTATGCTGAACGTTGTCCATACGGCGGTAATGGTATGGATGCCGATTCTATAGTGATCGGTAATGTATGGGGACACTTTCATGAGTGCTGGCACGAAAGGTTCATTTTATATACTATCAATCTTCTGCAGGTACGCTAACTCGAAATCGAATTATAGGCTATCTAGCTATATCGAGTAGCTATATAGTGAGAGACGTAATATGTATGCCACCAAAGTCATTGCGTAAGACCAAAGTTACTTGACAATTTTTCCTGGGTGAGGACGTATAGGTTCTGCATTCATTCTCAAAAAGATTAGCAAATAAATCTCTGGGGAAATCGCAAGCAAATCAGTTAAAACACTATCCTAGGGAGTATCCAGAAAGTCTGCAACCTGGTTTCCACGAATTTTAACCTTCTGTTAAGTTACTCAAATTGACTTGGGGTAGTAAGACTAAATGGTGTTTCCTAAGTTATCCAGCTGCTGTAAAAATTTGAAAATTTTTGAAGCCTTCTAGCATGGTATTTGTATTTTTGGATCAACCCTGTGTAAAACTGTTAACTCTGAACAGTCTATACAACTGAAATTTTTCGACCTTTATAAGTTGTTCAAACTAAAAATCGTTCAACATGAAAGTTGTAGACAACTAAGTGATGAGCTTACTATAAAAATTTGAAAAATTTTTGACGTCTGGGTTGAGAGTTATAGTCAAAATACACCCTCTCTGGACACTCAGTTTTCCTGGTTGACGTCACTCCGAATACCTGAGCATATCACCCCCATGGAGTCCGAATTGATCTTAGTGGTGACTAGATGAATTGTTCCTTAATATCAGAGGGATCTTGTGTAAATTTTTGAGAATTTTTGAAGTAAGTTCTCTACAGTTTTGGCCATTTCTTTCACTGTTCCAGAGTTAGTAGTCTTGTTACCATCAGCTGATCCATCGGTCTTTTGTTGGGACAGATGGAAGAGCTGCTGGTCGTTGACGCGCAGGGGCACGTGCACTCCGCTTGCCTGCACTGGGACGGGTTTCCCCGCCATCTTTGGGAGCTTTTGAGTGCAGCCGGTTACCTCCAGCCACCGGTTTACGATGGCCACGAGTTTGTGGAGGACGGAGTTCGTCGCTGCAGTGTGACGATGGTGATCCCGCAGCACCCGCTCAACGGGTGGGAGCCGATCGTGACTCAGATGGTCGGTCACTACCTGCTGGACACCTGGGAGCTTACCGCCATGAGGGCGATGACCACCTTTTGCTCTTTGCGCCCTCTGGAGGTGGTTCTGACCGCGTTCGGGTTGTTCCCTGCACCTGACCCGGCAGACCCGCTTTGGCTCAACCGGATGGCACACGTGGACGTGGTCGCTACCCTTGACCCGGTCGGGGCCCTTCGGATGACAGAGAGGTGCTTGGACGGTCTCTACAGACTTCACACTTACCAGGGTTACGCCGTCGCTCAGTTGGTGGACCACGCTCAGGCCCTGCACCTGGCGGTCCAGCTGAGAGATGGGCAGCTTCAGGAGGCTAGTACCGAGCTCGAGAGCAGGGCTACTCTTATCGCCTAGCTCCACGGCTAGGTTCACGAGCTTCAGGACACTGTGTCGGATCGTGACGCTACGATCAACTTCCTGGAGGACCAGTTTCACGACCTGCAGCTTGAGATGGACGAGGCCCAGGGGCAGCTCCACGCGATACAGCACGCGCAGGATGCCCTTCACGCACCTCCCGACGAGATGCAGGTGGACGAGGAAGACGAGCCCCAGGAGATAGAGGGCGTTTCAGAGATGGACTCCGAGGACCAGGCGCCGCAGCCCGCACCGGTTGAGGTTCACACTCCCGTGGCGAGTGAGGCATCGGTCAACATGTAGACCGAGGCACTGTTTCTTAGCTTTTGTAGACTCCTCTTAGTGTAGCCTACTTTTGGATCATGGCTACTAGGCTAACTTAGAGTTGAGTAACCCCCTTTAGTACTGATGTTAGGAGTGATCAAGTAGAAATGAGAGAACGATGGATGTAATGAACCCTAATGCTACTAGTGTTAATTATCAGTGATCTGTGAAAAGCTGAAGGCAGCAGCTAGTTCGAATTTTTATCCTCTTTTCCTTTCGGATTTAGCTCCTGAGTTGAATACCAAAGTTGTTCCAAATTTCATCGGGAATATGCTCGCAAAATTTCAGCCCAAACGGATTAGTATCGCAGGAGATAATCGCAAATTACAGAAGCTCTGTTTTCTGTGAAACAGAAAAACCAGAGGAGGGGTAAATGAATTTTTCGACTAACCTACTCTAGAAATCTGATTTTGTGATGACTACCAAAGTTGTAGATCATGAAATTATATATCTCCTGTAAAAATTTCAAGTTTATGTCATGTACAGAACTCCAGTTATGAGCGTTTTTGTATCACCGGTTTTCTACACGACGTGATTTAAGCAATTCTGAATATTTACATGTCATCTTGAGTTGAAATTCCCATTTGAGATGGTGATAATGATGGATCTAATGCAAAAGTACTCACATTTCAGATGGTGGGATCGACTCGAGGCACCCCTAGTGGTTTTGGAGCCGGGGGGAATGGCGATCCACCTCCACCTCCTCCACCAGTGGGTATCGCTGAGGTTCTTGCCGCCCAGACGGAAATTTTGCGGCAGCTGGTTCAAGCTCAGCAACAACCGCGGGGTGGGCATCATGCTCATCACGCACAAGAGGCGAGCTACCAAGATTTCCTCAGCACTCAGCCTCCGCTGTTCAATAAAGCGGATGAGCCTCTGGACGCGGACGCTTGGATTCGCACGATCGAGTCCAAGTTTTCTCTATTGACTACTCCTTGTTCCGAAGCGAACAAGACTCGCTATGCCACGCAGCAGCTTCGCGGATCAGCTCGTATGTGGTGGGATCATTACCACGGGATGCTACCGGCTGATCATGTGGTGAATTGGAATGAATTCAAATTGGCTTTTCGAGATCATCATATTCCAGCTGGACTTCTTGACCGTAAGCTCAACGAGTTTTTGGCCTTGACTCAGGGCACTCGTACTGTGGTGCAGTATGCCCAAGTATTCCATCAATTGTGTCAATATGCTGGACATCACGCGGATACCGACGCTAAGAAGCGTGAACGCTTCCGTCGAGGCCTTTGTACCAAGTTACAAGAAAGGCTAAATCTTGTCCGTGCGGACACTTTCAATGAGTTGGTGAATATGGCTATATCTCAGGAGGATCTGATTTCTGCACACCGCGCTGAGAAGAAGCGCAAGGCACCTGCTGGACCCTCGAGTGCCTCTGCACCGAGGTATCGTATTGTGCAAAATAACCCACCCGCATCCTCTCAGAAGGCCCCTCAGCCAGGGCGTTGGATTATTCGGCCTCCTCAACAGCAGCAGCAGACTCGATTCGGGCTTCCCCAGGAAGCTCGATTTGCACCTCAGCAGCAGCAGAACGGCCCTAGGCCGAATGCTCAGCCAGCCGCTCGCCCGGATAACAATAACCGTTGTTTTAGATGCAGGAGTCCGGATCACTTTGCCAAGATGTGCCCCCAGGCGGGACAATCTCAAGGGCAGGCTTCTCGCAGAAATGATCAGAACAAGGGCAAGAGGCAAACCATTCAAGTCAGGCAGGGCCGACTTAACTTCACCAACCTTGCTGAACTACCCGAGGGAGCACCAATCATGTCGGGTACATTCTCTATAAACCAACACCCCACAGTTATCTTATTCGATTCTGGTGCCTCTCATAGCTTCATTAGTTCTAAATTCGGAGCAAGGGTTGGGTTAGATTTCTATCACACGAAAGGTTCATTCATGATATCTACTCCGGGTGGTAAAGTCGCATCAAACCAAATCGTTCATAATGCGCCACTTAGTTTGGGTAGTAAAACCATTCCTACCACCTTGATATTGTTGCCACTAGAAGGTATGGACATTATTCTAGGAATGGATTGGATGAAAAGACATGGGGTAATGTTAGATATCTCTTCCCGAGCCGTTGAATTAAATTCTCCAACTCATGGTCATTCGGTTCTATATTTACCTCATCACCAATGCAACAACTCTTGTGCCTATGCCATGAAAGATATTCGTCTCGAAGATATTCCGGTAGTCCGTGAATATGCAGATGTGTTTCCGAATGATTTACCTGGTATGCCTCCAGACCGGGATATCGAATTTGTCATTGAACTTCAGCCTGGTACAGCCCCTATTTCAAAAAGGCCGTATCGAATGCTGCCTAAAGAATTAGCCGAACTAAAAATCCAGCTGTAAGAACTTCTGGACAAGGGTTTTATTCGCCCAAGTGCTTCACCTTGGGGTTGTCCAGCATTGTTCGTAAAGAAGAAGGATGATAGTCTGAGGTTGTGTGTTGATTACTGGCCTCTCAATGCGGTGACCATCAAAAATAAATATCCACTTCCCCGCATTGATGTACTGTTTGACCAGTTGGCTGGGGCAAAGATCTTCTCCAAGATTGATCTCCGTTCGGGGTATCATCAAATTAAAATCCGGCCTTGCGATATTCCCAAGACCGCCTTCTCAACCCGATATGGTCTCTATGAATATTTGGTTATGTCTTTCGGTCTCACCAATGCTCCGGCTTATTTTATGTATCTCATGAACTCGGTATTTATGCCGGAACTTGACAAGTTTGTCGTGGTCTTTATTGACGACATTCTGATCTATTCCAAAGATGAGGCAGAACATGAGCAACATCTGCGCATTGTTCTTCAACGTCTCAGAGATCATAAGCTGTATGCAAAATTCTCCAAGTGTGAATTCTGGCTGGACACAGTCAAATTTCTGGGTCACACTATATCTAGTGAAGGCATTTCAGTTGATCCCAGCAAAGTACAAGAAGTAATGGACTGGAAACCTCCTACTTCAGTTCATCAGATCCGCAGTTTTCTCGGCTTGGCGGGGTATTACCGCAGATTTATTCCGGACTTCTCCAGAATTGCTAAGCCCATGACAGAACTACTAAGAAAAGATGTCAAGTTTAAATGGAACACGAAGTGTGATGAAGCATTCCATACATTGAGAGCACATCTAACCACTGCACCAGTCTTGGCTCAACCTGACAACAATAAACCATACGACGTTTATTGTGATGCTTCAGGCACTGGTCTTGGTTGTGTTCTAATGCAAGACATTCGGGTGATAGCTTATGCTTCCCGAGCTCTTCGGCCCCACGAGCTAAATTATCCCACTCATGATCTGGAACTAGCCGCCGTTATTCATGCTCTCAAGTTTTGGAGACACTATCTTATGGGCACTCATTGCAATATCTATACCGACCATAAGAGTCTCAAATACATTTTCACTCAAAGTGAGCTGAATATGAGGCAACGAAGATGGCTGGAATTAATCAAAGATTATGATCTGGAGGTTCATTATCATCCGGGCAAGGCGAATGTGGTAGCCGATGCGCTCAGTCGCAAGGTTCACTGCAATTGCCTTTCAATGGAGTCATATAATGACACATTGTGTGCTGAAATGCAAAGGCTGAAATTAGAAATTATTCCTCAGGGCTCTTTGAATCATATTTCGGTGGAACCGACACTCTATGACCAGGTCATCATGGCACAATTACACGACAAAAGTGTTGGTATCATCAAGCAGCAAGTAGTAGAAGGTGAAAATAAATATAAGTGTTTCCGAGTGGACCATAAAGGAATTTTGTGGTTCGAGGATCGCCTAGTCGTTCCCATGAATCCTGACCTGCGGAAACAAATCCTGGACGAAGCACATCTCTCTAAATTTTCTATTCATCCGGGTAGCACCAAGATGTACCAAGATCTCAGACAAAATTTTTGGTGGACTCGCATGAAGAGAGAGATTGCCAAATATGTCGCAGAATGTGACACCTGCCAGAGAGTGAAAGCTAGTCATTTGAAAGTTGCTGGAACTCTCCAACCTCTACCAATTCCATCTTGGAAATGGGAAGATATCAGCATGGATTTCATTGTGGGCTTACCAAATACTTCTCAGCACCATGATTCCATTTGGGTCATTGTTGATAGGCTCACAAAGACTGCTCATTTTATTCCAGTGCATACTGAATATCGAGCCAAGAAATATGCTGAGATCTATATGGATCGGATTGTCTGCCTACACGGTATACCCAAAACAATTATATCGGATCGTGGTCCTCAGTTTGTGGCAAGGTTTTGGGAGCAACTCCAAGAGGCTCTCGGAACTAAATTAATTCGAAGCTCAGCTTACCATCCACAGACTGACGGACAGACCGAAAGGGTTAATCAAATTCTTGAAGATATGCTTCGAGCATGTGTCATCCACTATGACAAGAACTGGGACAAATGTTTATCCTTGGCTGAGTTTTCTTATAACAACAGCTATCAGGCCAGTCTGAAAATGGCACCCTTCGAGGCCTTGTATGGTCGACGGTGTCGAACTCCTTTGAGTTGGTCTCAGACTGGGGAACGTCAAATATTTGGACCCGAATTAGTGGTCGAGGCTGAGGAGAAAGTCAAAATAGTACAAGCTAATCTCCGAGCAGCTCAGTCTCGGCAAAAGAGTTATTTCGATAAAAGAAGGGATCCTTTGAAGTTCATGGTTGGTAACCACGTCTATTTACGAGTGTCTCCAACTCGAGGCGTTCAACGTTTCGGAGTCAAGGGTAAGCTCGCACCTCGCTATGTCGGGCCATATGAAATCATTGAAGAATGTGGACCCGTGGCTTATTGTTTGCGACTTCCTTCACGACTTGCCGCCATCCATAATGTTTTCCACATATCCCAACTCAAGAAATGTGTTCGAGTTCCTACGGAAATCATTGATCAACAGGAAATTTTAGTGGAGCCCGATCTCTCATATACCGAATATCCACTCAAAATTCTGGATCAAAAAGAGAGGGGCACTCGTCGAAAGGTGGTAAAAATGTATAAAATTCAGTGGTCTCATCACACTGAGGAAGAAGCCACCTGGGAGACGGAGGATTATCTTAATCGACATTATCCGGGTTTCCTTAGCTCTACCTCAGGTATATCATTTTCCCCACCTAAATCCAATCATCCAATCTCGGGACGAGATTCTTTTTAAGGGGGGTAGGTTGTGACACCTCAGGTGTCAATACTTTTAAATCCAATCAATACACCTTAGTTAAAGTTAAAAGAAAAATGCATGATTTTGAACATGAGATCCAACTTCAAGAAATTGGAGTGGCATGGATCAAAATGACCCAAAAATGGGAAAATTCGATTCGTGCCACCACAACTCCGTGAAATTGGGTGTCACGTTCAAAATCATGCCACTCAATGGCATGATTTTGAACATGAGATCCAACTTCAAGAAATTGGAGTGGCATGGATCAAAATGACCCAAGAAAAATTGGGAAAATAATTCAAGAGAAGGGTTCAAATAAAAGACCAGTTATTGCATGAGAAATGAAAGGAGAAAGAAAAAGGGTGAAAAGCTATTCAAAAGTTAATTCAAAAATATGCACAAAAATTTAGTTGGCTCATGGGAGGTGTTTCAATTGACATGTGCTCAATTGAACTTCAGCAAAAATCAATTCAAAAACTGAATAAAACTAAAGTCCTTTTGTGCAAATATGCAAATGTACCAATAGTTCAAAATGTGAGTTTCAAATGAAAATTTGCATAACACAAAAGTTGTAGATCTTGAAAAGTTATGCAAAAGTGGTATTCAACACTTTTCCATTTGAGCCCTCCAATTAGGAGATAATTTTAGTTTACCGAGAGGTCCCTGGAATTTCAGAAATCACAAATATGCCCTTATCTCCATCTCTCTCTTTCCCGGCCTGCTCTGTTCGCGCCGCCCGCCGTACGCCGCCGGTGGACTTCGTCCACCACGCGCCTGCGGCCAAATGGACCTGGGGAAACCTCTCCACGCCACCTGGCCCGCCCCTTGGCGCCCTCCCACGCCCACACGCGTCCCAGGCCGCTCCCCGAGCCGCCACGACACCCCCAGCCATGCGCCGCGCCGCTGCCGCTCCGCCCGCTCGCCGTCGACTCGCCCAGGCCAAATCGACTGCCCCCAGTCACTCCATTCCTCACCCAGGAGCTCTTTGGCCTATAAAGACCCCCAGAACCCCACAGTCGCGCCCCTTCTTCCCCTTCTTCCTCCTCCCGCCGCTCCGCCATGGCCGCCGAGATCCAGCTCGCGCGGGCCGGCTAACCCAGCCCCACATTGCCCCCTCCGACCACCGCAGCAGCTTCGCCACCTCCCAGTTAAGCTCCACGCGCGCGGAATCGAATCCAAACCCCCTCCCGAAGCCGTTCCCCTTTTGCGCCGCCGCCGGCGAGCTCAGGCTCACCGCGGACCGGCCAGCTCCGGGGAAGACCGAGCCCGACAGCTACCCCAGAAGCATCCACGAGCTCACGCGGTGCTCGTGCGTGCCCTGTTCCACTACCCCGAGCCCTCCTTCACCTCCAGCGCCGGCGAACCGAACAACCGACCCGCCATCAACGCCGACGAGCTCGAACCTGTGCTCCAAACGCTCGAACGACGACCAGGGTAGGTGTTCCTCGATCCTTTCTCCCCCACGCGCCTCCCCGTGGCAGCCCCGGTAAGCCCTGCACCGCAGAACACCACCGGCAAGATGCCACGGCGGAGAAGGCCGGCGAAGGACCCGGTTGTAATTTCTTTTTTTCGTTCAAGGGTGTCTCTGCAAGTTTTACAGTGTATACCAGTGAACTTCTAAAATGCGAAACAAATCACAGAAAAATCAGAAAAATGCAAACTCAACTGATCTGGAATCCTTGTAACAAAATCTACAAATTTTGTAATATTCACATTTGCAGAAACTCAACCGAATTTAATCTAGGGAAAAGAATAAGAAAACCACCTTATGCATGTTCATGAAGTTCTACCCATCAAATGACCTTGATTTTTGGATATGTTATCACTAATGGAATGGTAAGATCACAGTAAAAAGATGACACCAACCCAAAACAGTTATCATGTTAGAACAATCAAGATACTCTAATCTATTGTTAGCTTTTTTGAATTAATTCAGGAAAATATACACATGACCTTGCTCTGAAAATTTTACTACAGACTTGTGCCACTGAATCCCTGCAAATATCTAAATTTCAAATTTATTAGAGTTCGTGTGCTATATACCATGATTTATGCTGGTTTAATCAACTTAATTCCTCATATATAGTTCTTATGCTCAGAAAAATCTATATTTATTTTTGGAGTCTCTTTTTAGCTCTATGTTCCTGTCTAAAAATTTTGAGCTGCAGTTACGGAGTTTTGCTTTGTTGAATAATCATGCTTAGCATCTTAGGGCTAGATTTACTATTTTTTTCTGAGTAATCTACAATGTTTCTGATCTTTATTTTTGGGCATGATCTTGTTTAGAGTATGTTCTACCTGTGATAAAAAGTTCAGATGCAATACTAGTCAAATGCATCTTGAGAAATTTATGCAAACTCATGTTAAGTTAACTGAATAAATAATTTATCATAGTGAGTTAAATCTTGAAAATTTTTATGAAGTATGTTTAACTCAGGACTAGTCTCTGGTAAAAATTTGAGAACCAAATCCTTAGTAAAACTTTCTGTATAATTAATCTTTGTTAATGGCTTGCTGTTTTTATTCTTTTTATCACCTCTGCTGTATAAGTGTATAAAATCTGGAAAAATTTCAGTGCTGAGTATATGCTGTGAAGTTTCTCCCATAAAATTTGCAGCACCAGAACCCATGTTGAAAATTCTGTACAAAAAGATGAAGCAACTAGAGTAATCCATTTGCATGAATAGTTATAGTTTTTGCTCTATGGTAGATGCTGAAATTTATACCATGAATGTTCAAGTTTGGATCTGAGTTACTTTAGTGTTTCATCACTAGCTCTTTAGTAGTTGTGTTGTTAAGAAAGAATGAAAGCATGCTATGTGTGAAATTAAAAATGAAAACTCAAAACCCCACTCATTCATGAAGAAACGTAGTTAGGTTTACTACTCTATAAATGACTGCCCATGAAATAAACTGTTGAAATCATCACTTAAGTAACTTTTGTTGGACTACAACTTTATCGTGAAGGAAAGAAATTGTATCCCTGAATAACTCAAAATCTTGCATTGCATATAGAAACGGTTAACCTCGCGGACGGAGACTACGAACTGGTGCCCGCGGACTCTCGTGCGGAGCAGGAGGTTAATCTGAATTGTACTAACTTGTCTCAAGACCTGGGCCAAGCCCCAGAAGCTTTTCTGCCAGACAGTGCCCAAGAAGCCAAGCCCCGGAGCATAATCCCACTAATTTTTCCGAATTATCATTCTGCTATCTATTTATTAATGTATGGTAATAGTTGGTTTTCTACATTTAAGTTCTCTAGGCGTTAATCGAAAACCCTAGATGCATGATCCATAGGAACCTATGTTTGATACCGGATCTCTCTATCGACTAGTTGCCATGCTAAATAGGTACGGTAGAAGTCGAGTGGTTTCCTGCCTCTCGCGAGCAAATAGGAATTGTACTGACTTTAATTCCTGTTGAAATGTAAGGACAACGGGCGGGGTTGTGTAGTTGTGATACCCCGCTGGTGTAGTCAAAAATGGCTAAGGTCGAGGTGTGTGGCTCATTTCATTAAGCGTTTGAAAGTACTAGCCACATACCGAGAAATATGGTAATCGGTAAGCTTAAGTACCTGATTGGACCGGCGAGTGGAACGATCTCGCACCCTCCTGGTAGAAGTAGGGTTTATTTTTTTGTCGCGACGTACGGGTGCAGAGTGGTCGGACTCTGTAGTCGGGGAGGGTGTTCCGGATCCACGGACTGGAAAGAAAGGGGAAAAGTAGCGTGGGCGGGAGCGAAGTCAATCCCCATGCGTGTGGTCTAGGTTCCCCTGGCCAGGTTGAAATTCGATTCAGAATCGTCCGCCTCTCACGGCATGAGATTGCTTAATGCTTTCGGTCACATAGAGTAACAAGTGGAATATGATGATGATAATACTGCTGGTTGATTAAATGGTTGCTCTACCATGTTTGAGTAGAGTTAGTTGCAAATTTAGAATGGTTAATTCCACTAGAATCTGGCTAAGTGAAACCTGAAAGTAAGGATCAACATTTAGCGGCATTTTTGGCAAACAAACCCCACCAACCAAAAAGCCTTGCATGTCTAGTTATCGGACTATGTTATATCCGGAGACGGGTCAGTCTTGCTGAGTATTAGTATACTCAGCCTTGCTTGTGGCACTATTTTTCAGGTACTAACTTTGAAGATCTGTTTGCGAGTCTTACTTGGCCTTGTACTCTGCCTCCGGGTTGGTCTGTTGAGTGGGATGGCCCTTCAGCTGGTGCTAATCACCCTCCCGCTGAGTGACGCATTCGTACGGGCTTTACCGATGCGTCACGTCATCTCGCTAGTTATCTTACTGCTTCCGTTGAACAATGAGACTTGAATAATTGAGTAGTTGGAACTCCGTGGTACTTTGTTACTCTGAACTTGGTCAATACGTTGTTTCGATAACGTATGCTTAACGTTGTCCATACGGCGGTAATGGTATGGATGCCGATTCTATAGTGATCGGTAATGTATGGGGACGCTTTCATGAGTGCTGGCACGAAAGGTTCATTTTATATACTGTCAATCTTCTGCAGGTACGCTAACTCGAAATCGAATTATAGGCTATCTAGCTATATCGAGTAGCTATATAGTGAGAGACGTAATATGTATGCCACCAAAGTCATTGCGTAAGACCAAGGTTACTTGGCAATTTTTCCTGGGTGAGGACGTATAGGTTCTGCATTCATTCTCAAAAAGATTAGCAAATAAATCTCTGGGGAAATCGCAAGCAAATCAGTTAAAACACTATCCTAGGGAGTATCCAGAAAGTCTGCAACCTGGTTTCCACGAATTTTAACCTTCTGTTAAGTTACTCAAATTGACTTGGGGTAGTAAGACTAAATGGTGTTTCCTAAGTTATCCAGCTGCTGTAAAAATTTGAAAATTTTTGAAGCCTTCTAGCATGGTATTTGTATTTTTGGATCAACCCTGTGTAAAACTGTTAACTCTGAACAGTCTATACAACTGAAATTTTTCGACCTTTATAAGTTGTTCAAACTAAAAATAGTTCAACATGAAAGTTGTAGACAACTAAGTGATGAGCTTACTATAAAAATTTGAAAAATTTTTGACGTATGGGTTGAGAGTTATAGTCAAAATACACCCTCTCTGGACACTCAGTTTTCCTGGTTGATGTCACTCCGATTACCTGAGCATATCACCCCCATGGAGTCCGAATTGATCTTAGTGGTGACTAGATGAATTGTTCCTTAATATCAGAGGGATCTTGTGTAAATTTTTGAGAATTTTTGAAGTAAGTTATCTACAGTTTTGGCCATTTCTTTCACTGTTCCAGAGTTAGTAGTCTTGTTACCATCAGCTGATCCATCGGTCTTTTGTTGGGACAGATGGAAGAGCTGCTGGTCGTTGACGCGCAGGGGCACGTGCACTCCGCTTGCCTGCACTGGGACGGGTTTCCCCACCGTCTTTGGGAGCTTTTGAGTGCAGCCGGTTACCTCCAGCCACCGGTTTACGATGGCCACGAGTTTGTGGAGGACGGAGTTCGTCGCTGCAGTGTGACGATGGTGATCCCGCAGCACCCGCTCAACGGGTGGGAGCCGATCGTGACTCAGATGGTCGGTCACTACCTGCTGGACACCTGGGAGCTTACCGCCATGAGGGCGATGACCACCTTTTGCTCTTTGCGCCCTCTGGAGGTGGTTCTGACCGCGTTCGGGTTGTTCCCTGCACCTGACCCGGCAGACCCGCTTTGGCTCGACCGGATGGCACACGTGGACGTGGTCGCTACCCTTGACCCGGTCGGGGCCCTTCGGACGACAGCGAGGTGCTTGGACGGTCTCTACAGACTTCACACTTACCAGGGTTACGCCGTCGCTCAGTTGGTGGACCACGCTCAGGCCCTGCACCTGGCGGTCCAGCTGAGAGATGGGCAGCTTCAGGAGGCTAGTACCGAGCTCGAGAGCAGGGCTACTCTTATCGCCCAGCTCCACGGCCATGTTCACGAGCTTCAGGACACTGTGTCGGATCGTGACGCTACGATCAACTTCCTGGAGGACCAGTTTCACGACCTGCAGCTTGAGATGGACGAGGCCCAGGGGCAGCTCCACGCGATACAGCACGCGCAGGATGCCCTTCACGCACCTCCCGACGAGATGCAGGTGGACGAGGAGGACGAGCCCCAGGAGATAGAGGGTGTTTCAGAGATGGACTCCGAGGACCAGGCGCCGCAGCCCGCACCGGTTGAGGTTCACACTCCCGTGGCGAGTGAGGCATCGGTCAACATGTAGACTGAGGCACTGTTTCTTAGCTTTTGTAGACTCCTCTTAGTGTAGCCTACTTTTGGATCATGGCTACTAGGCTAACTTAGAGTTGAGTAACCCCCTTTAGTACTGATGTTAGGAGTGATCAAGTAGAAATGAGAGAACGATGGATGTAATGAACCCTAATGCTACTAGTGTTAATTATCAGTGATCTGTGAAAAGCTGAAGGCAGCAGCTAGTTCGAATTTTTATCCTCTTTTCCTTTCGGATTTAGCTCCTGAGTTGAATACCAAAGTTGTTCCAAATTTCATCGGGAATATGC
Organism: Panicum virgatum; assembly: GCF_016808335.1. Classification (NCBI taxonomy): domain Eukaryota; kingdom Viridiplantae; phylum Streptophyta; class Magnoliopsida; order Poales; family Poaceae; genus Panicum; species Panicum virgatum. The sequence goes on along the minus strand of NC_053148.1, from coordinate 33,319,833 downwards.
TCGCAAAATTTCAGCCCAAACGGATTAGTATCGCAGGAGATAATCGCAAATTACAGAAGCTCTGTTTTCTGTGAAACAGAAAAACCAGAGGAGGGGTAAATGAATTTTTCGACTAACCTACTCTGGAAATCTGATTTTGTGATGACTACCAAAGTTGTAGATCGTGAAATTATATATCTCCTGTAAAAATTTCAAGTTTATGTCATGTACAGAACTCCAGTTATGAGCGTTTTTGTATCACCGGTTTTCTACACGACGTGATTTAAGCAATTCTGAATATTTACATGTCATCTTGAGTTGAAATTCCCATTTGAGATGGTGATAATGATGGATCTAATGCAAAAGTACTCACATTTCAGATGGTGGGATCGACTCGAGGCACCCCTAGTGGTTTTGGAGCCGGGGGGAATGGCGATCCACCTCCACCTCCTCCACCAGTGGGTATCGCTGAGGTTCTTGCCGCCCAGACGGAAATTTTGCGGCAGCTGGTTCAAGCTCAGCAACAACCGCGGGGTGGGCATCATGCTCATCACGCACAAGAGGCGAGCTACCAAGATTTCCTCAGCACTCAGCCTCCGCTGTTCAATAAAGCGGATGAGCCTCTGGACGCGGACGCTTGGATTCGCACGATCGAGTCCAAGTTTTCTCTATTGACTACTCCTTGTTCCGAAGCGAACAAGACTCGCTATGCCACGCAGCAGCTTCGTGGATCAGCTCGTATGTGGTGGGATCATTACCACGGGATGCTACCGGCTGATCATGTGGTGAATTGGAATGAATTCAAATTGGCTTTTCGAGATCATCATATTCCAGCTGGACTTCTTGACCGTAAGCTCAACGAGTTTTTGGCCTTGACTCAGGGCACTCGTACTGTGGTGCAGTATGCCCAAGTATTCCATCAATTGTGTCAATATGCTGGACATCACGCGGATACCGACGCTAAGAAGCGTGAACGCTTCCGTCGAGGCCTTTGTACCAAGTTACAAGAAAGGCTAAATCTTGTCCGTGCGGACACTTTCAATGAGTTGGTGAATATGGCTATATCTCAGGAGGATCTGATTTCTGCACACCGCGCTGAAAAGAAGCGCAAGGCACCTGCTGGACCCTCGAGTGCCTCTGCACCGAGGTATCGTATTGTGCAAAATAACCCACCCGCATCCTCTCAGAAGGCCCCTCAGCCAGGGCGTTGGATTATTCGGCCTCCTCAACAGCAGCAGCAGAATCGATTCGGGCTTCCCCAGCAAGCTTGATTTGCACCTCAGCAGCAGCAGAACGGCCCTAGGCCGAATTCTCAGCCAGCCGCTCGCCCGGATAACAATAACCGTTGTTTTAGATGCGGGAGTCCGGATCACTTTGCCAAGATGTGCCCCCAGGCGGGACAATCTCAAGGGCAGGCTTCTCGCAGAAATGATCAGAACAAGGGCAAGAGGCAAACCATTCAAGTCAGGCAGGGCCGACTTAACTTCACCAACCTTGCTGAACTACCCGAGGGAGCACCAATCATGTCGGGTACATTCTCTATAAACCAACACCCCACAGTTATCTTATTCGATTCTGGTGCCTCTCATAGCTTCATTAGTTCTAAATTCGGAGCAAGGGTTGGGTTAGATTTCTGTCACACGAAAGGTTCATTCATGATATCTACTCCGGGTGGTAAAGTCGCATCAAACCAAATCGTTCATAATGCGCCACTTAGTTTGGGTAGTAAAACCATTCCTACCACCTTGATATTGTTGCCACTAGAAGGTATGGACATTATTCTAGGAATGGATTGGATGAAAAGACATGGGGTAATGTTAGATATCTCTTCCCGAGCCGTTGAATTAAATTCTCCAACTCATGGTCATTCGGTTCTATATTTACCTCATCACCAATGCAACAACTCTTGTGCCTATGCCATGAAAGATATTCGTCTCGAAGATATTCCGGTAGTCCGTGAATATGCAGATGTGTTTCCGAATGATTTACCTGGTATGCCTCCAGACCGGGATATCGAATTTGTCATTGAACTTCAGCCTGGTACAGCCCCTATTTCAGAAAGGCCGTATCGAATGCCGCCTAAAGAATTAGCCGAACTAAAAATCCAGCTGCAAGAACTTCTGGACAAGGGTTTTATTCGCCCAAGTGCTTCACCTTGGGGTTGTCCGGCATTGTTCGTAAAGAAGAAGGATGATAGTCTGAGGTTGTGTGTTGATTACCGGCCTCTCAATGCGGTGACCATCAAAAATAAATATCCACTTCCCCACATTGATGTACTGTTTGACCAGTTGGCTGGGGCAAAGATCTTCTCCAAGATTGATCTCCGTTCGGGGAATCATCAAATTAAAATCCGGCCTTGCGATATTCCCAAGACCGCCTTCTCAACCCGATATGGTCTCTATGAATATTTGGTTATGTCTTTCGGTCTCACCAATACTCCGGCTTATTTTATGTATCTCATGAACTCGGTATTTATGCCGGAACTTGACAAGTTTGTCGTGGTCTTTATTGACGACATTCTGATCTATTCCAAAGATGAGGCAGAACATGAGCAACATCTGCGCATTGTTCTTCAACGTCTCAGAGATCATAAGCTGTACGCAAAATTCTCCAAGTGTGAATTACGGCTGGACACAGTCAAATTTCTGGGTCACACTATATCTAGTGAAGGCATTTCAGTTGATCCCAGCAAAGTACAAGAAGTAATGGACTGGAAACCTCCTACTTCAGTTCATCAGATCCGCAGTTTTCTCGGCTTGGCGGGGTATTACCGCAGATTTATTCCGGACTTCTCCAGAATTGCTAAGCCCATGATAGAACTACTAAGAAAAGATGTCAAGTTTAAATGGAACACGAAGTGTGATGAAGCATTCCATACATTGAGAGCACATCTAACCACTGCACCAGTCTTGGCTCAACCTGACAACAATAAACCATACGACGTTTATTGTGATGCTTCAGGCACTGGTCTTGGTTGTGTTCTAATGCAAGACAATCGGGTGATAGCTTATGCTTCCCGAGCTCTTCGGCCCCACGAGCTAAATTATCCCACTCATGATCTGGAACTAGCCGCCGTTATTCATGCTCTCAAGCTTTGGAGACACTATCTTATGGGCACTCATTGCAATATCTATACCGACCATAAGAGTCTCAAATACATTTTCACTCAAAGTGAGCTGAATATGAGGCAACGAAGATGGCTGGAATTAATCAAAGATTATGATCTGGAGGTTCATTATCATCCGGGCAAGGCGAATGTGGTAGCCGATGCGCTCAGTCGCAAGGTTCACTGCAATTGCCTTTCAATGGAGTCATATAATGACACATTGTGTGCTGAAATGCAAAGGCTGAAATTAGAAATTATTCCTCAGGGCTCTTTGAATCATATTTCGGTGGAACCGACACCCTATGACCAGGTCATCATGGCACAATTACACGACAAAAGTGTTGGTATCATCAAGCAGCAAGTAGTAGAAGGTGAAAATAAATATAAGTGTTTCCGAGTGGACCATAAAGGAATTTTGTGGTTCGAGGATCGCCTAGTCGTTCCCAAGAATCCTGACCTGCGGAAACAAATCCTGGACGAAGCACATCTCTCTAAATTTTCTATTCATCCGGGTAGCACCAAGATGTACCAAGATCTCAGACAAAATTTTTGGTGGACTCGCATGAAGAGAGAGATTGCCAAATATGTCGCAGAATGTGACACCTGCCAGAGAGTGAAAGCTAGTCACTTGAAAGTTGCTGGAACTCTCCAACCTCTACCAATTCCATCTTGGAAATGGGAAGATATCAGCATGGATTTCATTGTGGGCTTACCAAATACTTCTCAGCACCATGATTCCATTTGGGTCATTGTTGATAGGCTCACAAAGACTGCTCATTTTATTCCAGTGCATACTGAATATCGAGCCAAGAAATATGCTGAGATCTATATGGATCGGATTGTCTGCCTACACGGTATACCCAAAACAATTATATCGGATCGTGGTCCTCAGTTTGTGGCAAGGTTTTGGGAGCAACTCCAAGAGGCTCTCGGAACTAAATTAATTCGAAGCTCAGCTTACCATCCACAGACTGACGGACAGACCGAAAGGGTTAATCAAATTCTTGAAGATATGCTTCGAGCATGTGTCATCCACTATGACAAGAACTGGGACAAATGTTTATCCTTGGCTGAGTTTTCTTATAACAACAGCTATCAGGCCAGTCTGAAAATGGCACCCTTCGAGGCCTTGTATGGTCGACGGTGTCGAACTCCTTTGAGTTGGTCTCAGACTGGGGAACGTCAAATATTTGGACCCGAATTAGTGGTCGAGGCTGAGGAGAAAGTCAAAATAGTACAAGCTAATCTCCGAGCAGCTCAGTCTCGGCAAAAGAGTTATTTCGATAAAAGAAGGGATCCTTTGAAGTTCATGGTTGGTAACCACGTCTATTTACGAGTGTCTCCAACTCGAGGCGTTCAACGTTTCGGAGTCAAGGGTAAGCTCGCACCTCGCTATGTCGGGCCATATGAAATCATTGAAGAATGTGGACCCGTGGCTTATCGTTTGCGACTTCCTTCACGACTTGCCGCCATCCATAATGTTTTCCACATATCCCAACTCAAGAAATGTGTTCGAGTTCCTACGGAAATCATTGATCAACAGGAAATTTTAGTGGAGCCCGATCTCTCATATACCGAATATCCACTCAAAATTCTAGATCAAAAAGAGAGGGGTACTCGTCGAAAGGTGGTAAAAATGTATAAAATTCAGTGGTCTCATCACACTGAGGAAGAAGCCACCTGGGAGACGGAGGATTATCTTAATCGACATTATCCGGGTTTCCTTAGCTCTACCTCAGGTATATCATTTTCCCCACCTAAATCCAATCATCCAATCTCGGGACGAGATTCTTTTTAAGGGGGGTAGGTTGTGACACCTCAGGTGTCAATACTTTTAAATCCAATCAATACACCTTAGTTAAAGTTAAAAGAAAAATTGGGAAAATAATTCAAGAGAAGGGTTCAAATAAAAGACCAGTTATTGCATGAGAAATGAAAGGAGAAAGAAAAAGGGTGAAAAGCTATTCAAAAGTTAATTCAAAAATATGCACAAAAATTTAGTTGGCTCATGGGAGGTGTTTCAATTGACATGTGCTCAATTGAACTTCAGCAAAAATCAATTCAAAAACTGAATAAAACTAAAGTCCTTTTGTGCAAATATGCAAATGTACCAATAGTTCAAAATATGAGTTTCAAATGAAAATTTGCATAACACAAAAGTTGTAGATCTTGAAAAGTTATGCAAAAGTGGTATTCAACACTTTTCCATTTGAGCCCTCCAATTAGGAGATAATTTTAGTTTACCGAGAGGTCCCTGGAATTTCAGAAATCACAAATATGCCCTTATCTCCATCTCTCTCTTTCCCGGCCTGCTCTGTTCGCGCCGCCCGCCGTACGCCGCCGGTGGACTTCGTCCACCGCGCGCCCGCGGCCAAATGGACCCGGGGAAACCTCTCCACGCCACCTGGCCCGCCCCTTGGCGCCCTCCCACGCCCACACGCGTCCCAGGCCGCTCCCCGAGCCGCCACGACACCCCCAGCCATGCGCCGCGCCGCTGCCGCTCCGCCCGCTCGCCGTCGACTCGCCCAGGCCAAATCGACCGCCCCCAGTCACTCCATTCCTCACCCAGGAGCTCTTTGGCCTATAAAGACCCCCAGAACCCCACAGTCGCGCCCCTTCTTCCCCTTCTTCCTCCTCCCGCCGCTCCGCCATGGCCGCCGAGATCCAGCTCGCGCGGGCCGGCTAACCCAGCCCCACATTGCCCCCTCCGACCACCGCAGCAGCTTCGCCACCTCCCAGTTAAGCTCCACGCGCGCGGAATCGAATCCAAACCCCCTCCCGAAGCCGTTCCCCTTTTGCGCCGCCGCCGGCGAGCTCAGGCTCACCGCGGACCGGCCAGCTCCGGGGAAGACCGAGCCCGACAGCTACCCCAGAAGCATCCACGAGCTCACGCGGTGCTCGTGCGTGCCCTGTTCCACTACCCCGAGCCCTCCTTCACCTCCAGCGCCGGCGAACCGAACAACCGACCCGCCATCAACGCCGACGAGCTCGAACCTGTGCTCCAAACGCTCGAACGACGACCAGGGTAGGTGTTCCTCGATCCTTTCTCCCCCACGCGCCTCCCCGTGGCAGCCCCGGTAAGCCCTGCACCGCAGAACACCACCGGCAAGATGCCACGGCGGAGAAGGCCGGCGAAGGACCCGGTTGTAATTTCTTTTTTTCGTTCAAGGGTGTCTCTGCAAGTTTTACAGTGTATACCAGTGAACTTATAAAATGCGAAACAAATCACAGAAAAATCAGAAAAATGCAAACTCAACTGATCTGGAATCCTTGTAACAAAATCTACAAATTTTGTAACATTCACATTTGCAGAAACTCAACCGAATTTAATCTAGGGAAAAGAATAAGAAAACCACCTTATGCATGTTCCTGAAGTTCTACCCATCAAATGACCTTGATTTTTGGATATGTTATCACTAATGTAATGGTAAGATCACAGTAAAAAGATGACACCAACCCAAAACAGTTATCATGTTAGAACAATCAAGATACTCTAATCTGTTGTTAGCTTTTTCGAATTAATTCAGGAAAATATACACATGACCTTGCTCTGAAAATTTTACTACAGACTTGTGCCACTGAGTCCCTGCAAATCTCTAAATTTCAAATTTATTAGAGTTCGTGTGCTATATACCATGATTTATGCTGGTTTAATCAACTTAATTCCTCATATATAGTTCTTATGCTCAGAAAAATCTATATTTATTTCTGGAGTCTCTTTTTAGCTCTATGTTCCTGTCTAAAAATTTTGAGCTGCAGTTACGGAGTTTTGCTTTGTTGAATAATCATGCTTAGCATCTTAGGGCTAGATTTACTATTTTTGTTCTGAGTAATCTACAATGTTTCTGATCTTTATTTTTGGGAATGATCTTGTTTAGAGTATGTTCTACCTGTGATAAAAAGTTCACATGCAATACTGGTCAAATGCATCTTGAGAAATTTATGCAAACTCATGTTAAGTTAACTGAATAAATAATTTATCATAGTGAGTTAAATCTTGAAAAATTTTATGGAGTATGTTTAACTCAGGACTAGTCTCTGGTAAAAATTTGAGAACCAAATCCTTAGTAAAACTTTCTGTAGAATTAATCTTTGTTAATGGCTTGCTGTTTTTATTCTTTTTATCACCTCTGCTGTATAAGTGTATAAAATCTGGAAAAATTTCAGTGCTGAGTATATGCTGTGAAGTTGCTCCCATAAAATTTGCAGCACCAGAACCCATGTTGAACATTCTGTACAAAAAGATGAAGCAACTAGAGTAATCCATTTGCATGAATAGTTATAGTTTTTGCTCTATGGTAGATGCTGAAATTTATACCATGAATGTTCAAGTTTGGATCTGAGTTACTTTAGTGTTTCATCACTAGCTCTTTAGTAGTTGTGTTGTTAAGAAAGAATGAAAGCATGCTATGTGTGAAATTAAAAATGAAAACCCAAAACCCCACTCATTCATGAAGAAACGTAGTTAGGTTTACTACTCTATAAATGACTGCCCATGAAATAAACTGTTGAAATCATCACTTAAGTAACTTTTGTTGGACTACAACTTTATCGTGAAGGAAAGAAATTGTATCCCTGAATAACTCAAAATCTTGCATTGCATATAGAAACGGTTAACCTCGCGGACGGAGACTACGAACTGGTGCCCGCGGACTCTCGTGCGGAGCAGGAGGTTAATCTGAACTGTACTAACTTGTCTCAAGACCTGGGCCAAGCCCCAGAAGCTTTTCTGCCAGACAGTGCCCAAGAAGGCAAGCCCCGGAGCATAATCCCACTAATTTTCCCGAATTATCATTCTGCTATCTATTTATTAATGTATGGTAATAGTTGGTTTTCTACATTTAAGTTCTCTAGGCGTTGATCGAAAACCCTAGATGCATGATCCATATGAACCTATGTTTGATACCGGATCTCTCTATCGACTAGTTGCCATGCTAAATAGGTACGGTAGAAGTCGAGTGGTTTCCTGCCTCTCGCGAGCAAATAGGAATTGTACTGACTTTAATTCCTGTTGAAATGTAAGGACAACGGGCGGGGTTGTGTAGTTGTGATACCCCGCTGGTGTAGTCAAAAATGGCTAAGGTCGAGGTGTGTGGCTCATTTCGTTAAGCGTTTGAAAGTACTAGCCACATACCGAGAAATATGGTAATCGGTAAGCTTAAGTACCTGATTGGACCGGCGAGTGGAACGATCTCGCACCCTCCTGGTAGAAGTAGGGTTTATTTTTTTGTCGCGACGTACGGGTGCAGAGTGGTCGGACTCTGTAGTCGGGGAGGGTGTTCCGGATCCACGGACTGGAAAGAAAGGGGAAAAGTAGCGTGGGCGGGAGCGAAGTCAATCCCCATGCGTGTGGTCTAGGTTCCCCTGGCCAGGTTGAAATTCGATTCAGAATCGTCCGCCTCTCACGGCATGAGATTGCTTAATGCTTTCGGTCACATAGAGTAACAAGTGGAATATGATGATGATAATACTGCTGGTTGATTAAATGGTTGCTCTACCATGTTTGAGTAGAGTTAGTTGCAAATTTAGAATGGTTAATTCCACTAGAATCTGGCTAAGTGAAACCTGAAAGTAAGGATCAACATTTAGCGGCATTTTTGGCAAACAAACCCCACCAACCAAAAAGCCTTGCATGTCTAGTTATCGGACTATGTTATATCCGGAGACGGGTCAGTCTTGCTGAGTATTAGTATACTCAGCCTTGCTTGTGGCACTGTTTTTCATGTACTAACTTTGAAGATCTGTTTGCGAGTCTTACTTGGCCTTGTACTCTGCCTCCGGGTTGGTCTGTTGAGTGGGATGGCCCTTCAGCTGGTGCTAATCACCCTCCCGCTGAGTGACGCATTCGTACGGGCTTTACCGATGCGTCACGTCATCTCGCTAGTTATCTTACTGCTTCCGCTGAACAATGAGACTTGAATAATTGAGTAGTTGGAACTCCGTGGTACTTTGTCACTCTGAACTTGGTTTGTAATAAATTTCCTTTCCGCTGCAATCACTCTGAGATGTATGCAATGTTCTGTGTTGTAATCTCTGGGCTCACCTTCGTGTGAGTGTTGTCTGCTGATCCGGGAATAGCATGGCTTTTATCGAGGCTTCACTCGAGGAACTACCGGTGAGTGCCAATTTGGGTCAGAGTTGCTTAGCAACAAAGATCAGTGCACCCGGGGCCCAGTAGTTTTGGGTGGTTCCGCCACAATTATCACATCTAAAAACATACTATATCGGCTTTAGGTTTTGGAGTGACACTTTTGTTATTTCAATAGCTGTTTTAGATCTGTTTTTAGCTTCGCATCATCTAAGTTACACATCCGTAGCTTAGATCTTGTCATACATACACGATCGGCTATCCAAAAGCCGGTTTTGTCATTTAGTGTATCGGCTGATCCTGCCGATGCACTCCTTTACTACGCATTTGCATTTAATATCTTTTTGTCATCTATAGTATCGGCAAAGCATGATGATACGCCCATCTGAGAGATATTCATAATCCTAGCTGATACGCGCTCGAATTTGACTTTGTTTTCTCCCTTGTCAATTTCAGGTCAAATTGACTGGCACGCTTGGTTGACTTTCCGTGACTCGGTGAACACTTGCCCTCGGATTCCAGTGTGTTGATTTTTGCGTCAACAAAGTCATCGCAGCCTTTCTTCTTATTCAGTAGCCATGCCAAAAAAATAATATAATAATAGTAGTAATAAATAAATAATCTCATAGCAAAAATCCCAAAAATATTTCCATGCTTTGAATAAAATTTATATGAGTCGAAATCCTTGTAAGCTCTTACTTTGGAAATGATGAATAGTTTCTCTGTTTAAACCCTGTATGTGCCTCATTTATAGCTTTTTACTCTCCTAGTACCCGAACTAGTTGGCACATAATAGTTCCACTGAAAAAAACATAATAGTTGTTGCGGGATTTGAGATGACCCAAACCGGAATTTAAACTACTTGCTTTAGTAGGGAACCCCTCGGAATTCTTTTAAATTAAACTTCTGGTAAAGGTTTCCCATGGTTTAAATGACCCATCCAAAGCTTTATACTGCATAAACCGTCTGAGCTATCTGAAGTTACTTTGAGCTTTGTCGAATGGTGCATCCACTTCGGGAATGGTACTTGCCATCTACAGGTCTTCATCCCCTATAAATTCACCATTTGCTAGCCCAAACATATCTGGCCTATCAGTCACCCATTCTGGGTATTGACATCCACTTCTGCCAGCCATACTTCCCCGCAATCACAATCCCAATGCCTTGGTTCATTCCACAAGAGCTTCCCAATCAAAACCGCCCAAGAGAGTGGAGCTATCTTCTTTAAAAAAAAGAAGAGAGAGAGAAAAAGAAAGAGAAGCCCACTCTCCAAAAAGTTGCGAATTATGGAGTTCAAATAATTCAAATGGGAAGCCATCCACTCCATCCACTTCATACCCTCCAAATATTCCTTGTTCCATGAGATCTGAATTTGGGTAAGTACCAACCCGGCATGGATCACCCTTCGGCTGAGCAATACAGGTAACCAAGGTATGCAAACATCTTCCTACCCATAAACTCCACATATCGGCTTTAGAGATAGGAAGAACATGGTCAGATATCTCGACCATAGGTGAGGATCATACACTTTGAGTGACTCGAGAGTACCATTGAAAAACATGAACCTCTTTTGAAAAATTCTTATAAAAATCCGAGCTGGGAAACTGAACAAGTAGCAGGGAACATTCCGGTGAAGGTTGTTCAGTCCAACAACCGCCCAAGACCGAGGGATGAAAAATGAATATGGCTCATCTTCCAGAACCTTAGGTATGAGCCAACTTTTCATAAGTACAGATGGGAAGAGTAATATGCTGTGCACAAGGTACCTGCAAGGGGGTAAACATAGATGCAACTCCTGATCCACCAAGCCTCAGTTTAAGCTTTGCTCGAGGACGAGCAAAAGTTTAAGCATGGGGGGTGTTGACGGCCATAAATTCACATTCTAGCCATCAACTTCTTGGGAATAACATGAGCTTTACATTATGTTCCATTCATATTTTATTTATTTCTAACGAGTTCCACAAGTTTTGGATGAGTTTTGATTTCAGGAGCAGGTGTACAAAAAATGAGCAAATTTGGGCAAAAACCAAGGCCGACCGGCCTCTGAGGCCGGCCGGCCTGGCACCTCTAAGGACATGGCCCCGGCTTTGATCCAGTGGCAATGTGGCACAACCACGATGCCCAGAGTCGATGATAGGGTCTTGGTTTAATCGAATGGACTGAAAGGATTGCACAAGGACCAAAGGACCCACCATTCAGTGATTCAGTGCAAACTCGTGGCCAGGCCAGCAATCCAGCACCCAGGGACAATCACAAGCATACAAGTGCAAGGTCGGTGCAACAGAGGGACAAGACGAGCCAGAGGGAGGCCGGCCGGCCTCCCCTAGGCCAACCGGCCTAGCACAAGCACGCATGGATCCAAAGCAACTGTCAACCACCTCCAGGAGAAGATCAGAGCCACTGTCCAAAAGTCGGTGGACACGTGGAGGGACCCCCAAGCCGGCCGGCCCCACTTGGAAGCCCCTCAGGCTGGGTCTTGGTGTGGAAGCTAAGCTCAACTATCTTACCTGCTTACAACCGACGCCAACTGCTGTACCGGCCGTGAACCGACCTTGGAATGCTATAAATAGAAGGCACCATCCATCACTTCAACACACACCATTGGAGCTCTTCTCTCTTCACTTGTACTTTCTAGAGTAGGTTAGTAGCTTGGGAGTTAGAGTCGAGTCGAGATTGCTCGGGATTTCGGAGTCGTTGGATGTCTGGTATAGCTTTTGTATCTTTCTTTTGACATTATTAATATAAGCTATCTTCTTTACTTTTCTGAGTCAGCTTTACTTTCTGCTATCTTTTATTTACTCAAGTCTGAGTGTTCAGCTTGAGCGCGGAAGTTATCCTTTAGCTTAGACTAAGTTATCTTTCTTAGTGATCGGGATCTTATCTTACGGGTTTTCTCGCCTGGACTAGAGTATCTCAAGTTAGTGCTCTAGGTTGAGGGGGATTTCTCTCGAAGGCCTCAAGAGAAATCCTAACACCGAGTGCAGACGTGGTGTCTGACCTTAGTGTTAGCTAGAAAGTGTATTCCACCCCACGGAACCGTTGTGGTAGTCGGTAGGTGGTGACAGCCCTATCCGTCCTTTGTAGTCCACCACGTTCGGGTGTTTTCATAGCAGTAGTGCAGGTTGCCGTTGGACTCTCCTCTCATCCCTTTCTGAAGTCTTTTCTCTTCTAGCCGCCGAAGTAAGCTCTGCTTTTCCAAGAACTAGTTAGGTGTTTAGTCTGATCTAAAGAGGCTAGCTCGATAGTTCAGAAGTGTATCAGGAGTCTTATCTCACTCGTTGTCCTCCCAGCTTCTACCTCTCTAAGGAGTTGAACCTCCGTGTGTCATTCGGTCATTGCCTGGCCATTTATATCACTTCCCTATCTGGCTTACCCCTGTGTAGTTAGTTGGACGATTAAGCTAGTATGGTTATCACTCGATTTACGATACACTTTACCATAGTGCTTCCCTGAGGAAAAATACGATACCCTAGAATACTCCAAGGTGAAGTGCTACAGCGGCGATTCTGTGCGCTTGCAGAATATCTATTCTATCAGGCATAACAAACGCCAACAGTGAGCCGCTTGTAGAAGGAGAGGGCCACCGCAGCCCCTGTCAGTCCTTGCGCCGACAAGTCGGCGATCCCCTTGAGGAGGCGTTCCACCTGTGCCATCTCTTCGGTGGTCGGCGGCTCTTCCCAGCACACCTTGTACTCCGGCGCGCGGCCGGTGCGCGCCGGGAGGCTGGGCGCCGGGTTCGATACCACGAACCAATCCCGCGCCTACCCCTTATTGGTGTCGAGGAGCTCAAAGTCAGGGTAGACGCTCCCCTGGGGCAGAGAGAAGGCAGCCCCGCCCACAACATTCAGGCAAACATTGGACTGGTGCCCCTTGAGGCGGTACAGAGCCCGCCACAAGTTGAAATGGGGAGCGATCCCCAAGTACCCCTCGCAGAGGTGGATGAAGGTGGCGATTTGGGCGATCGAGTTGGGTTTGACATGTGTTACCTCGAGCCCGTAGAAGCGAAGAAGCCCGCAGAAGAAGGCCTCTGCGGGCAGCATGAAGCCCTTCTCATAGAAGGACTTGAACACGACCGTCTGGTCAGTAGCCTCCGACGGGAACTCCTCCCCATAGCAGCACCGCCACCCGGAGATCTGCTTCTTGTTGACGCTCCTTAGCGCCCCGATTTGTATACCGCAAGCGCACGGTTCGTGTAGCTTTTCCCTTAGAGTATTCCCCCAAGATTTATCAATCTGTGGATCGACAAAGAACTACCTAAGGTTTTCCATCTAATCTAATGGATCTATCCTAACATGAAGCATTAATTGCATATAAAGGGTAAACCTTTGACAGATATGAGTGATGTGTAAAGGTCGATCTCATCCATGAACATAGGCTTAATCATAGCAAAACCAAAGACATGACTAGGCCTATCATCATCTAGTTGTAGTTCAAGCTAACGAGAAAATAAATCATGCATCTCAATCAAAAGAATATTTAAACTCAAAATCTCCAATCCGATCCCTCGATACCCCACCTACTCAGTGGCAACGCCCTGTCACGACGCCACCCCTTTGGACGAAAGTACCCTGAAGCAAGTCGAACCCCTTTGGTAGTTCCGCCATGAACCTCTAGCCAGCATGACTACAAGATCATGCTAAGAGATCTATATCGATAATAGATCTAAGATGAAGCAAACCCAAAGAAAAGAATGAAATCAAAAGAGAGAACATTATCGCTAATAGATTTGGAAGACATGATTATCATTACTCACATAATAGATTCGTTTGGATCGTCACCACCGAGTACATACCATTGACGACTCCAACTAGCTCATGAACTCCACCATGGCACAACCACACAGGGAGGCCATGGCGGCTAGGGGCGGCCTAAGCCATCTCCTAGACAACTTCGAAGACTTGCGGCGGCCGTCATCTCCCTCCGGTGTTGGCCCTAGGTTTTTGTCGAGTTCTGGGTGGATGGATGTTTCGAGTTGAATAAGGTGCGAGCTATTTATAAGCCGAGGAAGCCACCGATCGAAGGGGAGGCTGAACCGCCTCAGAAACGGGCTAGGTCGACCGGCCCCATGGGCCTAGGCCGGCCGGCCTACCCTGTTTGGGGCTCGCCTCGATCTCATCTTTTGCGTGCAGACTCCTCGCATCTTCTAGAGTTTATGTCCTTCATGATTGCACCCCTTTGGACGTCGTTATCTTGGAGATATCTTCGAGGAAAGGATAGGATAGGGAATCCTTCCTTAAATCTTCGTTTGCTTTGCTTAATCCTGAAGTATGTTGATCTCATCTTTGTGGGCTCGGTCCTTTGGGCTCTCTTGGAGGATGCATGTGCGTGAATGGGCTTCAAATCAACATGGGCTTTGGTCCTCCCTTTGGGCTTTGGCCTTCATCTTTCTCCATGTTAGCACTCGATCACGGGCCTCGTCATTTCATGCTCCAAAATAGGCCAAAAATCTGCAAAAACGAAGTTCCACCAAAATATATGTGCAAGTGTGAAAATGACCAATAATTAGGCCGGGGTTAGGACGGTTACTAATTTTGATATTAAATTCATGCCATTATCAAGGATAAACAAGGGATAAAGTGGGTACTAAAGGAGTGCCAACATTCCCCCCATGCTTAAACCTTGCTCGTCCTCGAGTAAGTCCAGGAGCTTTGCTTATAAAGAAATTAGTGTTGCCCCTCAATGTCCTCTCTGCACTTAGTCATACATAACAAGACATATTGCTCTCTCAAGTATTTAGCATTTAAGTTCATGTTGTGACCGGCTACTTTTTCATTATGGAAGATAGACTAGCAATTAAAGAACAAGCCACAATAATAAATAAATGCAATGCTCTCAAACTTAAGCGAACTTCAAACCTTTACCTTGTTTCATCGTGAAGAGTTTTCAAAAGAATGCATATCAAACATAAGTGAGGTTCTCTTGCAAAAGATCATGGAAATACTCATCTCATCAAGTCGCTCAAGCCTACGTTAGATTGTCTTCAACCTATTCTACTCATATATAAAAGTGGAAGGCTTATATGGAGCTTGGTAGGTAAAAACAATCCTAGCAAAACTAAGGGAGAGATCTATTGGATTTACTGAGACTAGTCAAAAAGGCCATTGGAAAATAATGTTGGAGAGGGAGAAAGATGAAACACACACATTTAGATAGGTGGACATGTGCAAGTGGGAAATGGATGATCCCGAGACACAAATGAAGTTTTCGTTATCGGATTGCACATGGTTGGAAGATTTGAGTATGGAATAATTCTTCAAAGTAACTTGGAAAATTAATGAAGCCAAAAAGAGCTAAGGAGCATTTTATTCTTCTCTTTTTTTTCTTTCATTTTTCTTTTCTTTTCTCCTTTTTAGAACTTTTGATAACATAGAATACTTACCCAGCCATCCCCCCATGCTTGAACAAATGCTCGTCCTCGAGTATGAATAGTGGGAGAACAAACTAGCTAGGGTAAGTATTTCAAATTCACCTTCTTCTTCGTAGAACCTCTTGAATCTCCGGAGAGCCTTGTCTCCCAAAACTTTTCTTTATATGGTGCCTTTTATTCTTTTGATTCCATCGAAATGATAATCCATACTCAAATTGGGTTGTGGTCAAGGAGGTAATCACAAAAAGATATTTTTGGTTTAGGGTGGATATCCAGCGAGGTTTGTAAGATTCCCGAAGTAGAAACTCACAATGCATGGATAAATAGGCTAGCAAAAAGAAGGTTACACAAAAAAACGGAATGACCAGTTTCTTAGTCTCATACCAAAGAAATCAATCTTAATCCAACTCATAAAAATATAAGTTTGTAATCTAAAGGTTTCATTATGAAAGAATATGTATGTATAGGGTTTGGTAGGTAGAACTTTGCAAGAGATTCACAAATGTAGATAGCATAGGAATTAAGTTTTTAAATTAAATAATCACAAGGTGTAAGGTCATCGGTAGACTTAAATCAAAGAGCAACATAGAATATGTGGGTTTAGAATTTAGTCATTTAACCTCCACAAATAAAAGAGCCGGTATTTAATCATTTTAATTCCATTTAATGGAGAGCAAATGGTCAAGTCATATACAACATAGCGTAGGTAAAACAAAGTAGTGACTTTCATCATTTTTCCATAAGCATAAGGCATTGCCAAAATGTATCAATGTGGTGAGCACAAAGTGATGGTGATCCTACACTTATTGAAAACAAAAACAAAACTAGGTTGTCCTCCTAGAAACCATGTGATAGTTGAGAGGTATATACAAAGGTTGCATCTATGGTTGAAGGCGTATATGTACAAGCATTTAGAAAAAGAGAGAGTTGAGGAAGAATTACCGTCCTTCTCGATGCTCGTAATGAAGTGTAGCGCGGCCTCCCCCATACTTAAGCATTGTGCTAAGCATGGAAGAAGAATCATGAGCATCTTATGGCAACCATGATTATCTTACTCCATGATATCTTTCTTCCTTGTCCACGAAATCCTCCCCCATGCTTAGCGTGATGCTAGGCGTGGAAGGAGAAGATGGACCATCTTCAATGTGTTTTCACCTTTGTTGCCTCAATTTCCTTCAACTTCTTCTTGTACTAAGTCATGGTCCCAATCATTGCTTCACATCGTCGTCGCCTCCTTCAATTACTCGTTGTCCCATTGCTGCCTCATCTTCATGAATTTTTTCTTTCAATTTCTAGAATTGAACATGTACTGAAATATTGCTCCATTGCGAAGTGCACGAATTTTCATTTCCAACGAGTCCTCATTCGCCCAAAACTTATTCTGAACAAAAGAGTTATGTCCATTTCATCCCAGCGCTGCAATCTGTCTCAATGAATTTCAGAACGCGCAACATCCAATGTTCTTGCCATATCTCCTTATACGGGTCTTCAAATTCATTGATCTTGGATGCGTTGGAACGGGAATTTCATGGAGCGTCTGAATATCAACTTTTTCTTTCTTGTACATCTCTGTCCATGTGCAAAATTTGATGAAAACAGCGGGGCTTGCTTTCGAACTTTGGAGATGTTGACGAATTTGATTTCTTCTTTGATCACGAATTCATGGGAACACTTTGTCGTGCCTGCAAAACAATTCAAGTGCACAATCTACTTCCAAGGTGACAGTCGAGAGTAGAGACAATTGCCAACAAACCCACCATTCCTAAGATCTCAATTTGTGGCAAGGCTAGCTTAGCGAAACTAGTGAGTGTACGTGTGTGCTAGTGTAAATGCAAATGAGAGGAAGGTATATACACAAAGACAATGTTTACACCTAGTTCTAAACACCATGTTTACAACTAGGTTGCCGAACTTCTCCATAGTCACAAAGACTTATTTAACCAAGGTCAAAACACCATGTCTATCCCAAGATCAATAGGCCTTCATAGCACAAGAAAAAATAAAGCGCATTGCAAAGCTTATAAACCAACCAAATGCAACCTCATAGCTTGGTTTATAAAACTGAATGATGATGGTCTTCAATCATGTCTAAACATCATGTTTACATAAGATTGCATAAAGGAAAATGCTCACGTCAAGCATTAACATGGATATGAAAGCTTTCATCAATAAAGTTCTACCGAAGGATCAAGCTAACAAAAAAATAAAGTGAGGACAATGAGGTGGATGCAAAATGTGAATGTAAAGTTAGCAAAAACAAGTGTTAGCAAGGTTGAAAGGACTTTTCGATGTTGTTCCGCAACTAGCTTATTCAAAAACAATTGCTAAGAGTGACAAAAAGCCTTCGCGACACTTCATAAAAAGTGAGGCTTTTGTCAATGAAAAGGTTATTTATCGAAAAGGACCAAGCAACCGAGCTAACAAGGTTTTAGAAGTAGGTTTATGAGTTTCCTATATTTTTTTTGGCTTAAAACAAAAAATTTTGAAGAGAGTGTGTTGGGTATAGAAATTCTATCTAAGGTGGTTTTTAAAAAAAAACTAGAGAGAAACAAAAGTTAGATTTTTTTTGAAAGAAAAACATAACCTATGGTTTTTAGGATTGCTCTATGAGTGGTTTTCCTAAGGGTTTTAGGATCTCAAAAGCGAGGCTAGTCAATGTTTTTAGAAAAGTTTTTTTTTAAATGCAACATGCAATGCAATGCAATGGTGAGACGAACAACATGGTATGCAATGCAACACAGGGTGGGTGAACAAAATGATATGACATGATGAGGTGGTCTAAAACAAAACAAAAAGTTAGCCTAAGTTAACTAGCCACAAGTTTAGAATCAAAGGGTGGTGCAATTCTTCATAAATCTCTCTAAAAAGGACACAAAGAAAAAGACTCAAGACACTAATAGGCACACAAAAAGGGCTGCAAGTTTCCCAAGATCAAATAACAAAGTGCTCCCTCAATAACATTTAGAATGAACAATATGAAGTTGTGGTTTTTATTAGAGCAATGATACAATGTTACTTGATATTCCGATTAAAGAGTGCAATGTAGACGGTCATATTAATATATATAAAATAAAAGATCGGATTGCCTCCCGCAAAACGCTTCATTTAGAGTCATAGAGCTCGACTTTCTTACATACCTTCTCATTGATGCGAAGTCATGGTCCTTCATGCAAGAGGTGAAGGTGTTCCATGCAGCTCTTATTCCACTTCCCATGTTGGACATGATCAATCACGCTTAATGGAAAACTTGCCCAATCGTCTCTCACATCATGGTCATCTCCTTCTTTATTGTCCTTCGTCGCTACCTTTCTTTTCACGGATTTTCCTCTCTGTCCAGATTGGGAATTGCGCCAAACAATTGATCCAATGCAAGGTGCACGAAATCTTGTTTCCAATAAGTCTTCATTTGCCCAAAATGCATTCCAATTGAGGGAGTTATGCCCCTTTTTCCCCGTCACTGCAATCTGCCCCGTGCTGATTTCAGCACGTGAATCTCCGATGTTTGAGACATAGCTCCTCCCGTGGGTCTTCAATTGTATCGATCATGGATGCGTTGAACCGAGGACTTGATGGAGATCCTGAACATTCAACTTTCTTGCATTGTAAATCTCTGGACTTGTGCACAAAATTGATGAGGCTTAGCGACGTCCGTTCTTGAAACTTGAAGATGTTGATGATAATGTTCAAAATTTTGGGCACAGTTTCCCTCCTCATCATTTGAGTTTCATGTCCTGCATGGTTAGTGAAATTCGGGGCTTCTCCCGACATGTGCTCTTTTAGGGTCATGAGCTTGACCAAGCGCAAATCAAGATCGAGTTTTGCAATTATTTGTAAACATATGGAACATAATCACATCCTCAATTAAATTTCATCAACAAGGCATGGTGTAATTAAATGCAGCATGTGTTTCTTGCATAGTGCGGAGCTCATTATTAGGCAGAGGTTATTTAAGCATGAAATCAACCTTCTCAAGAAACTCTAGCCTATCATCATGAAAAGAACAAGGCATAGAATTTAAACTTTCATTCCGACTATTGGTTCAAGCATGAGATTTTTAACGATTATCAACAAAACCAATAGAAGCTTGAGAATTCACTTTATACCTTAGCCTCGGAGCTTTTTCATACTCATTGGAGTCGTGGTACTTTGTGCGAGATTTCATCTTGATGCACTCCTCGTGGTCCGTCGTGATTTGCTTCTCACGTCTCCATGTGTTGAATGTTGCGCTCTTGTAATCTGTCGTGGTTTGTTTGCAACATCTTCGTTTGTCGAAGGTCGACCGCTTGTGCCTTCATTTGCCAATGTCATTGGGGTTCTTCCTCTGCTCTAAGCCTCTGAATTTTATCATGTACGCTTGATGAAAACATCGCCCAAGCTCTCCTTCATTGTTGTCATCATCATCTTTTCTATCTTGTTCTCATTACGTTGCTCCTGCCTCTTCTTCATGGAATCTCTCCTGTATACTCAATAGAACATATACCAAAATATAGCTCTATTGAAAATTTTATGAAATTACCTTTCCAACGAGTGGCCATTCGCTTTAAACGGAGTCTAAACGAGGGAGTTATGCCCGTTTCACTTTTGGCGCTGCGTGCTGTCCAGAAATTTTCAGAGTACACAACCTTCAATGTTTTGGCCATACCCGCTTGTAGGAATCTCCGATTGACTTGGTTCTTGATTTGTTGGGACGGGAACTTTGTGGAGCTTTTGAATATCCAAAAATATGCTGCTATTTCCTTCTGAGGTTGATCAGAATATTGATGATAACAATGACTTCTTACGAATCGATCCGAAGATGTCGATGATCTTGATCTTGAGGTCTTCGGAGCGTCTTGTTGTGCATCCTTGGCTTCAAGGTCATCACCATTGATTCACCAGCAAGTAGCATGGCTCTAATGGTCTGTCTCAATAGTTCTTGCTTTGCCTAAGGTGTTGGGATCGAAGGAGGCTCCCGTGCTTTGTGTCGATGATCAGAGCGGTCTCTTTCTTTGATTGCACTCGACTAGAAGCTTCTTGAGCATCCCATGGAGAAGATGGGTGGCATCATGGTTTCTCTAATCATGTTTCCTCTAGCGTTGGTCAACTTCAAATCATCAACTTTTGTGCACAAGGTTCTCCAAACATCTTGCGACATTGTCATCACTTTCTCCATTGTTTGTTGCTGCCTCTTCTTCGTTGAATTCCTTGATCATCCTGCATAGAACATGTACCAAAATTCTACTCCATGGAAATCCTTAAGAAATTACCTTTTCGACGAGTGGTCATTGATCCCAAACGGACTCCGGATAAAGAAATTATGGTCATTTTACTCCGGCACTACGCTCTGTCCCGAGACATTTCAGAACGCGCAGCGTTGAAAGATTTTACCATACCTCTTCACACCGATCTCTAAAATTCATGATTCTTGATGATGAGAACATGACCAATACGCAT
The DNA here is from genome assembly GCF_016808335.1 of Panicum virgatum. Lineage (NCBI taxonomy): Eukaryota > Viridiplantae > Streptophyta > Magnoliopsida > Poales > Poaceae > Panicum > Panicum virgatum. The sequence continues at coordinate 33,298,860 of NC_053148.1, read as the reverse complement.
ATGACCAAGGCCCAAGCGAAGATAGAGTTCAAAGCCCAATCCACATTGAAGTCTGATTTATTCGTGAGTCCGGTTCGGACTGCAGGAGCAGGCCTCACAAAAACGGACGCCCAGGCCACATACGGGCTCCGTTTTGGGCGTTCTATATATCGTTGGAAAGCTAAGGAGATAAGCTTTCCAACCCAACTGATCGCATATCAAAATATGCTACGAGTCGATGGGAATCGTCGAAACAACATGACGACCAGAATCTGCCTGGATGCAGCGACGCCAGTTTTTGGGCCCGAAGGCCTTGTACTCCCTAGGGTTGCCCGGCCACCCCGTTGGCCGCCCCCCTAGCCTCTATCTTCTATATACACAGCATCCGTCATTAGGTTACTTGGGTTTTGCTTAGATTATTCTGTCGAGAACAGTTTCGCCGCCGTGTCGGTTTGTGAGACCCCAACTTTGAGATTAATCTTTCATCTGCAGAGTCACTTCAATTGAGCTGCGTTCTTCGAGTTCTTGCTTGTGTTCTTCGTTGCACTTGCAGGGATTAGCCTTCTTGGCGAGGTCAACCTGGTTGTGACACGGTTGATAACCAGAGGAGTTGTGGTGCTAAGATTGCTGGATTCGGGTCTTAGGATTTGAAGCCGGATCGGTGTGTCTCGCTCCGCCTACAACGAGAGTTATCCAGAACCTGACGGAAGATCGGGAACCCACGTCCCCATTATTTGGTATTCAGAGACTCAGGTTTACTGTCAGGTTTCACATCTATTTTTAGTTTCATCAATTTCGCCATTGTCCCACAGTCCACCAGAAAGCCCTAGAAAATTTTGTGTTCATGCTGTTTTCCCATCCCATTATCCCTTTTAAGCCATTGCATATTTTGATATCGGAGTCCACATCATTGAGTTTGTGTCCATAGTCATGGTCTTGTTGCTGGTTTAGATCGAGTTCTTAGATTGGTTTGAGTTTTGCATCGTGTCACCGTGTCCTTTTCCATCACGTCCGGTTCGGACTTGTCTCTGTCCAGTTCGGTATTTTGTTGATATCTCTCGCATACGAACTCGGATTTTTGTGTTCTAGTACTTTCTGGAAAGCTTGTGAAATTATCTACAACTTTATCAATTGTGAGAATTCCAAAAAAACGTAGTTATCTGCGCCTAATCTGTATTGGAAGTCAATCTGTTGGTGACCCAGAAATTTCTGAGTAGTCTGTATTTCGGGGTCAATATCTTCTACTTCCTTTATCCAAAAGAGACTTTCCATATATTGCAAAGAAAGATAAAAGGAGGATCTACAACTTTCGTGTTGTAAGTTTTCGTGTTTGAAGTTTCTAAATTTGTCAAACAGCCTGTATAAGTTTGTGTAGCAAATCTGTAATTTACAGACTACAATTTTGTGATAGTGTGGAGTTGTCTCTTGCTCTTGTGGCACTTTTGAATAGAAAAAAAAGAAAGAAAAAGACAAGTGCATAAAAAAGAGCCGCACAAAAAAAAGAAAAAAATCAGAAGTGCTTGCATCCTTTTGTGTCCTTTGTGCTTGGTATATGTCGCTTGCTTGCTTGAACTAGTTCTAGGAACACGTTTAGGCCAGCAACATTGATAAGTACTTTGGATATTTATTTAATTTTTGCTATCTGATTTTCAATTGTGCTAATCCTTGCTACTAAATAAAGCCCCCCGAAGCTCCACATATTACTTCAGATCAGTACATCCAGAGGATCTTGCAATCTTGGTACCACTTCCTCACAGGTATCACGAACCAGCCACCGGTTGTACCATCCTCTGCTTTGCATTGGTAAGAACACTTGTAAGAGCTTGGTAAGACGTGCGAGATTGTGTTTCCACCATCCATATCCACATATAGTAGTTGATAGGGATAACCTTTTGTGTTTTCTCTTGTCTACTTACTAACAATGTCAGGAAACACTGAGATTGCTCAACGAGTGTTGAGTTCTCAAATGGAGAAAGTGGAGCAAAATCAATTCAACAATTTGTTCCAGACTTTCTTTGCCGTGATGGAATGACGTTGCCGAGTCATCATTGATGGTGAGACTTACACCAACCTTCCAAGTTTAGAGCTGGTCGAGAAGCTTGGTCTGACCACAAAGCCACATCCACATCCATACTACATGCAATGGGTAAATTCTTACGATAAGATTAAGGTAACTGAATTTGCACATATTGAATTTAGCATTGGTTTTTACAAGAGTAGTGCTGATTTTGATATAGTACCCATGCAAGCATGTCATTTATTGCTAGGAACGCCATGGATTAATATAAATGATGTGGTACATAAAAAGGTTGCAAATAGATATTCTTTCAACTACAATGGAAGAAAAATTACACTTAAATCTATGACCGCAACTGAAATTTTAGAAGCCGATCTTGAAAGAGCAGAGAGAAGAAAGAATGAGCCTTTTAGAAAAGAATGGATTATTTCAGATGTTACAGTGCATTCCTCTAAATCTGATTTTGTACAAATTAAAGATATCGCTTTGTTTTCTGTTGGACCTAATATTTTGCAGCATGTATCTAAAATAGAAGACAAGGTGATAGAGAATGAACATGTAATTGTCTCAGGTAAGAGCTCTCTTGATGTGTTGAAATTGTCCACCAGTCATGCTATAATAGAGCAACATTTAGTGGACACCAAATTTGAATTTACTTTGTCACATGATAAATATTCTACTGATTTTTGTGACAAAGAAGAGTTGTGTGATAGTTCTATTTTTATCCCTGTGCCACAACTTGTGAAGGAAACTGATCCTTTTGTTTTGGAACCAAAGAATTATGCTAAAAATAAACATTTGATTCCAATTGCGACAGAAAAGGATGAAAGGAAATTGTTGTCTTCTTTAAATACTTTGGGTTATATAGAGTTTGATACTTTGTGTGCACTTAGTAGTTTGGAGGAGAAATTTCAATGTGTTGGATTGCCATGGTTATCTCGATGTACATATCACTTTATTGGCAATTATAATTGTAAAGGAGAGTACATGGTGCATTGTGTTTATATGTGTTCAAATCTGAAATCTCCTTTTGCTGTACAACAAGTTGATGAAAAAGAGGGCTATTTTAAGACTAATCCTATCACGTAGAGTTCCTCTTGTTCTTCTTTGATTGTTTTGTCACAACAGGTTCAATTTCAAGAAGGGGAGCAACACAGGATAATGACAAGAATGGGAACAACTACTTCCGCAAGCATCAGCGACTTTGAGTCGAGGACGACTCAAAACCAAGAAGGGGAGAATGATGAGGACATGACCAATACGCATATGATCAAGGCCCAAGCGAAGATAGAGTTCAAAGCCCAATCCACATTGAAGTCCAATTTATTCGCGAGTCCGGTTCGGACTGTAGGAGCAGGCCTCACGAAAACGGACGCCCAGGCCACATACGGGCTCCGTTTTGGGCGTTCAATATATCGTTGGAAAGATAAGGAGATAAGCTTTCCAACCCAACTGATCTCATATCAAAAAATGCTCGGAGTCGATGGTAATCGTCGAAACAACATGACGACCAGAATCTGCCTGGATGCAGCGACGCCAGTTTTTGGGCCCGAAGGCCTTGTACTCCCTAGGGTTGCCCGGCCACCCCGTTGGCCGCCCCCCTAGCCTCTATCTTCTATATACACAGCAGCCGTCATTAGGTTACTTGGGTTTTGCTTAGATTATTCTGTCGAGAACAGTTTCGCCGCCGTGTCGGTTTGTGAGACCCCAACTTTGAAATTAATCTTTCATCTGCAGAGTCACTTCAATTGAGCTGCGTTCTTCGAGTTCTTGCTTGTGTTCTTCGTTGCGCTTGCAGGGATTAGCCTTCTCGGCGAGGTCAACCGGGTTGTGACACGGTTGATAACCAGAGGAGTTGTGGTGCTAAGATTGCTGGATTCGGGTCTTAGGATCTGAAGCCGGATAGGTGTGTCTCGCTCCGCCTACAACGAGAGTTATCCAGAACCTGACGGAAGATCGGGAACCCACATCCCCATTATTTGATGCGTTGGAAAGTAGACTTGGTGGAGCTTCAAAATAATCTATTATTTGCTCATGGTGCTTGTCTGATTTTAGATGAAAAACTCATTACAACAGTAACACTTTGGAGATGATGATGATCCGATCGCACGATTTTCTTCGCGGGCATGCTTCATACCTATTGCTTGAACAAACAATTTTTCTCAAAAACATTAGTCTTTAAAATCAATTGACACGGCGGCGTACCTTATTTGTTATCTTTTGCTTTGGGGAGTGGGGACTCGATAGCGGATGCTGGGCCACTAACAAAAGTTAGCACCTACCACTAAAGAGCGGGTCTTCACGTAGCCATCAACTTGCTTGAGTGAGATTGGACTTGTCAAAGTACGGAAGTTGAGAACTTCTCAATCACTTTGTGTCTAGGGTTTTACCTGCATTCATGGACACAAACAAGAAACACAGGATATATGCAATAATAAAATTAGGGTTAGTCCAAAAACTAGATAGATCGCCCTAGGGTTCGTGTTGCCGATCCCTGGCAACGCCGCCAGAAAAGCTTATTGACGCTCCTTAGCGCCCCGATTTGTATACCGCAAGCGCATGGTTCGTGTAGCTTTTCCCTTAGAGTATTCCCCCAAGGTTTATCAATCCATGGATCAACAAAGAACTACCTAAGGTTTTCCATCTAATCTAACAGATCTATCCTAACATGAAGCATTAATTGCATATAAAGGGTAAACCTTTGACAGATATGAGTGATGTGTAAAGGTCGATCTCATCCATGAACATAGGCTTAATCATAGCAAAACCAAAGACATGACTAGGCCTATCGTCATCTAGTTGTAGTTCAAGCTAACGAGCAAATAAATCATGCATCTCAATCAAAAGAATATTTAAACTCAAAATCTCCAATCCGATCCCTCGATACCCCACCTACTCAGTGGCAACGCCCTGTCATGACGCCACCCCTTTGGACGAAAGTACCCTGAAGCAAGTCGAACCCCCTTTGGTAATTCCGCCATGAACCTCTAGCCACCATGACTACAAGATCATGCTAAGAGATCTATATCGATAATAGATCTAAGATGAAGCAAACCCAAAGAAAAGAATGAAATCGAAAGAGAGAACATGATCGCTAATAGATTCGGAAGACATGATTATCATTACTCACATAATAGATTCGTTTGGATCGTCACCACCGAGTACATACCATTGACGACTCCAACTAGCTCATGAACTCCACCATGGCACAACCACGCAGGGAGGCCATGGCGGCTAGGGGCGGCCTAAGCCATCTCCTAGACAACTTCGAAGACTTGCGGCGGCCGTCGTCTCCCTCCGGTGTTGGCCCTAGGTTTTTGTCGAGTTCTGGGTGGATGGATGCTTTGAGTTGAATAAGGTGCGAGCTATTTATAAGCCGAGGAAGCCACCGGTCGAAGGGGAGGCCGAACCGCCTCAGAAACGGGCTAGGCCGGCCGGCCTACCCAGTTTCGGGCTCGCCTCGATCTCATCTTTTGCGTGCAGACTCCTCGCATCTTCTAGAGTTTATGTCCTTCACGATTGCATCCCTTTGGACGTCGTTATCTTGGAGATATCTTCGAGGAAAGGATAGGATAGGGAATCCTTCCTTAAATCTTCGTTTGCTTTGCTTAACCCCAAAGTATCTTGATCTCATCTTCGTGGGCTCGGTCCTTTGGGCTCTCTTGGAGGATGGATGTGCGTGAATGGGCTTCGAATCAACATGGCTTTGGTCCTCTCTTTGGGCTTTGGCCTTCGTCTTTCTCCGTGTTAGCGCTCGATCACGGGCCTCATCTTTTCATGCTCCAAAATAGACCAAAAACCTGCAAAAACGAAGTTCCACCAAAATATATGTGCAAGTGTGAAAATGACCAATAATTAGGCCGGGGTTAGGATGGTTAGTGATTTTGATATTAAATTCATGCCATTATCAAGGATAAACAAGGGATAAAGTGGATACTTAAGGAGCGCCAACACTTCTCCGGGAGGATTCCGCGCTCCACCATGTCCTGGATGTCGCTCTCCTAGAGCGTGCACTTTTGCCAAGACGATGATGGCAGCGGAGCCTCTCCGGCGCTCCCTGAGGTCGAGGATGATGACGCAGCAGGTGTGGCGGCCATGGCGATGGCGGTGAGGCTCAGGTGAGGGGTGGAAATTCAGCAAGGCGGCGGAAAACTCTGGAGTGCTCGGGAACAGGGTGGTCGCTCTGCGCTGCCTCCCCTATTTAAATATCGAAGGCTGCACAACGGGCAGATCCGAAATCAACGGCGGATCAGATCGGGCCGGGAATCTTACGGCGGACGGAGCGGGATAAACGGTAATTTTCTTTTTACCATTGCCCCTAATGACCCCGCACCTCTGTCAGGCGCGTTAGATCCGCGCGGAGAGATGACGGTTGGATTTTTTACCGTAATGCGAATATGCTTCGAATATTCCTAAAACTACCGGGCACGTCTCCGTGACTCCGCCAGTGACCCTGCTCGGCAGCTGGGCGCCATCTACGACCCGACGTGTCTCCGTGACCCAGCCAGGGCCTCAGGGCTCGGACGCCGTGACTACCCAACGCGTCTCCGTGACTCCGCCAGTGACCCTGCTCGGGGGCTGGGCTCCATCTATGACCCGACGTGTCTCCTTGACCTAGCCTGGGCCTCAGGGCTTGGACGCCGTGACGACCCGGCGTGTCTCTGTGACCCAGGCAGGGCCTCAGGGCCCGGACGCCGGAACCACTCGGAAAGTCTCAGTGACTCGAACCATGGCTTCAGGGTCAGGGAACCGAGTTGGGTTCACGTGTTACGGCTATCTCGAGGTAGCTAAAGGCTGGTACCCTCAGGGGATCTGTGTAACAAAAACATTTGATTGAGTGCTCATGCATTCGAACTGACAAGAGTTAAAGATCAGTTCTTTGACCCTCAAAATGCTTCTCCGAAAACTTCCGAGGCTCGGGGGCTACACCCAACGGGTGCGCCCAGGGGCACATCCCGTTCTAGATCTACAACAACGACAGACATTCTTAATGAGCACAGAAGGACTTCGTTCAGTACGACAAGGTTCAACTCGGCCCTTCGGCGCTCGGGGGCTTGACGGAGGTAGATCTATGTACCTCCCTGCCGAGTGGGGTCCCCGAACCCGGGAGACTACCCTGCTCGGTGACTCGGCTACAACTACTCGGCATGCAGGACTCGGCTGTGCACGGAAAGGATCTGCAGTAGATCAGGATGAGAGGCTCCAGCTAGAAGCCCGGATATCTAGGGATCTTAACCGACCTCCTTCCTTGTAAAACAACCCGAGCATACCTTCCTTGTACCCCTACGGCTCCTAGTCTATATAAAGGAGACGTGGGAAGACCCATAGAGACCTCTTCATTTCGCAGCATTCCACAAACCCTAATATAACCCCGAACACAGGATGTAGGGTATTACGCTCATCACGGCCTGAACCTGTTTAAGTCCATGCGTCTTTGTGTTATCATTGAGCTCTTGGTCCTGAGATCCCGTTCCTGAAACTCTACCGCCGGGTACACCCCTGGTGGACTGGCCGGAATAGCAATCCGACAATGACTTATAAGCTCCAAACCGCGGGGATGCCTATCCAGCCTAGTACCAGTGTAGGGCTCTGGTCAAACTTGTTTGCACAAGGCTGGCAATTCAAGGCAAAGTCAATTGTACAGTTGTGAATAAGTGTAGCCTTTGTCCTATATAGAAGTTCAACTTAACAGTCTCTGTCAAATACTGGTATATCAACGAGGGAATGAGGGCATTTCTAGTGTGGCTTGAAATTTTTAGTGGGGATTGTTGGAATTATGGACTTGGCCCATTTATTCTCTTCAATGCAATTAAAAGAATTCAAAGCCCACTATTAAATGCTAGAGAATCAATTGCTTAATTCTGTATCGGGATTTGAGGAGGATCTCAACCGACTTAAAGGGTGGACCCTGTGTACACCACTTGTGAAGCCAGTAAGAGGAGGTCGGTGAACCATACGCGTGCGCGCGCTCACTCGCCTTGCCGGGCCGGGCCGAGGGCGAGGGCGTGGCGAGGCACGGCGCGGCCGCCCGGACGGACGGTGCATGTGCATGGCGCGGCCGGACGGACGGACGTGACGTGATGTGACGTGCGGTGCGGTGTGGTGCGGTGCGACATGATGTGCTGAGATGAGAATATTTTATTGTTGAATGCAATAATTCAGAAACAATAAACGATGACAGTGATGACTGGAGAATCATGGCCATGACTGTTACTATTAACTGATGGCACTGATTCACCAGTAACTGCACTCATCAAAGCCAATTACAGCGTCCAAGTTCATTGAATCTGAGGCACCTCCACTCCTATATAAACCAGCCTCTCCTCCACTCATCTACACACCACAAGCACTTGCTTCAGGTACTCCTTCTTAGGAGACCTCTCCCTTCTCACTCAGCTGCTTTCTGCCATCTCCATCGCTAGCACTACGTGCAAAGTTCTAGCGAGAGCAGACCTCCAGAACCTCTGCTCGCTGAAGGTCCTGCACGGGATAGCGGGCTCAGGTTTTTGGGGAGCGTCTTGACGCGACTGCTCGCTCCCTGAACGACTACCTCGACTACTTTCTGGCTGCGTGAACGACTACTTTGTCTACATCCCGACGACTAGAACGACTACTTCATCTACTTCCTGGTGATCGTTCATGGTTCGTGGGACTGCACTGCGAACATTTTTCTGCGCGCACAGTTCTAGCGAGAGCAGGCCTCCGGAACCTCTGCTCGCTGAAGGTCCTGCACGGGATAGCGGGCAATCAGATTTTTGGGGAGCATCTTGACGCGACTGCTCGCTCCCTGAACGACTACCCCGACTACTTCCTAGTGGCGTGAACGACTACTTCGTCTACATCCCGGCGACCAGAACAACTACTTCGTCTACTTCCTGGTGATCGTTCGTGGTTCGTGGGACTGCACTGCGAACATTTTCCTGCATTGACGTCGTTCGACTACATCAAGCAAGGCCAGTCGAATAGAATGTCTATTCCAGCTGGTAACGACGCAACCGGTGCCTCCGGCACTGGTCCCGTCTTGGGGTACAATCTGAAACTGATATGTTTCTTTTTGTTCAATTTAGTGTTAATTTTGAACACTTGCACATGCTTAGTTTCACTCATTATAGTCATGGAAATATTGTTTAATAACATTGTTAATTTTGGAATTAAAATATACCGGAAAATGCCTAGATATCTAACAGTTACTAATTGTTAGGTGATATAAACTCTCTACGTGCATATTTGCCAACAAATAGGTAATGTTATGCATATAAATTAGAGTTAATAATATCTGCATGGTAGCTAAAAACTTCTAAATTTAAATTGATAAGATATGTGTGATAGCTGAAAAACTTTTGGTCTGATAATTTAACTTAATTTTTTACCTATGGTCAAAGGAGTTGGAGAGGTTCGGTATATTTCTTGTGCATTTCTCTCTACCTGTGTGTATGAATATAACAAGAATATGGGGTTGGTGCTGGTGCTTTTGTTATTTTTCTAAAATACGTGCGTGCCGTATGTGCATTCTACAGTGATGCAAAACTTTAAACGATTTTGATGGGTCGTTCAGGGCCAACGCAATGAAATATTTAGGTGGGGGATTCTCTCCCCTCCTAGTGACCTTAAAAAAACCGCTATCATTCTCGATTTATTTGACAAAAATATAAGTGGTGGTGAGTGGTGCCACAGAAAGATGATATTGCTCCAACACTGAATTGTTAGAAGCTAGTTAAGGAAGATCCAGTAATTGTCGGATATACTGCTGGGCGTGCCATGTGGTACAACTCAGTGGTGAGCAGAGGAGTGTTCACGCACGAGAACAGATATACATCTTGTGTGGAAGGACCGGCAAGTCCGCTTCACTAGACTGGAGGACACGCATGACTGGAGGACACGCATAATTCCGTGGAGACGGTATGCAACGAGACTTCCGTGCATCCCTCCTCCAATGTCGTCCACGTGGAGATCATACGGTTTCTTCAGGAGGCCTCGGCGGCATTACGAAGACAACGACGGCTTCGCATCTCGGCTTCCCCCTAGCATCTGCAGCGGCTCGGCTTCAGGCTTCCACGCGGCAGCCCTCCTCGCTCGGCTCGACCTTGTCGTCGTCGAACACATTAAGCGGTGGAGGTATGCGCCAGTCTGCGTGCTGACGGCTTCCGGCGTGAGTGCGGTGTGGTTCTTGGGGTGGCCGCAGTTGAGCGCGGGCGACATGGTGCGGGGCGGGAAGAAGGCGCGGTGGAGGGGAGGCGGCCGCGAGCTACGCGGGGCCGGGCGACGGGGCGAGGAGGAGGCGCGGCGGAGGGCAGGTGGCCGCGGGTGCCATGGGGCCGAGCCGTGCGGGCTACAGAGAGGGCAGCTGGTCAGGGAGGCAGCAGCGGCCGCGCCTGGCCGCCGGCGGGTATGGATGCTGACGGCAAATCCTCTGTTCCATGTTCTTTGCATCAGGATTGATCCTCTATTTGGTCAGATTGGGATTTGAGGCCCAAATTTTTCATAAATGTTATCATACCAGACCACTAATTCAGTATTTGACACATCCTATTTCATATATTGTGCAGGGATGATCACTCCATGGAGGTTGAAGCAGGCCAACGATTGCATCAGTGGTTCTGCAGTGGGTACATCAGACTGAAGGGGAGGCTGCAAAGTTTATCTTTTGAAGTTGGGGTGTGTTTAGATCCAAAATTTTGGCCAAAACTTTACAGCCCTAAAGTTTGGGGTAAAACTTTACAACTTTTTGCCTTTATAGGTGTTTAGTTGCCTGTAAAATTTTGGAGAACTGATGTACAGTACATGCACCATAAATGCAGGCCGCCCTTGGTTGCATGCTGCATGCGCCGCTGCTGTTACTTGAAAGCAATCACGTTATTGAAATTGGCATGTTTACGAAAAAAATGTTCTCAACAGTACAAGTCCTCACAAATTACAACAGAAAGTACATGTCCCGTTACATAAACATGGCTTAAGCTCAAAGCAACATATCGAGCGCAACTAAATCACGAAAGGCATTCATGTGTTGACATTCCAAATAACTAGGGGTAGGCTCGCATGGAGGCTCATCTTCATAGGCTTCCTCAGGCACATAGTTCTCATCACGATCACAACACCTAAAGTCTGTATCACTTAACCCACTCTGCCTGATAAAATTATGCAAAGCCATGCAAGCAACAATAATATGTGTTTGTGTGGCTGTCGGATAACAAGGTATTTTGTTCAATATCCGCCACTTTTGCTTTAACACTCCAAAGAATCTTTCTATGTCATTTCTAAGCGAGGAATGTGCATAGTTGAATATCTCCTCTTTACCTTGTGGTTCGTTGGCGTTTTGAAACTCTTGCAGATGGTACTTTCTCCCCTTGTACGGAGCCAGGTAACCAGGTCGGTTTGAGTACCCCGAGTCCACCAGATAGTACTTCCCTGCAGCAGCAAAGACCTGTAAGCGTCAAGAGATTGCAGTTAGAACTCAAAATGAAACTCCATGTTACGAGTGTACCTAAAGGGGGATGGGGAAAGGCATTGTTGTACTTAGTCATTGCATCATCAAAAACCCTCATATCATGAACTGAACCAGGCCATCCAGCATGTCAAAGTCACAACAGGCCATCACATTTTGGGTAGTGATACTCTTACGACACATGTACTGGACCAATAGGTCTTTGGACACCACAACAGGGATGTGAGTGCCGTCTATTGCTCCAATACAATCCTTGAAGAAGGGATCGAACTTACAGTGCATCAATCTGGGATGCCTAGTTCTTAACTCTGGGTCTTTGGGTTTAATGATGTCAGCAGCAAGTTTGATCACACACTTCAAAACTTTGTAAAACATGTTGTTCACTGTACCAATGGATCTTTCAAATCTATCCTCGGCTTGCCTTACTGGCTGTGGAGCTCCAACCATCCAAAGGAACATTCCTAAAACCTCAACTGAGGTAGACTTGGCACTAGATTTCAAACCATACTTTTCTACCAACAGGTCATGAAGCCGATAGAAAACTGTTGGAGTCATTCTAAACATGTTGTAGCATGATTGCCTATTTGCAAGCTTCCTTTCTACCCATTCCAAACCACTCATGCCTACGGGAACTTGCCTATACTCAGATCTATTGCAGTACGTGTCAATATGCATAGCAAGCTGAAACATAACGTAAATGAAACCAATATCTTCAGAATCATCCATGAATTGTGTGACTATAAAGTCTTCCAACTCCTCTTCAGAATCATCAGTTTCCTTTCCCATGGCTAAAGCATGAACACCGTTCTACAACAATGAAACATTGGCATACAATCTGTTTGCAATCTCAAGATAAATAACACATGCAGTGATGCAATAAACATCGTCCACATAAATAGCATCCACATAAACATCATCCACATAGACATCATCCACAGAATCATCACTGAAATGACAACATTAAGGGCAAATTACTTGTTCAAATCAACTGACATACACCACATAGTTCAAAACACAGACATAACACACAGTGGTTAACACACTAATAGAACTAAAATTAGCTGCAATGCATGGATAGAAGGGTCTAGTTATTGACCCCAGCGTAGTGCTCAATAAGAGCCTTCCTTCCTGCCGGACTGGAACGCAGAAAAAAGTAAGTTTGTTGGTACCCTGTAGCAAAGTAGCCGGAGCAGCAAAGTAGGACTCGCGTGATCAACCGTAACTTCGCGATAAGGGGCAGAGCAGCCGGGCCCCACGGGTCAGGCTCCTACCTCACCGGGCCAACGGCCCCGGACCTGCTCCTCGCTCTGGGACGGGTCCGGCGACGCCACGTGTCCCTGAGGAAGGGAAGCTCCGAGCCAACAGCCGAGGGCCCGGACCCCCCATAGGGGTCCGGGACCTCCCCGCGTCTGTCCGGATCTCCCATGCGCGAAGAGCCAGCATACTGCTGGGGGGTCCGGAGGCTCCACGTGCCCCGCAGGCGCGGGCACGGGCGCGGGTCTTCCACTGGAGGACTCGTCCACTCACCGCATTCAATGCGGGTGGTTGAGGCGTGTTCTGCTGCCGCGGCATGCGGGGCAGCCTTTGTCAGGCCTCACTGTTGACCGCGTATTACCGAGGTACACAGTGCAGCCGCCTGCGCCGCACCCTTGCAGAGACCGTCTGCCGCATTAATTGGATACGACGGCACGGCACTTTTCCATCATGCCGCCTACGCCGCAAGCTACACGTCCCATTTAGCTACGTGGCAGGCGACGCCGCTAGCTACGCCTGGCGCTGTCTCGACGAGACAGCGCCTGGTCATGCTGAACGGGGGATTCAAGGAGCAAGCAAGGAAATCCAGGAGAGAGATCTCCTTCGCCTGCAAAGCCATAATGTATCAACAGTATGTTATTTTATACTGCATCGTTGGGCCCACCTGTCGGGGACCCAACGGCCATGTTTGTGCCTCCCTTGAGATATAAAAGGGAGGCGCTCGCTGTACACAAGGGCTCTCGAGCACACATAGACGCACGCTGGACCCAGACTCGAGCAATACAACACACAGTGAACGTAGGGTATTACGCTCCGGCGGCCCAAACCACTCTAAACATGCTGTGTTCATCGTATTCTTGAGCGAGATCGAACTAATCCTAGCTAACCCCCGAGTACTCACCCTCTGGGCTTAGACAGGTGCATTCCGCCACCCGGTTGTGGTTTGCCATACCACGACATTTGGCCCGCCAGGTAGGGGCATAGCTGGTTTCAGTTCATCTCTTGCTCATCTCTATCGTTCGAGTGGACGATGTGGAGATGACAGAGGGTGTAGCGTCATCCGCGCCACACGCCTTTCGCCTTCCTGCGCCAGGGGAAACGGTGCTCGTGGAGCAGCCACCGTCGGCGGCGGCGCGCGCTGCTCGCCGGCAGGAGTCAGGGCGCCCGTCAAGGCCCCCCTCACAAGCTGCGAGCGGCGGTGCGCTGGCTGCGGCTAGGGAGTTGCTTCGCAACCCTTCGGCTGCTGCAGCCTCGCCAAACGCCCTGAGGCAGTAGCGGGACGACGTTGACCATCTCCTCCATCTGGCTCAGGCCTCCCCCTGTTCTCCAAGGACCGGGCAACAACCTCCGCCTGGCAATGCGGTGGTACCCTACCACCGGCGCCAGGGCGGTGCATCGGCATCCATGCGCTCCCCCACATTGAGGGGTGCACGAACAGAAGACCTGCGGGCGGAGCTCAACCACAGGCGTGCGGGTGAGGACGCCCGCATCTCCGTGGAGAGGTCGCGAGAGCGCCGTCTCAACATTGAGGGCCGCAACCTCAACGCCGACTTGGACGTGGCAGCGCCCAAGCCTCCGGTGAACGCTCGGATACAGGCGGGTACCCCGGTGGCTGGGGTAGGCTGCGCTGCGCTGGCAGATCACCTCCGCGCAGTGGCATGGCCGTCCAAGTTCCGCCCACACCTACCGGAGAAGTACGACGGTACAACTAACCCGTCGGAATTCCTGCAGGTGTACGTTACCGCCATCACTGCAGCTGGTGGTAACAACGCCGTCATGGCGAGCTAATTTCATGTAGCCTTGACCGGGCCAGCCCAGACTTGGCTCATGAACCTTACTCCTGGGACGATTCAGTCCTGGGAAGAGCTCTGTGCGAGGTTCACGGTGAATTTCGCCAGCGCGTACCAGCAGCATGGTGTGGAGGCTCACCTCCACGCTGTGAGGCAGAAACCCGGGGAGACGCTCCGGGCATTCATCTCGCACTTCACCAAGGTACGGGGTACCATTCCTCGTATCTCTGACGCATCTATTATCGTCGCTTTCCGACAGGGGGTATGTGATGAGAAGATGCTCGAGAAGCTGGCGACGCACGAGGTGGAAAGCGTTACCACGCTTTTCTCCCTGGCAGACAAGTGTGCCAGGGCCGCAGAGGGCCGCGCTTGGCACTCAGCCCACCAAGACGGACACGCCAAAACTGGTGGCTCCGGAGCTACCGCCCAGGGCGGTGGCAAGAAGAAGAAGAACAAGAACCGGAGTCGTGGGGAGCCGCAACCTGGTGGTCCAGCCGTTGCAGCAGCCGCACCAGCTGCTGCGGCCGCGGCTGGGGGCCAGAATGCGCATGGTAAACACCCGCGCCCGCAAGGTGGTGGCGGAGGGTCGTGCCCAGTGCATCCCACCACTCGCCACAGCGCCGCTGACTGCCGCGAGATCCAGAAGCTCGCGAAGCGGGTCAGTGGACGGCGTGAGCAGTCCTCCAAGGACGGCACACCCCCTCCTCGCCAGCGGCCTGGTAAGGAGAAGGCCTCCGACAGCGGGACCGCATCTGGGGAGAAGGAGCTGGGGTACCAATCCCCCGCTCGGGAGCTGAAGGGCGTGTACCACGATGACAACTCCGACTCCGACAATGACGACCGCCGCAAGAAGCTGTACGTAATGTACGACGGAAGCTGGGAGCTTGTCTCTCGGCGGGACGTGAAGACCCTTCGCCGAGAGGTCCTTTCGGTGAAGCCGGGGGTCCCGAAGGCGGCGCCGCACCAGAGGTGGATGAACACCACCATATCTTTCGGGCCATCCGACTGCCCGGAGAATATGGCTAGGGCCGGTGTACTACCTCTAGTCACCGCCCCTGTCATATCCAACGTTAGGATCTATCACGTGCTGATCGACGGTGGGGCCGGCCTCAACGTCATTAGCTATGCAGCATTCAAGCAGCTGCAAATCCCGAAGTCCAAGCTGACTCCCTCTCACCCATTCTCCGGAGTAGGCCCACATCCGGTGTTCCCTATGGGGAGCATCGCCCTGCCGGTCACGTTCGGGACCGAGGAGAACTTTCGCACAGAGAGCGTTCAGTTCAATGTTGCGGAGGTGAATCTCCCGTTCAACGCCATCATTGGCTGGCCGGCACTCTATCGCTTCATGGCCATTGCCCATTACGGGTATTTGGTCCTGAAGATGCCTTCCCCTGCCGGTGTCCTCACCGTGTGGGGTGACCGTACCGCTACCGTCGCTGCAGTTGAGAGACTGCATGCTCTGGCGGCAGAGGCTGCACGTACCGAGGAGGACCCATCCACCTCGCAACCCAGGGCGCCTACAAAGGCACCTAAGGTTCAGCCGTCTGATCCGGACAATGTTCCCGTGAAGACGGTGCAGATCGGAGCAGACTCCTCCAGGACCACCCGCATCGCGGGAAACCTGGAGGAGAAATAGGAAGACGCGCTCATCGCTTTTCTCCGAGCAAATGTCGACGTGTTCGCCTGGGAACCGTCACAGATGCCCGGGATTCCTAGGGAAGTGATCGAGCACAATCTGAGGATCTACCCCGACGCTACACCGGTGCGCCAGAAGCCTCGGAAGCAGTCCGTGGAGCGGCAGAACTTCATCCGTGAAGAAGTCCACAAGCTGCTACACGCCGGCTTCATCGAGGAGGTCCACCACCCCGAGTGGTTGGCCAACCCGGTCGTCGTCCCAAAGGCCAATGGGAAGCTTCGAATGTGCATCGACTACACCAGTCTCAACAAGGCATGTCCTAGAGACCCCTATCCTCTACCACGTATCGATCAGATCGTGGACTCCACCTCCGGGTGCAATCTTTTGTCTTTCCTAGATGCATATTCTGGTTTCCACCAGATTCAGATGTCTAGAGAGGATAGGAAGCATACTGCTTTTGTAACAGTGGATGGGCTTTATTGCTATATTGTCATGCCATATGGTCTGAGGAATGTCTTACCCACGTTTGTACGAGCTATGAACAAAACCTTATGTAATCTAATTAGAGATATTGTTGAGGTGTATGTTGATGACATTGTGGTCAAGACTAAGGTAGGGTCAACACTGGTTGAGGACCTGTCCCTCGTCTTCGACCGGCTGCGCGCTATGCGCACGAAGCTGAATCCCGAGAAGTGCATCTTCGGCGTCTCGGCAGGGAAGCTGCTGGGTTTCTTGGTCTCACATCGAGGCATCGAGGCAAACCCAGCCAAGATCAAGGCGATCGAGGCGATGAGGCCTCCTGGCCGCATAAAGGACATCCAGAAGCTTACTGGATCCCTCGCCGCTCTTAGCCGCTTCATATCGAGGCTGGCTGAGAGGGCCCTCCCCTTCTTCAAACTATTGAGGAGGTCCGGTCCATTTTCTTGGACCGAAGAGGCTGAACAAGCCTTCCAGGAACTGAAGCAGCATCTCACCTCACTGCCAGTATTGGTGGCTCCAGAGCCAGGTGAGACGTTGTTTTTGTATCTTACTGGGTCTGCAGAGGCGGTCAGCATGGTGCTGGTCGCCGAGAGGACGGAGCAAGCTCGCCAGGGGGACACCAGGGTCTCCCCGACCAAGGATGGTAAGCCGGACATGGGGGCCCATCAGCCTCAACTCTGTCTGAAGGAACGGACCCCGAACAAGGAGGTCCGAAGGAGCCTCGTCCCAGTGGGAACCCAGAACCGCTGGGGGCCCAAGGACCTGACATGGTGGAAAAAGGCGAACTGGACCCGGTCACCAGGGTCCGGACCGTCCAGAAGCCGGTCTACTACGTCAGCGAAGTCCTCCATGAGGCAAAGGCCAGGTATCTTGAGACGCATAAGCTTATCTATGACATACTTATTGCATCCAGGAAACTGCGCCACTACTTTCAGGCACACCGAGTTGTTGTAGTGACCTCTTACCCGCTGAGAGCGATCCTGCACAACTCTAACGCCATGGGCAATATCGCCAAGTCGGCAGCAGAGTTGGCTGAGTTCCAACTGGACTTCCAGCCTCGCCATGCAGTCAAGAGCCAAATCATGGCTGATTTCATAGCAGAATGGACTCCTTCCCCAAGCAATTCTGGGGGTCCGGACCTCAATGCCGGACCCGCGGAGCCAGAAGTCAGGACGCCAGTCTTCACCGAGCCCCACTGGACACTCTTCTTCGACAGGTCTGTCCGCAAGAGGTGGGCTGGAGCTGGTGTGGTCCTCATCGACCCAAACGGAGATCAGCTGAAGTACATGGTGCACCTTGAGTTCAAGGCCACCAACAACATGGCAAAGTACGAAGCTCTGATCTTTGACCTGACACAAGCCCTGTCTCTGGGGGTCCGACAGCTTCTGGTGAAAGGGGACTCTCAGCTAATCATCAAGCAGGTCCGAGGGGATTGCAGCTATAACAATCCCTAGCTCGCGGCATACCTCATCCACGTGACGAAGCTCAAGAAGGACTTCGACGCCTTGGAACTGCAACATGTTCCCCTCGAACTCAACTCAACAGCAGATGATCTCTCCGCGAGAGCATCTACCTGGGCATCCATGCCCGAGGGCGTCTTCGAAAGACGGCTGCTAAGACCCACCGCCCAGCCTACTGAACTGGATGATGGGGATCAAGCTAGCACCTCGAAGTTAGCGGACCTGGCGGCATTCCAACTGTGGTGCCCGCCCTGGGTTGTGAGCTCAGTCGAGGATCCTGGAGACCTCGTCGAGCCACTCCCACCTCATCATGATGACGATGTGTCCGCTGAGCGCATAGTACGATTGGCTAAACACTACGCGGTGGAAGAAGGGGATCTCTACCGCCGTGGCACCAATAGTATCCTCATGCTGTGCATTTCCCAGGGAGAGGGCCGCGAGTTGCACGCAGAGATCTATGGAGGCGAGTGTGGAAGTCATTCCTCATCTCACACGCTTGTTGGCAAGACCTTTCGGCATGGCTTCTACTAGCCAACAGCACTCCAGGATCTGGCTGAGCTGGTAAAGTCCTGCAAAGCATGCCAGTTCCATGCAAAGCAAATACACACACCGGCTCAAGCTCTGCAAATGATTCCGCCCTCATGGCCATTCGCTGTGTGGGGCGTGGATATCCTGGGGCCGTTCCCCCGGGCCGTCGGCGGGTACCGGTTCCTCTACGTCGCCATCGACAAGTTTACAAAGTGGCCGGAGTTTACCCCTGTGGTAAATATCACTAAGAAATCAACAGTCACATTCCTCAAGTCCATTGTGTGCAGATTTGGCATCCCAAACCGCATCATTGCGGACAATGGGACCCAATTCAAAAGCAGACTCTTCCAGGAGTACTGCGAGGACATCAGCATCCAGCTATGCTTTGCGTCCGTGGCACATCCCCGCAGCAATGGATAGGTCGAGAGAGCGAATGCAGAGATCCTCAGGGGCCTTAAGACCCACACCTACAACTGCTTGAAGAAGCATGGTGCCAAATGGGTTGATGAGCTGTCGTGCGTACTATGGGGCAACCGGACCACACCCAGCCGAGCCACCGGGGAGACTCCATTCTTCCTGGTCTACGGGGCTGAAGCGTGCCTTCCCCCAGAAATTCACCTGGGCTCACCACGGGTCCAGGCTTTTGACGAGTCCATGCAGGAACAGCTGCGGCGTGACGATGTGGACTTCATTGACGAACGAAGGTGGCGAGTAGCAATCCGAAATGCACACTACAACTAGGCGCTATCATCAACGGTTCGTGCACAGTAGGGAGCTCCGGGCTGGCGATCTCATCCTAAGGCCGATCCTAAACCGAGCAGGGCTCCACAAACTCTCCCCCAGCTGGTAGAGGTCCGTCCTCATAAACCCGACCTCTGGCATCCATCGCGCAAGCCATATATATCAAGTTGCAAAGGAAACATTGCCCAGTTCTGTCTTTGCGTCAAAATTTTATTTCGCATTTCGATTCTCGAAATTTTGCCTTTCTAACCCCCGCGTGGACTTCCACTCTTGTCGCTACAACTAAGATCTGTATTGAGTTGTTGGACTGCTGTACAGGTTCGGACCCTCGTGCTGCTAGGAGAGGGGTCCGGACCCATAAGGACCTGCTCTGGAGAGGGGGTGCTTGTTTCCTGGGGTGGTCCAGAGTCCTGTGTAGCCACTTAGCCGGTTCTGTACCCAAAGCCTACACACTCCACCACCCTGTAACGAGTGCTCTAGTACCCGGAGTTGGGTAATTAGGGGTCCGGACCTTATTCTAGCTCAAGAGTTGGCTTCCTAAGTCTTACACGGCAGGTCCAGCTCCATATCTCAAAGGATCAAGTACGACAGAATGACCTCACCCACTGCTAGGAGGGGTCTGGAGCCTCGGAGCCAGGTCCGAAAAGTCGTGTTGTTTCCTGGAGTGGTCCGGAGTCCTGTGTAGCACCTTAGCCTGGTTCCGCACCCTAAGCCTACACACTCCACCGCTCTGTAACAAGCACTGAACTGCCTGGACCTGTGCATCTGGAGCTCCTGACCTCATACTAGCTTGGGGGCCGATCCAGAATAGGTCCCGCGGGCCTGCTACTAAGCTGTAACTTTGAAGTGATACACAGGTTAAGCCTTGGCTGGTGGTACATAGCCTCAAACCATTGAGCCTACCTACCAGGGGGTCCCGGCATCCACTTTAAAGGTTTCATGCAAATCGATGTCTAGTCTCGGTGGTACGCAGACTCAAAACAACTGAGTCTATCTCCCAGGGGGGCCGGAGCATTTGCTTTGAGCTAGACAATACGGATCGATTCTGCATGCGTCAAACAGCTAAGTTGCAGTATCATTACTACCATATAAGTGAGTTTGATTCTCCTCTCTATAGTTCTTTTTGCTACACAGGGAATAAGACGCTCGCTCGGCTTGCAAACTATGCTACACCTAAGCTCGGAGTGTCTTCTACGGCTCGGATGGCAGATAGGTCCAAACAACTGAACCTTTCCGCCAGGGGGCCAGGGCGCTGAGGTACTGCATACCGCAAACCAGCAATTGACAAACAGCTAAGTTGAAATTTTCCTCTATTTAAAATTTCAGCAAGTACAATGTTTTACACCTACAAAAAACTAAACAAAAGTACAAAGTCCAGCTCAGGAGTCTGCAGGCTCCCGCTTGTTGTAGGTGGCGACGAAGTTGACGACGTCCCGCACGCTTTCCCAGGCGGCAGTCTCCGTCTCTGCCAAAGGACCATCGAACACGGTGGCTAGCAAGATGGCCGGGTCGTGGCTCCGGAGGCAGGTCAAAATGTGCTCCGCCACCATCCGGATCAGCTCGCGGCCCTCGGCTTCAAGCTGGCCATCAAGGACCGGCTCCAGACGCCGGAGCCTATCCGAAGCGGAGTTCAGCACAGGGAGGGCGTCCGCAATCGAAGTTGGCGGCTCCACCACATGGATTGGGCTCATTCCAAGTTGCACCAGCGCCAGGCTCGCTTCGCTTGCCCAGTCGACGATCCGCTGGGCACCCCTGCGCTGGTCCTCTTGCAGGTTTCGGACCGCCTCCCGGACCGCCTCTTGCACACGGGTGTCCAGAGCGGCCTTGGCAGCCTCCACCTCGCGGGACCTCTCCTCGAGCTCAGCTTTCCTCTTCTCCACCGACTCCTTCAGCTTCTTGAGGGACTCGCGCTGGCGCTCAAGCTGTTTCTCCATGTTGGCAGCATGGGATTCCCGCCTATTGAGGGACTTCCTGTCCTCCTCCAGCTCCAACTCGGCAACAGCCTGCTTGCTGGCCCTCTCCTCCAGCTGCTTCCGCCATCCAGCCAGGATCCCAGAGAGCTTGTCCAGCTCCTGCTTACGGATCTCGAGACCCTGGCTGCGGGTCTCAAGCTCGGACCACTAGGCCGCGAAGCGAGTCTCGAGTTCGGACCGCTGAGCCGCGAGGCTGGCCAACTCGTTGGCAAAAGTCTCCTCCCGCTGCGCCAGGAGTTTCTCGCGGCTCGATACTGCGAACTCTCGGTCGAACACCTTCCGAAGATTGGCTCGGTAGGCCTCTTGGTCGGCCTTGAGTTTGGACCGAGCTTCCGCAGCATGGGAGGCTTCGGCCTTCGTGTGTGCCTCCAGGCCGGTGTGCCAGTCGCAGAGGCGTTGGCGCTCGCTCTCCAGAGCAGCTGTAACACCCGGTTTACAAAAGGACATAAACCGAGCAATCATATACGTGCCAGGATCAAGTCACATGTATATACAATAGAATGAACAGTATATCACATCACATATCACGTAAAAAGATATAATAAAGCGAGTACGAATGTTATTTATTACAATAATGACAAAATGTCTGATACAGAGTATGCGGAAGCGTAAAACATATACGAAGTCTCTTAGAAGCTGGGCACCACAGGGACGTCGACTGGGAGACGAACGCCTAAAAGTCCTCGTAGTCCTGGTAGCTCTGAGTGAACTCCCTCGCGTCGGCAGGAACTGAGCAGCAGCAGAGTGTCCCCAAAAGAACAAGAGGAAAAAGTGTAGAGGAGGCAAGGGTGAGTACACAACTCGTACTCAACAAGTATAACACAAACTATGAGGCTTTAAGGTTGGCTGACTCAACTGCATTAGCTTTTAATCTTGGCAAAATTTTATTTAAGCTAATTACTACAAGTGGATGAATTACCATAAACCCGGTTACATAGAAATTAATCAGAATTAATTATGATGCTACTGAGAACCAAACCAAACCAACCACCCGGGGAAACCCTCCTAACCAAAGGAAGATAACCCCACTAATCAAAAGGAGAATCTGGGCCGCTCATGACCGTGAGCACGGCTAGTATACCAGTTTTACACTCTGCAGAGGTTGCACATCTTTACCCACAAGTCGTGAGTTACGCTAGTTGTTCATCACACTTCCTTAGGTGAGATGACTAGCAAACTCACTACAGGGCCGTTACAAAGGACCACGTTGGTAAGGTGTAACCACTAAGGATTCAGGCAATGCAACGATGGTGCCCACCTCGAGGGGGTACAAGATAACACAGACCAGCCTCGTAGTGTAGGGACCATTGAAGCTCGACCCCCCTCTTGCCCTGTCGGTAAGTTACTCCCGAACCAAAATGACCTAATTAGTAAGTCAAGACCGTCCCATTCCAGTCTTGTGGTAGCACTGTTGTCCTAGGTTGTCGCTCTATGAACCGGCCCTTATGGAGAGTGGCCAACCCAGCAGTAAGCACCGTGCTGGCCCCCTAAACCATGTTTCTATCAAAACTTATTTTAACGAGACGTGAGCCACTCAAATGGGCCACTCCCAGAATTAAGTTGCATATACCATTAATCAAATTAATTAAAAAGGACCAGGTGTGTTATAGCGCAGCAACCTAGCACAACTAACCAAAATGCAACCCAAGGGATATATATAAAGGATATAAAGTGGCTAGGAAAGTTCTTATAGGCATACAGAATTAAAATGCAGTATGAAATTGTATTTAAAGTGATAGGTGTTGTTCATGTTATACTTGTCTTCCTCAAAGTTCTCCTGATGCTCAAACTGCTCTGAAGATGGTGGCTGCTCCGGGTACTGGTACTACTCCGAAGGATCAACGTCTACTCACGATCGCAACGTCAAAACAAGTCTAGCACATACACATACATGCAAACAAAGGCAAACACTAAGAAATAGTCCAACAATACATAAAAACAGCAAACAAAACTAATCTAGAACTATTCTACGTGTTACAACGATCGCGTGGACATAAAGAAGAGTTAATTCCCTGAATGCCATCAAAATTTAAGGCAATCCCTTGAATGCCATCAAAATTTAGGCCATCCCTTCATTGCCACTAAAATTTTATTCTAATCCTCTTAATGCCATTTCCGTTAGATTTCGGATGGAAACCGTAAAATCACTGTACAAATACGTTAAACTTCGATCTGTCTAATTTGTTTGTTCCGTTCCTACCCCGACGCCACCTCACGCCAACGCCCACCCGCACTCCCCCCTCCACCTCTTCGGGTGTGCCGCCCACCTGTAGCAGCACCGTCCAAATTAGACCGGCTTAAATGCACTAACCATCATCTTAATACTTAATCCAGTTACTGTGCACTTAAAACGGTGTAACCTGACAGGCTGTCGGGTAAAATCCCGATTAAACTACTGTACTCCAGGATCACAATTGCACTTAGACCCGTACGAAGACGAGCACAGGTGTTACCCGCATACAGAAATCTTCAAATTAATTTACAACACCAGTTTTACATAAAAGTCTTAAATACAAACAACAGAGTTCAAACGCACAGCGGAAGTTTAAAACTGAGTTCGAAATACAATACGATAGCTACGACGACGATAAAAGGTGAGCTCCACATCCTGCCCACCGATGTGACGCCAACCTGCCCAATCTTCACGGGGAAGACGGGGCCCACTCGACGGTCCAACCTGGAGGAAGCGGCTGTCCAATCCAGGACGCACAGATCTCCTCGAAGTCCGCCGGGACACAACCTGCTCAAAAGGGGTTACAACAACAACCCTGAGTATACTAATACTCAGCAAGGCTTACCCGACTCTGGGTATACTTAGCCCATTACCTAGACATGCAAAGCTTTTTGGCTCTGGAGTTCTTTTGCTGAAAGGCTGCTAGAAGTGAATCCTTACTTTCAATATTTTAGCTCCATTTAGTATACCAAGTATTACTAAATTCGCCTATTCATCTAAAACACACATGGTGGATCAGATTATCTTTTAGTAACTCCAAACCAGTCTTTTCCATTCTGTTTCCATTCCACTTTCTTACTACGATGTGACAAAGAGATCAAGGCTCTCATAACCGCGAGTCACGGCGAATCGATCCGATTTAACCTTGCAAGGTGGACCTAACTCACACGACACATGCAAGCCCCGTCGGGCCACTCGCGTCAACTGTTTCCACATTACCACGGCATCTGAACTACGCCTGCTAAAACCCAGGTGATGGGCCCCTCGCAGTGAACTCCCGGAGAACCCGGAGGCGGCATCCTATCCAACACCCGCCAACTCCCACGCCCAGCGTAGCATGGCGGAATTCAAATTACCGCTGTAAGGTGGTACACAGCTTACCGGTTTCGACTACCTCCTACTTCCGGTATGTGGTTAGTACTGTTCAATCCTCGATCAGCACTGCCAACAACGGAACGGTCCTCAATCGACACAGGCGGAGCTTACTTTCCATCCATTCCATACCAAAACCAACTCATTTCCGCCCGGTCTCCATTTCTCTTTACTCAACAATTCATTTCAAGCCCAAGCTAAGGGATCAAGATCCTAAACTCGCGAGTGACAGCAATCACTCGACTTCTACCGAAAACCTATTTAGCAAAGCATAGCTATCGACACCTGCATACTAGTATAGGCCCACGGTACCTAGGGAACATGCATACTATGGTTCCATTCAACTCCTAGAACATAAATGCACAATACTTAAATAAACAATGAATACTTTAAATTATGGTTATGCTCCGGGGCTTGCCTTGCAAGTCAGCGGGGTTAACTAGGTCTGCTGGAGCGTGCTCAACGGCGACCTGCTGCTGATCCTCTGCTCGTGGCTCCTGGACCGGCTCAACGATCAGCTCGTGGACAGCGTCGGTCGTGGCGTCTACACGAATAAAATATGTCATGCAACAGATAGGACACAGAGCAATGCATAAGAGCTTACGATGTGAAAACAAGGTTTAAACATTTAGCCTGAGGTGTTTCCTTCGAAAACAACTACTAAAACGACTTAGGTTAGCATGGATTAACAGGAATTTGCTTTGCATGCACGAAACAAAATAACTAACCCTAGCAAGCCAGCGAAGTATAAACAGATCTACCTAAAAGTGCATAGCAACAGGCCCTGAAACTTTTACAGTGGACTATACATGAAATGAGTAATCCACTGCAAATTTTTCATAATTTTTAGAGTAACAAAACAAGTGGTACAAAATAAACTAAGTTAAACACAAATTGAATTTTTCATCAGAGAAAAAGTGATAAAATGCATGATTAAGTATTTTTCCTCTGAAGATCCAGATTTTAGAAACCTAACAAAATTTGTTTGGCATTTTTCGCATTTATCTGTGAATTTCTACACAATTATGAATTATCAGCTGAAATAATTGAAAGAAACATAAAAGATAAAGGGGGGGGGCGCTGACAGCCGGGCCCCACTTGCCAGGGACCCAGGCTCGCCCCCCACCTCCTCTGTTTCGCGCGCACGGGCGGCGCGCGGCCGGGCGCAGCCCGCGGCGGCGCTCCCCGCCGGCGGGGCCGGCCAGCGGCGCTGCGGCGGCCGGGCCGAGGCGCCAGGCGGCCGGGGGGGCAGGGCGGCGAGGCAGGCGCGGGCGCGCGGCGTAGGGCGGCGCAGGGCGGGGCGCGGCGGCCCGCGGCGGCGCAGGGCAGGCGCGCGGCGGCGGCCGGTGTTCCGGCGTGGCCCGGGCCGGCCGGCGGCGAGGGCGGGCGGCGCGAGCTCCAGGGAGCCCGGGTGGCCCTAGGGCGCGCGAAGGTGGCGCCCAGGGAGGAGCAGAGGGGGCTAGCGGCGTGTGCGGGCGGCGGCCGGCGTGCTCGCGGCGGCGCGGCGGCGCTCCGACGGCGGCGGCCGCGGATTTGGGTGAAGAGAGGGTCGGGGAGCGAGAGCAGGTTGCGGGGAAGCTCACCGAGGATTCGTTTTGCGCGAAGGAAGGCCGGAAGGTGGTGCTCGACGTGGGGGTGGCGAAGCTCGGGGCGACGGCAATGGTGGCCACGGTCTGGAGCTCGACTTTGGCCGGGGTAGGGCACGGCCGCGCTCGTGGAGGGATGGAGGAGCTTCGGGGCGGGGTCGCGCAGCTCGGAGTGCGACGGATTGAGGTGGGACGGCGAGGGTTGGCCGGAGCGACGAACGACGGCGATGTCGCTCGGTTCTGCTCGCTCGCTCGAGCTCGACCTAGCTCAGAGGAAGGAGGAAGGAGGATTGGGACGGCACGGGAAGCTTCGAGGCGACCGTGAGAGGAGAAGAGCGGCGTCGGGCGCGATTGCCGACGCGTGGACGCGCTCGCCGGCGTTCAGTCGCCGGTATGGGCGCGGGCGTGCACAGTGCTGAGCACTGGAGATGCACTGTTTCTTCGTTTAATGATTTTGGCTCGAATTTGAACAGTTGAAACTCCAAATTTCATATGGGAACATGAAATTTGGCCAAAATAAAAGTTATAGAGAAAAAGAAGATCTACAACTTTCATTTTGGGCGAAAGTTGATTTGAGGCTCGGATCAAGGACAAAAACGAGATCGAACACAGCTAAGTAGATGTTTACTAAGCGAACGCGATTAGCGTTAACGACGAATTTGAGTCCACGATTAGCGAGTTTAACTCAAGATTAGCGAGACGATTAACACAGGGGTGTTACAGCCTTCCCCCCTTAAAAGAATCTCGTCCCGAGATTCAGGCATGAAGGAATAAAGACAGATGAGAGGGTTCGAAGGCGAATTACCTGGATGGGCGTTTAAAAACTCCGGATACTTGGATTTCAGAAATTCCTCCTTCTCCCAAGTCGCTTCATCTTCGGAGTGATTACTCCATTGAACTTTGTAGAATCGGTTGGTGGTGCGACGAGTAACTCGATCCTTGCGATCAATGATCTTGATAGGATGCTCAGGATAGGTGAGATCAGACCCTAATTGAATCGAGTCACTTGCCACAGCTTCAGTCGGAACTCTAAGGCACATTCTGAGTTGCGATACATGGAAGATGTTATGAACTGCAGAAAGATTCGCTGGAAGATCCAACCGATAAGCCACAGGACCGCATCGTTCCACAATTGGATATGGACCGATGTAGCGGGGAGCTAGCTTTCCCTTTATTCCAAACCTTTGCACGCCTTTCCAAGGTGATACTTTTAAATAGACATAGTCACCGACTTTAAAGACGAGTGGATCTCTTCTTTTATCCGCATAGCTCTTCTGTCGGGACTGTGCAATCTTTAAGTTGGCTTGGATAAGGCGGACTTGTTCTTCGGCCTCTTGAACCATGTCGGGCCCAAAGATTGTTCTTTCCCCTGTTTCAGACCAATTGAGAGGTGTACGGCAGCGACGACCATACAATGCTTCAAATGGAGCCATTTTGATGCTTTCTTGATAACTATTGTTATAAGAGAATTCAGCTAACGACAAGCATTGATCCCATTTCTGTGGATAGGTCAAGACGCAAGCACGGAGCATATCTTCCAAAATTTGATTTATCCTCTCGGTTTGACCGTCTGTTTGAGGGTGATATGCAGAGCTGCGAATAAGATGTGTTCCCAAGCAAGCATGTAATTGCTCCCAAAAACGGGCAACGAACTGAGTTCCTCGATCGGAAATGATAGTCTTTGGCACACCATGTAAACATAGTATGCGATCCATGTACAATTCCGCATATTGCTTAGTCAAGTACGTCGTCTTAACTGGGAGGAAATGTGCCGACTTGGTTAACCTGTCGACCACAACCCAAATAGAGTCATAACCCTTTTGAGTTCGAGGTAAACCGACGATGAAATCCATGCTTATATCTTCCCATTTCCATTCTGGAATATTCAAGGGCTGGAGAGTTCCAGCTGGTCTGAGATGACTAGCCTTAACTCTTCTACAGATATCACACTCGGACACAAACTTGGCAATTTCTCTTTTCATCCGAGTCCACCAGAATCGTTGCTTCAGGTCTTGGTACATCTTGTTGCTACCCGGATGAATTGATAGTCGTGAAGTATGGGCTTCATCAAGGATCTGTTTTCTGAGCTCAAAGTTTTTAGGCACCACTAATCGGTTCTTGAACCATAACACATTCTCAGCATCCTGGTGGAAGCAATTCACTTTAGGGTCTCCTTCTAATAGTCTTCTCTGAATTTCCTTCACCCCTTTATCTTGCTTTTGTGCCGCTATGATGAGATCGCGAAGAGTAGGAGTAAGCTCTAGATGAGCCAATGTGCCATGTGGTACAATACTTAAATTCAGCTTTTCCATTTCAAAGCAAAGAGATTCGCTTAATGGTATAGCTGAGATGCAATGACAGTGAGCTTTGCGACTCAGCGCATCGGCAACTACATTTGCCTTGCCAGGATGATAATGCACTTCGAGTTCATAATCTTTAATCAATTCAAGCCATCTTCTTTGACGCATGTTCAAATCAGTTTGAGTGAAAAGATATTTGAGACTCTTGTGATCGGTATAGATGTTGCACAATGAACCTAAAAGATAGTGTCGCCAGATCTTCAGTGAATGGACCACAGCTGCTAATTCAAGATCATGAGTGGGATAGTTTTCTTCATGACGCTTGAGTGATCGAGATGCATAAGCAATCACTCGGTTCTCCTGCATCAGAACACAGCCGAGTCCTGTGCCTGAGGCATCACAGTAGACATCGAATGGTTTTGTAGTATCTGGTTGGGCCAAGATTGGAGCAGAAGTGAGAAGTGTCTTCAATTTCTGGAAAGCTTCCTCACATTGATTACTCCAATAGAACTTGACACCCTTTTTCAGAAGTTCAGTCATCGGCTTCGCAATTCGGGAGAATTCTGGAATAAATCGTCGATAATACCCAGCTAAACCCAAGAAACTGCGGATTTCAGGAACTGAAGTGGGGGCTTCCCAATCGAGTACATCCTGTACTTTACTGGGATCCACAGAGATGCCCTCAGCAGATATGACGTGACCGAGGAATGGTACTTCCTTCAGCTAGAAGTCACACTTGCTGAATTTGGCATAAAGTTGGTGCTCTCTCAGACGCTGAAGTACTATATGAAGATGCTGGGCATGTTCTTCCTCATTCTTGGAGTAGATCAAGATGTCATCAATGAAGACCACGACGAACTTGTCTAACTCCGGCATGAATACCGAATTCATGAGGTACATGAAATACGCTGGAGCATTGGTTAATCCAAAGGACATCACCAAATACTCGTATAACCCATAACGAGTAGAGAATGCTGTTTTTGGTATATCCACCGGTCTGATTTTTATCTGATGATAGCCAGATCGAAGATCTATTTTTGAGAATACCTTAGCTCCGGCTAGTTGATCAAAAAGGATATCAATACGAGGAAGTGGATATTTGTTTTTGATGGTGACTGCATTTAGAGGTCGGTAATCCACACATAGCCTCAGCCCGTGATCTTTCTTCTTTACGAACAGAGCCGGGCAACCCCAAGGTGAGGTGCTCGGTCGGATATAGCCTTTATCCAGCAACTCTTGTAACTGGATTTTTAATTCAACTAACTCACTGGGAGTCATTCTATATGGCCTTCGAGATATGGGGGCTGTGCCAGGCTGTAACTCAATGACAAACTCAATATCCCGATCGGGAGGCATACCTGGCAAGTCCTCCGGAAACACATCGGGGTACTCACAAACCACTGGAATTACCTCTAGGATTTTCCCCTCCAAATGGTATATGACAGTGGCTGGAATTGCATGCTGGGAAAGATGAATGTCCATAGAACCATACATAGAAGAGTTGAACTGAAGAATACGAGAAGAGGTATTGATGATAACGCCATGCTTCTTCATCCAATTCATTCCAAGTATGATATCTATCCCCTGGCTTGGAAGGACAATGGGAGTGAGTGGAAAATTTTTCCCACCCAAGGTAAGGGGAACATTTCGAACTACTTGGCCAGCATTTAATCGGGTGCCAGGTGTCTGAATAATGTATGGTCTCTCTAAGCATGTTACTTGTAAGTGAAGTCGTGTCACACATGCTTCACTGATAAAGTTATGAGATGCTCCAGAATCAAATAGCACAGTAACAGGGCATTGATTAATGGAGAACGTACCCGCCATCACTTGGGTGCCCTCCGGAACTTCCTCCAGAGTGGTGTAGTTCACACGACCAGTCTTGGCAGGTACAATCTTCTTTTTCTGATCCTTCTGGCTGGAACCTTGACTCAGTGCTGGAGTCTTGTAGATATTCTGCCGAGGTGGCAGACGGCAGTCTCGTGCAAAGTGCCCCAGGTTACCACAATTGTAACAAGGGTAGTTGTTGGGGCGTGGAGCTTGTAGCATTAGCGGCCTCTGCTGCTGTGTCGGGAAACGAGGTGCCCACTGCTGCTGTTGCTGGGGTGGCCTAGCGACCCAACGGCCCTGCTGTGGAGGACGGTTTGAAGCCTGCTGATTCCCTGTCTGAACCAGCTTGTACCTCTGGGGTGCATTGCTGGAGGATCCAGCAGGTGCTTTTCTCTTCTTATCAGCTTTGTGTGCCAGCGTGGCATCTTCCTGCGTGATGGCCTTATTAACCAGATCAGTAAAGTTGTTGCACGTGGTGAGAGCTAGCTTGTCTTGAAGCTTTGTGCTGAGTCCCCTTCTGAAGCAATCCTGCTTCTTCTCATCAGTATCCACATGAAAACCGCCGTACTGAGATAGCTGATTGAAGGTTTGAGCATATTGCAGCACGGTGTTAGTCCCTTGCTTCAGGGCTAGGAACTCTGCCATCTTTCTCCTCATCAAACTGGTAGGGATGTGGTGTGCTTTAAAAGCTGCCACAAACTCATCCCAGGAGAGACGTGTACCAGCGGGAAGTAGAGCCTTGTGATTGACCCACCATATTTTCGCAGGTCCTCGCAGCTGTTGCGCTGCAAAGGCGGCTTTGTCCATCTCTGTGCAATTGAGGATGCTGAACTTATCCTCAATGGTGCGAATCCAGGCATCAGCCTCAAGGGGATCATCGGCCAAATGGAACAGAGGTGGCTGGGTGGCCAGAAAACCGACATAGTCAGTTTCTGCGGGTGCTAGCGGGGGAGCATGTCGACCTCTGCCGGCATTGACCTGGGCTTGCACCAGTTGCCTTATCAACTCCGTCTGCTCGTTGCGGTCGGCGATAAGAGCTGCAACAGCTTGAGCCAAAGAGGGAGGTTGCTGGGGCAGTGCCTCGTGATTGTCATTGTCATGGTTATCACCCATCTGCAAAATAGTCATTCCCCTGGTTAGCCATTTCGCTATCAGGACTAATTCATGCAAGTAAAGAATGTGCATATATAATATGAACACACGGCATGAATCATTTCTCTCGCGAGATGGTTCACCAAGGGAATTAAATTTACTTGCTTCGGTTGAAACCGTCTCACCCAACAATTTCTGTCCAGAGTAGTTCTAACGTATGCAATACTAAACATCGCTCACAAGTTTTCAGTTTTGAAGACGATCAAAGCGCAACTCAAAGCTGAAATTTCACACACTGACAGAAAAGATCATTACGGGAGTAAAATTTACAATAAGCAGCCACGCTGCTTCAGCTGGAACTAGATTCAGTACAAACCAAGCCGTGTTACGGCAACAAACTAACATGGGAGAAGGGTTCACAAACGACCCTACAACACACCACTACGGGGTCTTACACGACCCAGCTACACACCACACTAGGAGGGTTATCCTACATGACTCGAACTACTGAGCCACAAAAGAATTCTCAACCCAAGGTTAGCCTAAAGCTCTATGTTGGTCATCCTACCCAACTATCCTACAGTAAGGCTACACTGCAAGGGGAGAATCAACACTATCCATCCACGTCCTCACGGAGTCCCAGGTCCCGACTCGACTCCAGACACTCCCTCGATCTCCTCAGGGTCCTCTTCCTCTTCTTCTTCTTCTGGCTCCTCCTCTACTGCATCAGCCTCCATCTCTGCTGCTGCCTGCACCTGAGCCTGGGCGTCCTCAATCCACTCCTGGGCCTGCTGAAGCTGCCCCTCAAGGTGCTGCACCATCTGAGTCCTGTTCTCTAACTCCTCCTGCAACTCCTGAATCCTGATCTTCCTTGCTCTGGACTTGGCCTTCAGGGTCTTGATCTTGTCCTGGGTACCAATCATGTGCTGCTCATGGAGGTGAGCCTCTCGAGCCTTGCTCCTGCATATCGCATTCTCCTCACGAAGCTGCTCATACATGTTACTCAAAGCTGAGGAGTAGCTGAACGAGAGTGCTGTCCTGACGCTGTAGTCGGGCATCATGATGTTCAGGTTGCGGTTAACCCGATCTGCATAGGCCTGAGTGGTCTCATCCCTCAGAGGAAACACACTGTAAGGAGTATCTATCACCTCTGCATTATGCTTTTCTGAGAACTCCTCAATGGCCCTCCTAGCTGCAATCTCCCAGGAGTCTGCCAGCTTCCTACCATAGACAGTGAGCTGCCACGAGTCCCAGTCCAGGCGAGCGGGGCAAGCAGGAATCTTCACAACCATCTGACAGCGCTCGGTGCCCAGCAAGCTAGACTCGTGTCCGGAGTACTGTGGGGGCTCAGTGTAGTCAAACGCCCTGAGCATCTGCCACAGCAGACGAGGAAAGTGGCCGGTGTGGAGGGCACTGGAGTGCGCCCAACCCTCAGCGTCCACGATCACGTGCGTGAAGCTAGCCATCTGTAAGAACACATAGTGCTGACGTAAGTGACAGTTTTCAAAAGAAACAAGTTTAAACTTGGTAACGCAACACAAATAAATTTTTAAGAACACATAGTAAAAACATAGTGATCCAAATAAATTTTTGTGAAGCGCAACCGAAGGTAACAAAACAAACACACAACTCAGGAATACAAGATGCATGCCACGTTCTAGCGTATCTCACCCAAACAAGTACCAAAATATGGTATACGAGAACAATTGGTGGCACAATTACGTACTCTCCCTATATATAGACTAGTCGTTCCTACGATCAAGGATTTTATAACGCGCTTAACGTGGTTAGTTTCCTGCAGGAGAACACAGAGACAGATATAAATATCCATTTCTGGACCCTTCGTGCCAGCACACACGAACGGCCCCCATGTGTCCTACGCCACACGGGTAACGCATATGCAGTTTCCCACATATTCACACATACATTACCATCCACTATAGAGATGGCACCCAGACGTTCGACGCTGAATGGGCAGCGCTGCATACGTCATAACAACGTATTCACTTCCCGTACACTCGCCTTAC
The DNA here is from genome assembly GCF_016808335.1 of Panicum virgatum. Classification (NCBI taxonomy): domain Eukaryota; kingdom Viridiplantae; phylum Streptophyta; class Magnoliopsida; order Poales; family Poaceae; genus Panicum; species Panicum virgatum. The sequence continues at coordinate 33,265,400 of NC_053148.1, read as the reverse complement.
GGGACATCCAAGGGTAGACGTGTCCCAAGGGTCACGGTCATGGCCAACCGCATGACAGGTTTACATCTCGTAACATTGCCTTACGAAATGGCCGTGATCACAATCACACGACATGAAATCCGCACTCCATATCAGGCGGCAGATAGCGACAGGCTCATTTGAATTGAGCCTTATCACCTCCTCGTATGCTCAACATACGGGACCCGCGCACGTATGAAACACGTGGGCTATTCTAAGGACTACCAGAATGCTTACCTTGCTTACCTCAACGTAGGTGCGTCGTTACCGAAATAAGGTTTAACAAAAAGTAAAAGCTGGAAGTGCTGGAATAAAATAGATACTTAGTTGCCACCTAACCTATATAACATAATTAGGGCATACGAACTATCTATTCTATTCCTTAGCGCATCTAGCGTCAACTTTTCGAAAACTTTAAATCGTTGCAAGGTAATCACCCCAGTGCAATTTAGAGCTCTGATGCCAGCTGTAGCAGCACCGTCCAAATTAGACCGGCTTAAATGCACTAACCATCATCTTAATACTTAATCCAGTTACTGTGCACTTAAAACGGTGTAACCTGACAGGCTGTCGGGTAAAATCCCGATTAAACTACTGTACTCCAGGATCACAATTGCACTTAGACCCGTACGAAGACGAGCACAGGTGTTACCCGCATACAGAAATCTTCAAATTAATTTACAACACCAGTTTTACATAAAAGTCTTAAATACAAACAACAGAGTTCAAACGCACAGCGGAAGTTTAAAACTGAGTTTGAAATACAATACGATAGCTACGACGACGATAAAAGGTGAGCTCCACATCCTGCCCACCGATGTGACGCCAACCTGCCCAATCTTCACGGGGAAGACGGGGCCCACTCGACGGTCCAACCTGGAGGAAGCGGCTGTCCAATCCAGGACGCACAGATCTCCTCGAAGTCCGCCGGGACACAACCTGCTCAAAAGGGGTTACAACAACAACCCTGAGTATACTAATACTCAGCAAGGCTTACCCGACTCTGGGTATACTTAGCCCATTACCTAGACATGCAAAGCTTTTTGGCTCTGGAGTTCTTTTGCTGAAAGGCTGCTAGAAGTGAATCCTTACTTTCAATATTTTAGCTCCATTTAGTATACCAAGTATTACTAAATTCGCCTATTCATCTAAAACACACATGGTGGATCAGATTATCTTTTAGTAACTCCAAACCAGTCTTTTCCATTCTGTTTCCATTCCACTTTCTTACTACGATGTGACAAAGAGATCAAGGCTCTCATAACCGCGAGTCACGGCGAATCGATCCGATTTAACCTTGCAAGGTGGACCTAACTCACACGACACATGCAAGCCCCGTCGGGCCACTCGCGTCAACTGTTTCCACATTACCACGGCATCTGAACTACGCCTGCTAAAACCCAGGTGATGGGCCCCTCGCAGTGAACTCCCGGAGAACCCGGAGGCGGCATCCTATCCAACACCCGCCAACTCCCACGCCCAGCGTAGCATGGCGGAATTCAAATTACCGCTGTAAGGTGGTACACAGCTTACCGGTTTCGACTACCTCCTACTTCCGGTATGTGGTTAGTACTGTTCAATCCTCGATCAGCACTGCCAACAACGGAACGGTCCTCAATCGACACAGGCGGAGCTTACTTTCCATCCATTCCATACCAAAACCAACTCATTTCCGCCCGGTCTCCATTTCTCTTTACTCAACAATTCATTTCAAGCCCAAGCTAAGGGATCAAGATCCTAAACTCGCGAGTGACAGCAATCACTCGACTTCTACCGAAAACCTATTTAGCAAAGCATAGCTATCGACACCTGCATACTAGTATAGGCCCACGGTACCTAGGGAACATGCATACTATGGTTCCATTCAACTCCTAGAACATAAATGCACAATACTTAAATAAACAATGAATACTTTAAATTATGGTTATGCTCCGGGGCTTGCCTTGCAAGTCAGCGGGGTTAACTAGGTCTGCTGGAGCGTGCTCAACGGCGACCTGCTGCTGATCCTCTGCTCGTGGCTCCTGGACCGGCTCAACGATCAGCTCGTGGACAGCGTCGGTCGTGGCGTCTACACGAATAAAATATGTCATGCAACAGATAGGACACAGAGCAATGCATAAGAGCTTACGATGCGAAAACAAGGTTTAAACATTTAGCCTGAGGTGTTTCCTTTGAAAACAACTACTAAAACGACTTAGGTTAGCATGGATTAACAGGAATTTGCTTTGCATGCACGAAACAAAATAACTAACCCTAGCAAGCCAGCGAAGTATAAACAGATCTACCTAAAAGTGCATAGCAACAGGCCCTGAAACTTTTACAGTGGACTATACATGAAATGAGTAATCCACTGCAAATTTTTCATAATTTTTAGAGTAACAAAACAAGTGGTACAAAATAAACTAAGTTAAACACAAATTGAATTTTTCATCAGAGAAAAAGTGATAAAATGCATGATTAAGTATTTTTCCTCTGAAGATCCAGATTTTAGAAACCTAACAAAATTTGTTTGGCATTTTTCGCATTTATCTGTGAATTTCTACACAATTATGAATTATCAGCTGAAATAATTGAAAGAAACATAAAAGATAAAGGGGGGGGCGCTGACAGCCGGGCCCCACTTGCCAGGGACCCAGGCTCGCCCCCCACCTCCTCTGTTTCGCGCGCACGGGCGGCGCGCGGCCGGGCGCAGCCCGCGGCGGCGCTCCCCGCCGGCGGGGCCGGCCAGCGGCGCTGCGGCGGCCGGGCCGAGGCGCCAGGCGGCCGGGGGGGGCAGGGCGGCGAGGCAGGCGCGGGCGCGCGGCGGAGGGCGGCGCAGGCGGGGCGCGGCGGCCCGCGGCGGCGCAGGGCGGGCGCGCGGCGGCGGCCGGTGTTCCGGCGTGGCCCGGGCCGGCCGGCGGCGAGGGCGGGCGGCGCGAGCTCCAGGGAGCCCGGGTGGCCCTAGGGCGCGCGAAGGTGGCGCCAGGGAGGAGCAGAGGGGGCTAGCGGCGTGTGCGGGCGGCGGCCGGCGTGCTCGCGGCGGCGCGGCGGCGCTCCGACGGCGGTGGCCGCGGATTTGGGTGAAGAGAGGGTCGGGGAGCGAGAGCAGGTTGCGGGGAAGCTCACCGAGGATTCGTTTTGCGCGAAGGAAGGCCGGAAGGTGGTGCTCGACGTGGGGGTGGCGAAGCTCGGGGCGACGGCAATGGTGGCCACGGTCTGGAGCTCGACTTTGGCCGGGGTAGGGCACGGCCGCGCTCGTGGAGGGATGGAGGAGCTTCGGGGCGGGGTCGCGCAGCTCGGAGTGCGACGGATTGAGGTGGGACGGCGAGGGTTGGCCGGAGCGACGAACGACGGCGATGTCGCTTGGTTCTGCTCGCTCGCTCGAGCTCGACCTAGCTCAGAGGAAGGAGGAAGGAGGATTGGGACGGCACGGGAAGCTTCGAGGCGACCGTGAGAGGAGAAGAGCGGCGTCGGGCGCGATTGCCGACGCGTGGACGCGCTCGCCGGCGTTCAGTCGCCGGTATGGGCGCGGGCGTGCACAGTGCTGAGCACTGGAGATGCACTGTTTCTTCGTTTAATGATTTTGGCTCGAATTTGAACAGTTGAAACTCCAAATTTCATATGGGAACATGAAATTTGGCCAAAATAAAAGTTATAGAGAAAAAGAAGATCTACAACTTTCATTTTGGGCGAAAGTTGATTTGAGGCTCGGATCAAGGACAAAAACGAGATCGAACACAGCTAAGTAGATGTTTACTAAGCGAACGCGATTAGCGTTAACGACGAATTTGAGTCCACGATTAGCGAGTTTAACTCAAGATTAGCGAGACGATTAACACAGGGGTGTTACACCACCCCTCCCCCCTTCGGATCGCGGCGCAGGAGGGCGACGCGCCCACACCGCTAGGAGCCCGCACTCCCCCGCCGCCACCCCTTCGGATCGTGTTGCAGGAGGGCGGCGCGCACGCGCCCCCGCCGCCAGGAGCCCCCTGCGCCAGCACCGCGGTCGATCCGCGCGCCGACGACGCGGCGCCAGGAGGGCGTTGCGCGCGGACCCACCCCCGCCAGGAGGCCCCCGCGTTGCGCTGCAGGAGGGCGGCGCAGGAGGGCGACGCGCCCCCGCTGCCAGGAGCCCCCCCCCCCCACACGCTCGTCGCCGTCGATCCGCGCGCCAGCTCCGCGCCAGCACCGCCGATCCGCGCACCAGCCCGCCGGCGGCGGGGATGCAGGGGCTGGCGCCGCTGCTGGTGCCAGGGGCGACCGGAGACGACGCGCGGAGCAGGGCGACGGCACACCCCGGCGCTGCTGGCCGCCGCCCCGCGGCGGCAGGGCGCCCGTGCTGCGGATGGGCGCCGAGTGCCAGGCGTGGATGGGCGTCGCCAGGAGCCACGAGGCCATCGTCGCGGGCCTCCGCGCCACGCTCGACCAGGTCCTCCTCCGGCCGCCCACCAGCTGCGCCGCGGGTGACGGTGGCGGGGCCGAGGACGCGCGGTCGTGCTGCTTCCAGGCGCCGCGGGCGCCGGCCGCGGGCGACGGCCCTTCGTCGCCACCGTCGTGCAGGACCTACGGCGGCGGCGAGGCGCGCGTGCTGCTGCTCCCGTGACGGCCGGAGGAGGACCTGGTCGAGCGTGGCGCGGAGGCCGAGGACGCGCGGTCGTGCTGCTTCGAGGCGCCGCGGGCGCCGGCCGCGGGCGACGGCGCTTCGTCGCCACCGTCGTGCAGGTCCTGCGGCGGCGGCGAGGCGCGCGTGCTGCTGCTCCAATGCCGGCACCTGTGCCTGTGCCGCGCGTGCGAGGCCGGCGCGGACGCGTGCCCCGTCTGCGCGGTGGCCAAGAACGCCTCGCTCCTTGTCCTGGTCTCCTGAAGCCTACGGCGTCCGTTCGCCCGTCCGTGCGCATGCCAAGAGCCCAAGACCCAAGGTGCAATAATGTCTTTTCATCTAATTTAACAGTCAATCTAACAGCTGACTCACGGAATGGCACTGAGGGGATTGGAGTAAAATTTCAGTGGCAATGAAGAGATGGCCTAAATTTTGATGGCATTAAAGGGATTGCCTTAAATTTTGATGGCATTGAGGGAATTAACTCCATAAAGAACGCCTAAAACGGAGCTAGAACGTGAAAACTACGCTTAAAACAAGATTCAGGGACTAAACTGTAAGAAAAATAGAGTTACAGGGGGTTCTGGGCAAAAACCAGGGGTTTTTGTGCAAAAACCAGAAAGTTCTAGGGGCTGACATGCAAAAAGACCTTAACTAGATGGCGGGTTCTATTTTAAATAAACTCAGGGGCCTAAACATTAAAACCAGGGCTTAGATTGAAATACTTTTGAATACAACTGGAGTGCGGGTTGATTTCGGGAAAACCCGGGGGGTCTTTAACAAAAGCGCCAGGCGCTGACCGGTATCTTCCCCGTTTGACTCCGGCGCGGGCTGCTGTGTGCCGTAGGATATTGATCCGGCGCCTGAGAGCAAAGGGGGCGCGGGGAAGGTGGCGCGGCTCACCGGAGCAGGAGCCCCCGCGGCGGCGCTTCACCGGAGTTGGCTACTCGGCCGCTCCGGGGCTCGATTCGGCACGGGTTCGGGTCAGGGAGGTAGCTCGCGACACGGGTAAACTACTGCAGGCAACAGCTGGGTACAGCAGGGCTCGGGGGCACAAAAGCGACTGCGGCGGCGGCTCTGGGCGTTGGTGCTCGCCGGCGTGCGGTGTACCGGCACCTAGGACATGCCCTGGCCTACGGGAACTTGCAAAAGCATAGGAAGGTTGGGCAGCGGCTTACCGAGGGTTCGGATTGGCCTGAGATGGAGCGCAGCGGGGTCGACGGCGGGGCCCGGTGGCGGTGCACAGGTGGCGCTCGGGTCCGGGATGATGGAGCGCGCCTCCGAGCTCCTGGATCACACGGGAAGCTTCGCGGTCGATCTGCGAACGCGGGAGGTGGGTCAGTTGAACCTGAGGAACGCCGGCGGGGAGGGATTGCATGGGAATGGATTTACCTACTCTGACGGGTTCGAGTGAAATCCCGGCGCGGCACGGGACTAGGGTCGAGGCAAAGGCCTCAGGAAGGTAGCCGGCGTCGAGGCGGTGCTCCTGGGTGATTTGCGGTGGCTGTGAGGCACTGGCGCGGTGAGAGCACGGCGGCGCAGAGACTCTGCACCGGCGATGGCGTGGCGGAGGTGGCTAGGGTTTGTTGGCGGTGGTTGTGAGGTGAGATGGGGAGCAGGGAGATCCGTGGGGTGGTTTAAAGAGGATGGCCGAGGATCTCGGCGTGCGCTCGGATAGGAAGGCTCGTCGGGATCTCGGCGTGACGGTTGCACGGCTGAGTAGGGTGCGGCGGGCGGAGCTAGGGTTAGAGGCGGCTTCGGGATGGGAGGAGGGCACAGGGGGGCTGCGGTCGCCAATTAAAGGGGGAGCCGGGGATCTCGGTGTGCGGGCCTGAGGGAAGGTCGCGGCGAGATCACGGCCGGGGATTGCGGGGAGGCCGGTGTTGCGTGGCGCGGCGGGGAAGGCGGAACTGACGAGTGGGGCCGCGCTGTCAGACACAGAACGGGACAACAGGCACGAGCGAACGCAGGCGAGAGCGGGCTGAGCGCGCGTGCGGGTGGAGTGCCTGTCGGGCGGGCCCGTCTTGTCAGCGTCGCGGAAGGACGAAGCGCGTGCGGGCGTGGGCGCTAGCTGGAGCGGGTTGAGCGGAGGGCGTGAGGAGGAGGTACAGCCATCCTGGGTCGATCCGGAAGGGAGATGGGCCGAGCGCGGGGAAAGGAAGGAGAGGGCTGGGCCAGCTTGCGGGTTGGGCTGAGCGGGTTGCTGGGCCGCGGGCTGGAAAGGGAGCAGGCTGGGCTGCAACAACTTTTGGGCTGGGTTTTCCTTCTCCTTTCTTTTTCTTTCTTCTTTTCTTTTCAAACTCCACTCAAACTATTTGAATTCAAACTCCTATGCACTCAAACAAACAATGCACCAGCATGAATGCACAAATAAGTTAGCCCTACAATAAATTTTAATTACTTTATGAAGCAAAAATAAATTATAAATGCAAGGCTAAGCAAATTAATTCCTAGAAAATTAAATAAACCAATTAAATTTATTATTAATTGCTGAAATTTAGATTAGGGTGTTACAGCAACCCACTCCCCGCACCCGCCGTAGCTCCCGCCGTTGCGTCGGGCGTTTGCAGCGCCTGGTGATGGCGCACTCGCCGCAGCCGTGTTGGGTGCCACCAGGTTAGCGAAAACCGCTGCACCCGGGCTCCTCGCACCCGCCGTCGTCGTCGAGGCCCCTGCCGCCTGGACCCCCACTGACGAGCCAACGGCGGTGGAAGAACTGTTAGGGCGAGAAGCCCTGGCGAACAAAGAGAAGAAGCCTTCAGCATAAGACCGAGCACCGAGAACAAGGGGAGTGAACAACATAACACTAACCCTGAAGCGCTGGGTCTCCAGCATCCTCGGAGGCTCGATGGTTGCTCCTGCTGCTGCTGCTACTCCCGTGGCTGCCGCTGCTGCTGTTGCTGCCGGGGGGAGTTATCTCTCGGCGGTGGTTGTGGCGGTGCGGCTACTCCGGAGGTCCCGCGAGAGCCGGGGGCCCGGGAACTACCCTGGCCCGCGTCCTCAGCGGTCCTCTGATGTTTCGTGGCGGGCTCCGCAACTGGGGTCCCGTCGCCCCGGTGCAACCTGCGCCGGCCCGTTTCCTCCTCCGACGCGCCGGAGCTGCTCCGAGCCAGGCTGGGACCGCTCGTAGTGGCGCTACCAGCCACGGCCTGCTTGCCCTTGGCAGTAGGGCCGGACCCCGCGACGCTCGGCACGGCTTGTTCCCCGGACGCACCAGGGATCCGAATCCCACAGTCCGGGTCGCCTCCGGTCTGGCGTGCGGCCAGCCCACCATCGTCGAGAGTCGGCAGGGTGGCCAGCACCGCGGTCATCAGGTGCGAGTCCTGGGGAAGGATCAGGTGCTCCGGGATGAAGACTTCCCCCGTCACCGCCCGCACCAGGACCTCCATGGCATCCTGGGTCAGGTCGCTGTCCTCCCCGCGGTGGGTCCTGCAGCAGTCGTTGATGCCGGTGAAGCTCCAAGCAGGACGCGGTCGCTGCTTCAGGGGGGCGATTCGGCGCTTCAGGAAGTCCCCGAGCACGTGCAGCGAGGTGAGGCCGCTCTCCGCCAGCGACCTGATCTTGCTCAGCACGGAGTCGAAATCCGGCAGCAGGGACGGCATGGCCCTCCAGGATAAACGGTCGGAGGCAGGTCCCTCGGTCGGCATGACCAGGCGCTCGTTGGCTTCGGTGGTGGCGATGACCCACTCCCTGCGCCACTCCTCCCACTTCCCGCCAGTGAGCTCGGGGATGTACGGTGACCGCAGGTCACTCCTCGTTTGGAAATAGTACGCCCCCACTTCGTCTTTGTTCTTCCCGGACTTCACCAACTGGAAGAAGTGGCGGAAGAGGAGGACGCAGGGCCGCACCCCCACGAACATCTCGCACAGGTGCACAAAGATGGCCGTCAAGAGGATGGAGTGCGGCGTGAGGTGTTGAAGCTGGAGGCCGAAATCTTCCAGCAGCAGCAGGAAGAATGAGGAGATCGGCAACCCCAGGCCGGTGGAGATGTGCGAGATGAACAGCACAAACTCCCCGGCGCGCAGGCTGCCGAGGGGAACCGAGCCTGCTCGAATCCCCCAAGCAGTCTCCTATGCACTCCACCCAAGCAGGCGGCGCACCACGCTCAGCTCCTCCTCGGTCTGGAAACGGCGGGGATGAGCAAGGGATGCCATCTCACTATGGAGGTGAGGAGCAATCTGCGCGGGGGGAGCAAGGGGCGAGGAAGCTCGAAGGCAAAGGGGTGCAAAGGTTGGAAGGAAGAAGGCGAATGCGGGAAAGTAACCGCGGTATGCGGTTCGCCCCTTTATGAAGCCTGACCCAACCGGGCGCCCCGGAACCGTCGCTGGAACCCAAGCGACGCCCGCACCTGGTGTTAACCGCACAGTCCATGACAACGGAGCCCAGGCCCGCCTGTCAGGGAGAGCGGGTAACAAACATAGGTGTGAAAAGGCGGGATCTGAACCGTCACCTGTGCGCGAAGCGAGGCGGAAGCTGAGCTGACGTGCGCGAATTAAGCGCTGGCATGACCAAGCTTTTCGGGAACTGCGCCGGTGGTAAATATCCCGTTTACTCCGGCCGCAACAATGCCGAGCGTCGCGCGCGTGACTAGGTGAACCACTGAGCGTGGGAGCCACGAGTCAGTAAGCCGTTACGATGTGATGAGGCAGCAAATAATCCGATGGATGGTCAAAGCCGGTCAAGACCCCTGCAGTAAGAGGCTGCAAGTTATGCATAGCCAAATCGCAGTAGTGGCCCCACCTGCGGGTTCGTACTTCCCCCGAGGTGGGCCCGGGGGCCACTATCGGTACCCTATAGCAGGGATACCCACTTCTACTGCAGCAAAGCAGGACTCGCGTGATCAACCGTAACTTCGCGATAAGGGGCGGAGCAGCCGGGCCCTACGGGTCAGGCTCCTACCTTACCGGGCCAACGGCCCCGGACCCGCTCCTCGCTCTGGGATGGGTCCGGCGACACCATGTGTCCCTGAGGAATGGAAGCTCCGAGCCAACAGCCGAGGGCCCAGACCCACATAGGGGTCCGGGACCTCCCCGCATCTGTCCGGATCTCCCACGCGCGAAGAGCCAGCATACTGCTGGGGGGTCCGGAGGCTCCACGGGTCCCGCAGGCGCGGGTATGGGCGTGGGTCTTCCACTGGAGGACTCGTCCACTCACCGCATTCAATGCGGGTGGTGGAGGCGTGCTCTGCTGCCGCGGCACGCGGGGCAGCCTTTGTCAGGCCTCACTGTAGACCGCGTATTACTGAGGTACACAGTGCAGCCGCCTGCGCCATACCCGCGTAGAGCCCGTCTGCTGCATTAATTGGATACGACGGCACGGCACTTTTCCATCATGCCGCCTACGCCGCAAGCTACACGGCCCGTTCAGCTACGTGGCAGGCGACGCCGCTAGCTACACCTGGCGCTGTCTCGACGAGACAGCGCCTAGTCATGCTGAACGGGGGATTCAAGGAGCAAGCAAGGAAATCCAGGAGAGAGATCTCCTTCGCCTACAACACCATAATGTATCAATAGTACGTTATTTTATACTGCATCGTTGGGCCCACCAGTCGGGGACCCAACGGCCATGTATGCGCCTCCCTTGAGATATAAAAGGGAGGCACTCGCTGTACACAAGGGCTCTCGAGCACACATAGACGCACGCTGGACCCAGACTCGAGCAATACAACACACAGTGGACGTAGGATATTACGCTCCGGCGGTCCGAACCACTCTAAACCTGCTGTGTTCATCGTGTTCTTGAGCGAGATCGAACTAATCCTATCTAACCCCTGAGTACTCACCCTCTGGGCTTAGTCGGGTGCATTCCGCCACCCGGCTGTGGTTTGCCACACCACGACAAAGTTGCATCCTCGTCCTTGACTATTTTCAGCACACCAATCCACAGCAGCACATTGTCTTCGGTGACACCGCAATCCCTTGCCATGTTCATGATGTTGTCAACAAGTGCCTCCTATGTGCTTTTTGTTCCTCCCTCACCTCATTCCTTTTGGACATGAAGCCCTCCATTGTTGTAGTCCTGTCTTTATGGTTGACGTTGAACTCTTTCATTTCGGACACCATGGCTTTGACTGCTGGGCTCTTCAACTTCTTCTTGGGGCTGGTTGCAGTACTGCACATGCTTTGGGTGCTGCTGGTCCTCTTGCTGCCAATGCTGATGGGGGTGTGCAGGTCTTGTTCTTCTTCTGAATCTTCTTCTTCATCACTTGGGATTTCGTCCAGGGGGTGTAATCTCCAGGAATAAAGGAAGTCGAGCCATCAACTGCAACTCCCATGAACATGTGGTCCAATTCTTCAAGATAAATTGGCCAACCGTGCTGCAGCTTTTCCACTCAGGATGCCCCTGCACAACATCAAGAGCATCATTAGAGTCTCATATCACGAGTAATCATCGATGCAGCACCTACCACCTGAAGGCACAGATTGCATACAAGACGTACTTGTGTGTTATTTTCCCACCATGTCTCAGTAGCAACTACAGAACCATCGGGTCTGCAGCCAAGCCCTGAATCAGTCCTGAGGTTCTGTATGAACTGCCACAAACCCTTCAGCTACCTATACCTGTTCCCAAATTGCTCGGTGTCCTGCATCAACCTAGTGGCAGCATAGAATCTGGATCGGACCTCTTTCCACCCAGACTTGTTCATCACACCCCTCATGCAGTTTCCATTATTGATTTGGTTGTAGTAAATACGACAAAAGGCCTGGGTATGTTCAGGAGTCCATGCTGCCCTGTTGGTTTTAGCCTAATCGAAGCATAAAATGAGCAGGAAATGTACGCAGCATGACACACAAGGTAATGCAGTCAACAGTCGGGACAAGTGTACACGAGCAATTCGTAAAAATAGAACAGACATAGCAAAGGGTAGGGGAACTTACCTGTATGGGACGACGACGACGGCCACCGCCTCGGGTGCCTTGGTCGGACGCCGCCGTTCCAGGTCAAGCCGGAGGTCGCCTTGCAGGAAGGTCAGCGGCCCCCATGGGTGCAGACCGGCCACCTTCTACAGACGCAGATCCACTGCCTCCAGCGGTGCCAGATCTGCGGGCACTGGCGGACGCGGTTCGGCCGCCTCCTCGACCGCAGCGTGGCCCGCATAGGCCGAGGGTAGGTTCTAGCCCCATGGAGGAACGTGAACGGGAGGAGGTAGCTCGCTTCCCTGGTGTAACATCCCTAAAATTCGCTAACCAAATTCACTCGCTAAAAACCATTTTCAAAACCTATTGCAAAAACTTATCTTTTTAGTTCAAACTCCTTTGCCATCTAATTTTCACCATGCATCTAATCTACATCCAATTACCTTTCCCGTTGCACTTTCTAATCAAGTTAATCTCTTTTTCTTCTCCATAAACCATTTGCTCTCCCCCCTCCAAGTTCTTGTGCTTGCATATGCAAGCTGCACACGCACAGGCCATCCACAGCATGCTGGTCACCTTGTTCCAGCAGCTGCCGCAGCATGCAAGCCATCCAAGCCAGGCACAGCACCACCACGCGCAGCACACCACCAGCACGCGCAACGCAAGCCGAGCAAAAGCCGGGATTCCCTCGCGAGCTTCGCGGGCAATGCAGCACGCCACACTGTGCCGCCCGCGTAGTGCCAAGCCGCTGCCGCCGAGTTGCCATATCGTCCCATCACCACGCCGAGCTGCTCGCCGGGCCAAAGCCGTGCCGGCCGCCGCGACCGCCGCCGTGAGACACAACGCCTCAGCCTCGCGTCCCACGAGCTCCACGCGCCCCGGGATGCTCACCGCGCTGCTCGCCCCTGCCCGACCTGGCTCGTCGCCTGCGCACCATCATCTCAGCACCACCGCTCCGCAAGCGACGCTCGCTAGCTGCTGTCCGGCCACAGCACCTCCATTGAAGGCGGCCGGTGGAGCGCTGGCACAGCTCGCCGCGGTCCCGAGCTCGCTGAGCCACCCCGCTCCGCGGCTCACCTTCTCCCTCGCCCCAACTCCTTCTTGCTCGGTTCTTCAGCAAGAAGAGAGCCACCGTCGATCTCCTCCATCGAGCCAGCCTAGTTCAATTCCTCCTACGGTGAGCACCTCCACGCCCTCCTCCACCTTCCCAAAGCTGCGCCCTTCCCTCTCCCTACCGGAGCCGAGCTCTCCACGAACTGCCATGGCCGCAATCAACGGCCGCCCGTGGACGACCACCTTCCACCCCCTCACCCATGCCCGGAGTCTCCAAAACTGAACCCCCTCACTCTCCTCTCTCTCCCCATGCCCTCGGATTTGAGAACCGTGGCCGGGAATGCCGTTTTGGCAGAGCTCCGAAAGCTCGAGCCTGCAGCCATGGAGGCGCAGAGGAAGGGGACGATGTCCCTGTTCTGTCCCCGTGACCCTCTCCCACATGTGCGCCTTGTTTAGTTCAGCCAGCCCACATAAACAAAACAAAAATACCAGCCCAAATGCTAGCCGCAAAGCCCAAACACCAGCCCAAATACACCACACGCAATTACCAGCCGTATACAGATTATGCCACCTCAATTTTCGGAATTAATTAAGCATCCAATCTCATAAATGCATTATCTCATCCATCCAAGCTCCGATTCACATGATTCTTCTTCCTAAATTCTTCTAAAATCATATACTATCTATTCCTCTAATTTTCATCTCCTCTTGAGCCCATATTATTTTATGTTTGTATTTATTTTTGTTTGTTTGTTGTTGTGCCATTCTCGCGTGTAGCCGACGGAGTGACTGACGAGGAGAACGCCGATGAGTTCGCCGACCAGTACCGCGAGCCCAAACCCGAAGGACAGTGCCACGATCAGGACTTCCCGGAAGGCTTTGCGAACGGCAAGTTCAATCTCATTTTTTGATGCATATTTTGTCCCAGTTTTATAAGCACAACATATTGGCCTGTTTTCAAAATTGCATATTGTTTTGCTGCTAAAACCCGGTTGGATAGCCACTCCTTGATTGCTTTGACCATTCCTTGATAACATAGGTTTATCTCTGAATATGATTTACTCCGTTTGGATGATAAACCCTGCTAGAGCGCTTAGGACCCAGTTACTCATTGCCCTTCAAATATTATTATGAAATATTTTCAAAACAAAGAAAAGCGTGAGTATCAAAATGGGAAAAATGAGATTTTTGGAAAATAAATGAAAGACATGCTTAGATGAGATGGATGGTGATTCCTGTGTGGGACGCCAAATGGTGCGCTCGTACCTGTGTGGTTGAGCAATATTGGGAGATATCCATCTTGTCACAATTAAGGACTGTGTTGATGTGTCATCTTGCCTGACTCAACTATCGTGCAAACCACTCGACCGTTGTATGTGGCAACGGCTTAGTATAAACCCCACTAGTTGGTCAGATAGCCATCAGGAGAGCTGAGAGCAACGGGTGATCAAGGAGAACGGATAAGATAGCGGTGACTTATGCCCCGGTTAAACCTCGATGATAGGTCGATGACCCCTTGGTGGATCCTGTGGTGGCTAGTCAGGTCTAGCTAAGGTGGGTAATGGTTTTGTTGGGATCTGCACCGACACTAAGGTGTTCGTGATGTGGTACCCCGCTTGTGAGTAAAGTTGCACACCTCTGCAGAGTATAAAATCTATTCGAATAGCCGTGCCCACGGTACTGGGCGAGTTACGGTTTGGTCACACAACTAGTGTTTCTTCTGGGAATGGATGGGTTGGCGTGAGTTGTTTTGTAAAAGTATTCGGCAGCTGTGCCGTGTGCTACGGCGGATGAGGATTCCGGTAGCAACTTATAAACTTGGATCCTATGTGGGTCAACCCTACGTGTAAAAATAATTGTTCTAAAAATCCTTTTCTTTCAAATAAACCCATGCATAAAAATTAGCTTTCTGCAAATTAAACCCTAGCCTTATCCTTAGTTTACCCTGTGCATATATTCTGTTTATACCCTCTCCATGGGTGTGGTTGGACTTGCTGAGTACGTTCGTACTCACCCTTGCTTAATTTTTTTCAGAGGAAGATCCAGACTTTATTCCCGAGGACTTTGAGTAGGGGTTCCGTTCTGCACCCAACCTTGCTTGTGGATAAGGTCACCCGCAGGAAGCTTCGTATGGCGCAAGGCTCTGATGACCTCTTTGTGCTTCACGTTCTTGTTTGGGTTGTAGATGTTGTCCCCGCGATAGTGGCGCTTCACTGCCCATTACCGCATAGAGTTGTACGGTGATGTACCACCTAATGTAATAAATGAGTAGTTGTACTGTATCGAGTACTTTTCCTTTGTTCTGGAATGCAATCCCAGAAGAAGGAAGATAAGTCGAGTAGTTGTCAAGGGATGTGAGTGTTTTCTTTTTCCAGAATGTAATCTGAGAAAAGAAATTTGTCTCAGAAAATCCCATTTTTATCGTAATTGGTAACTGACTGTTACTCTTATGCGTATTTACCTTTTGCCACCACTATTATTATAAAATAGAACGGTAAACTAGGTTTTACCCCACCGGCCGCCACTCCCCTCTTTACTGTTTAGATCTGTTCTTGCTCTTTGCCTCAAGCTTCCAGATCTAAAGCTCCTTGCTGCCTCTTGCTCCCAAATCCCTTAGGGTTTAGCCGTTGTATGCGCGTGAAGCGCCCTGTCGATTTCCAGATGGCTCCCAAGAAGACAAGCAAGGGCAAGGGTGTAGCCGCGGAGCCAACCCGCGAGGAAGGATGGGTACCAAGTATGTGTTCAATCTCCGACTTGGAAACCCTAGTTTCAGATGGTCTGTTGCCGGTGAAATCCGTCATCCAATGGCGTCCTGCCTTGGGTGAAGATCGTCCGTATGAAAATACGGGCGAAATCGTAGCTTTTGCCCCTTACTTTGAACGGGGATTGAGGCTCCCATGTTTGGTTTTCTTCTCTGGGCTTTTGCGTTACTACAGGATCTAGCTTCACCAATTGACCCCCAATTATTTTGTTCATATTTATATCTTCATGCATTTGTGCGAAGCTTTTCTGGGCATCGAGCCCCATTTTGAGCTCTTTCGATTCCTTTTCCATCTTAAGCCGTAGCCAGATTCCTATGATTTAGATGTAGTAGGAGGTACGGGTCTTCAGCTTAGACAGGGTAAGGATAAAATGTACATCCCCTATAAGCTTAGTAGCAAGATAATCGACTGGAAACCCAAATGGTTCTACATAGAGAACCAATGGGAGAGCGTACCACTGATTACTCCAGGCCCTCCAATTCAGTGGCCTGAGTGGAATAAGAAACCAGTCAACAACAGTCAAATTTCCAAGCTACTCACACGGATTGCCGAGCTTAGGCAAAATAATTTGACTGGGGAATCTATTGTGTTTGACTGGATGAAAAGGATAATCCAGCCACTACAGGCTCGGGAAACATTTGGTTTCCAGTATCAGGGAACAACTGATGCATCATGATACTCAGAGGAAGAGATCTCGGATGAAGAAGTGTTTAGTCGGATTCAGCGACTGCTTAAGAATTTGAAAGATGTACCTGTTGTCCCTGATACCTTCTCAGCCATAAACCCTCCAAACCAGGTAAGTACTAGAGTAGTCAAAATGTAATGATCGAGTATTTTGATCTAGTAGGATTCTGACAGGGTTTGTTTTTCTGTAGGAGGACGTGGAGCCTTTTAAGAGCAGTCCTCCGTTGCCAAGCACTAATCACCTTTTTATTTTTTTCTAAGCACTCTTATACTGTCAACCAAGTCCAAGAATCTCCTCATGGAATTTCACATAATCAGTACTAATATCTGACTTTGGTTGTGCAGATGAAGAGGCAGCTGGGGAGAAAAGTGATGGGGAGCACAACCCCACTCCGAACGCAGATACCCAAGCGGGACATCCGAAGGGTATGCGGTCGACGGTGAGTAAGCGTAGCAGCTCCTTACAAGCTACCAGTGACAGGTAAGTAGCTTATTGGTCGCAATCGAGTACTTTGCCAAGTTTGTCGATTTGCTTATTTAAAACCTTTTCTTTTTCAAGTCCGGCGGCTAAGGTGCCACGGACTACAGCATCTGGGGATGATGCTGTGGTGGGACAGACCGTCCCTTCCACCACAGCGGACCTGTCAAAGGGGACTGGGACTACTCGACAGGCGAGTAGTTCCAATACAAATGTTGCCGGAATTACGGGTGGCAAGGCCGTGATTGTTAGGCCGCCCCCCTAAATTCGGCGTAAAAAAGCTTGCCATAAAAAGAGCATCTACGCAAGTTTCTTGAACTTGTTTGTAGATTTGACTCTATATTGAGGGCATGTTTGACCGATTTGTCTTTGTAGTGATACGCTCCTGGAGGCAAGGGGAGACATTGAAGATGATTCAGTCCCTAAGTCGACAGCAGAAAAGCCCCCGAGTACTCCAGCTATGGATGCTCATGAAGCCGAGGAGATGGCGAATTCTATGCTTCTGAATTCTCCACTCCCTGATGCTGAGAGGAGCGATGAAAGAATCTCGGAGGAGGATGGAAGCGACAGGCTTCCAAAAGAGGGAGGCGGCGAGAAGCTTTCTAAGGAGACCCCTACAGGTAAATTTATAGTGCCTTGTACTGATAGAGTACTTCCCATTTTTCTTAGTTTGGTTTTGTGATCCTTTTTTCCTTTAAATTCCCAAAATCCAGGGAATACTGCGGAAAAAGTTGATGAAGTGCCGCAGAAAACAATCTCCGTGGTGCAGGCGACTACTTCCCAGGTCTTGTCGGGTGCTGTGCCGCAAGAGAAGTTGAAGCTTGCTTTCAAGCTGTTGGGGGTAAGTAGTCGAGTATCTCGAGTACTTGTTTTCTTAAATCGAGTAGTGTATACTGATTCTTTTGTTTTATACTTTTTGGCAAGAGGTGTTAGAGCAGGGAAGCAGCCAGCCCCAGGACAATTCAGAGCTAAATGCTCTGAGAGAGCAGGTGAAGAAGCTCTCGTCCGAGAAGGCTGCCTTCAAGAGAAGATCAAAAAACTCTCCAAGGCCAAAAAAGGTTAGTCTTTAGCATATATGATGCAGTCGACTAGATTGTTCTGCCTGGTGTTTATAAGCTTTTCTTTTAATCGAGTACACAACTTGCTCAAAATCGTTAAAGATTGAGGAAAGTTTGGTACTGGATCTAAAGATTCTTATGTACCGAAACACAGATGAGATTGAAAAGCTCAAGAAGATCAAGACGGATTCTGACCAGGAGATGGCGACAGTCCTCAAGCAACTCAAGGACCTATCAGAATCTCGAGACTTGATGCAATAGGAGCTCGAAGAGCTTAGAGATGTGAAAGATGCTGCTCAAGACGTGGCAAAGCTTGTGGAGATCCCAGAGGGGAATGAAGATAAACCGCTCACGTTGGCAGGGAGGCTTCACAAAGTACCTGAAAGCTTTGAAAGGTACGTCTCCACAACCACCCGAATGTACGTAGGACATGTACTCGGGTTGGTAAAGTCCTACTGGCCACGTACTCCACTTGATCCGCTTGGGCAGGGCGCGAAGGCTGATTGCAGTGATGAGCAATTCAATCAGTATCTGGAAGAAACCTCTGCTGTTGCAGACAAGATAGTGGAGACCTTGAACAAGGTCGGATCTCCTTGAACTGTTCATGAAATTGTTTGGTGTTTGGTGCCACAAGAACTTTGTCTTGTACAAATATTTAAATTTGTGTATCGTCGAGTACTTGTTTTGTGGAAGGATTGAGCGATCCTTTGATTTGTACGATCTTGCGATCTATCGAGTAGTAATACTCAGAAACTATCACTTTAGAGAGCTTCATAGGCTCAGGCGGCATCGCGCCTGCTCGATTTTGGAAGTAGACACAAAGAGTTGTATCCATAAGTGCCGTAAGAGGCGGAGTATCCTCGAGTAGAGTCTAGCATGGTTCTATTCAAACTCTAGTGCTGACCGGTTAGGATTGAATCCCATAGGACTAACCAAGTGGGAAAAGCACTTTTAGCAAGTGAACATATGGGCCGTAGCCAATTGGGCATTTCTTTTGAGAAGAAATGTTTGGTTTGCAGTAATGCTCCTGTGAGTTTGCTCCTATGAGTTTGGTTGTCCAAGCAGTCGAAGGATCTCTCGACAACTACTCGAAGTACCAGGAGAAAATGGAACACCTTATGGACTTTGGTGACCTGATCATGGGGAGAAAACCTGAATAGGCACTGAGGGCAGCAAGTCCTTGGTGTAACACTTTTAGTAGTCCGAGCAAGCGGGAGATTTATATTGAGTACTTGGAGAACCTGGAGCTTAATTTAGGCTCCTTGGATTCTAGGGTAATTTTCAAAGTTGACCGGTTAGGGTAGACCTTATCTGATCACCCAAGTGGGAAAAACTTTTTTCGAAAATATCCACAAACTACTCGAGCCAGCGAGTAGGGTATCCCAAACAAGGACTGGATTGATCTCTAAAATAGACCTGTTATGATGAACTCCGTCAAGTTACCCAAGATGAAAATATTTTAGAAATATCCCGAACTTATTCGAGCAAGGCGAGTAAGGTGTCCTACCCAAGGACTGGAGTAATTTCTAAGATAGATCTGTTAGGATGAATCCCGTCGAATTACCCAAGATGAAACCATCTTAAAAATATCCAAGACCTACTTGAGCCAACGAGTAGGGTATCCTAACCAAGGACTGGAGTAATTCTTAAGATAGATCTGTTAGGATGAACCCCGTCAGGTTACCCAAGATGAAACAATCGTAAGAATATCCAAAACCTATTCGAGCCAGCGAGTAGGGTGTCCTAACCAAGGACTGGAGTAATTCCTAGGACAGATCTATTAGGAGGAACCCCGTCGGGTTACCCAAGACGAAACCATCATAAGAATATTCAAAACCTACTCGAGCCAGCGAGTACGGTGTCCTAACCAATGACTGGAGTAATTCTTAGGACAAATCTGTTAGGATGAACCACATTGGGTTACCCAAGACGAAACCATCGTAAGAATACTCGAGGTAAACCATAACAAAACTACTCGATTGCTGCTCTATGTTGAGCAGAGCTTTCAGAGTAGTATTAGTGATGGGGTATAGATTAGATGAGTGAGCGCGAAGTAGTCGATTTGTAAGGAAATCAACTTTTATTGAAGACTTGTCGAGATTACGGAAATTGTAAAATGACAGATTCTGACTCTTAAGACCTCTACCCCTTGCCCATAGACGTAAGCAATGGTTTACATGACTGGAAAAGTATTCGGGGGTAAAACTAATCGATACGGCAGTCGACTAGATTTTTGGTAAAGTCTCCTTTACCAGTAGTGCCCCAAGGGCTTTGCGGAGTGAGTTGCACTCGAAGATCATGCGAGAGCTCTTTGGGTGCATGAAGCACTTGCGTAGGAGCATTTTGTTGATCTTGTCTCCGCCAAGAGATGTTTCTCCATGGTGTTGAGTGCGAGGCTTGCCCTGGGAAAGGGTACTTTCCGGCTTGCGCTTCTTGAAGGATGCGGAAGCATGTGCTGGGATGCGGTAGTTGGAAGAAGGGTTGTATGCCTCTATTTCCTCGCGCTCCTTTCTCCTTGAGATGATGATGTTGCGTGCATCACAACCAATGTTGGTCACATTGTGGAGGTCGCTGTTGGAGTAGTCGTAGTTGCCGCCTTGCTGTTCTTGCTGGCGGTTGGTGAGGCATTGGCGCCTAAACGCCCTTTTCTAGTTAAGCAGGCGACGACGCTCGTAGAGATCTTCTGCTGCATGCTGCTCTTCCAGTTGCACAGTAACTGTTACTGCTGGAGGAGGTGCAGGCGGGTCTTGTTTGGTAGCAGCTTGAGCGTCTATGACTGTTGGAGGAGTAGTTTCCATGTTGTCGGAAAGATACTCGTCGTAGTCATCAGAATTGTAGTCGTTGAGGTTAAGACGCTCCGTGGAGTCATCCTCTGGTTCGTGGACTTCAGAGATGCGAACCATGAGGATTTTACGGCAATGATCTTGAATTTCTTGGTCTTGTTTGCTTGATGACGGGTCTAGCGGAGTGCTCTGCTGGAAGGGAAAATCTATTGGCTGAGAGCTGAAAGCCTTAGAATCTTATGTCTCCTCCAAGCGCACTGTCCGTCCTTGCGGAGTTGCATATATGACCAAGTTTGGAAGGGAGTCCAGATCGGACTTGGTATTCTTAGTCGAGTTGAATTCGACTTCTTTGCTGTACTGGATTAGGTCATACAGTTCGTCCTCTGAGTCGTAAGAGTACTCGGAGTCGGAATCGGTTAGGCCACCGATTTTGGAGTATGTGTGCTTTGGGTGAGCGAGAAGCGGGATGCCCATCTCAACACGGAGGGTGTTCTCATTCATCCAATATAACCATGATTGTGTGGGAGTCAAGCCCTCTGGCTCTCTTATCCAGGGTTTGTCGAAAATCGACTTGCTAGATTGTTCAGGGGCTTTGGAATTTCCTTTTAGCTTGGCTGAATCCCAGAGGGCGTCAGCGTTCTGGGGTGGATGGGCCATAGCATCCATGAACAAGTCGATGTTGTCTGACCAGTCTTCGAGATCATTGAATGGTTCAAAGTTGTCGAGACTGTTCATGAACTGATCGAAATCCTGATTGAATAAGGAGTCGGAGGTGTCAGTTGGTTCAGGAATCCAACTGTGATTAGGTTTCGGTGAAGGGTTCTGAGGTTTCCTGGAGGAAGACGGTCCCATCCGAGCAAGCCGGAGGTTTGTCTTTCCAGCTTTCCCGCAGATTCCTCCTCCCGGATTCTGCTTCTTGTTTTGCAGAGTGCTTTCAGCCATCTTAATGCAATCGATGAGATTAGAATTTACTCGATTGATCCCTGAGAGTATATCGCCCGACCGTTCCTGTGGTGGGTTCAATGCTTCTGGGTTCTGCTGTGGTTTAGATGAGCCAAGAGCGGATTCTGCAAGCTTGGTGCATCCCTCCATTGATCGTGAGACCCGATCTACTCTATCGAGTAGTTCATGGTTGACGATCTTGGAGCATTGTAACACCCGGTTTATAAAAGGACATAAACCAAGCAATTATATACGTGCCAGGATCAAGTCACACGTATATACAACAGAATGAACAGTATATCACAGCACATAACACGTAAAAAGATATAATAAAGCGAGTACGAATATTATTTATTATATTAATGACAAAATGTCTTAAGTTAAAGTTAATTAAATAATAAAATGAGTTAGATCATTGGGGGTAAAACCATCCACTCTATCCTCTCTACCTTATCGTGCCTTGGATTTCCCTTGTCTTGCTTGTTAAGAAGAAGGATAACGCGAAGAGGATGTGATATCCAGGGATTCACCGACGAGGACGTCGGTTTCTGTAAGGGGGTAGGGATGTGACACCCCGGTCTACAGATACTACAGAAGAATTTGAGAATCTCTCAGACGAGTCAGAAGAGTTATGCTACAGTTCCCTTTTTCCCGGATTTATGTAACACCTATCTGGAGTTTTTCTCTCTTCCTTGACCTTACCAATCTGTGTTTCCTCTTTGCCCCAGCTCAGATGTCGGCAGAACAAAAAGACCTTGGAGACAGTGCAATGGGTGATGGTGAGAAAACTTGCCCGTGTTGCCAATTTTATGGTGTTCCTTGTCGTCAAGTTCAAGCGACTGAAGATGAAGCCACAACTAGAAGGAACCAGAGGTTGTTCTCCGGTACAAAGAGAAAGATGTCTCATCAAGAGCAGCTAGCAGAGGACTCCCTTTTCCTTGACTCTCCATCGGTCGAAGAGCTACAGACCATCCAGAAGAGAAAGGATCATAAGTGCTCTAGAGATACACAGGTCGAGAATCAAGCTCTCCATGATTATGTTGATGGGTTGACTATCACTATGAATGTGATTCAGCCACGCGGTCGCAAGGAGTCCAAAGAGCAAGCAGCAGAAATAATGCAATATGTGATGATAAGTTCATAGGGAGGTCAACCAAGTAGCGCCATTCACCTCCACCACAAGTGCTACAAATGCGGGCAAAAAGGTCATTATGCCAAAAGTTGTCCACAGAAACGCCTTTCACCGACTCCACGGCAGGCAGGACAGCAGGGGCGCCCAGCCCAACCCGGAGCGCCACGACAGGGAAAGGTGAACCATGTGACGGCCGAGTCAGCGGCCGAGGCTCCTAACGTGGTTATTGGTACGTTCATGGTCAACTCTCATCCAGCTACAGTGCTTTTCGATACCGGTGCTACTCATTCCTTCATTTCCAAGTCTTTTGCCGAGCAGCACCGTATACCAGTTTCGTGTATGAGGACAGCTATGGTAGTTACCTCACCTGGGGGCCAGATACACACATGCTCTATATGCTCCAAAGTTAGTATTGTCATAAGGAGGGCAGAGTTCCGCACCGGTTTGATCGTCATTAATTCCTCGGGGATAGATGTGATTTTGGGCATGGAGACCCTTACCAGATGGGGAGTCCGTATTGATTGTGCTCAGCGGACAGTTCACTTGTCATCATCTGATGGCCAAGAGGTGACAGTCAGTGCTACAGAGTCTTCTGGTTTTCTTCATCAGATGGAGGCTAGACCCACGGATGGTATTCGCGTGGTGTCTGAATTCCCGGATGTCTTTCCGGAGGACTTGCCAGAAGAAGGAAGAAGAGTTGATGGAGACATACCCGGATCTCTTTGCTAGCCAGCCCAGAATCTCGGGACGAGATTCCTGTAAGGGGGTAGGATTTGTAACACCCTAATTCAAATTTCAGCAATTAATAATAAAATTAATTGGCTTTATTTAATTTTCTAGGATTTAATTTGCTTAGCCTCGCTTCGCTGCTCCGAGCACCCAGGTGGACTACGCGTGTCGCGTAGTCCCCTCCCGACCCTGATCCCGTCCCTTTTGACCCCGGGAAGGCCAAGAACGGCCATCGCCGGCGAACCCCCGCCACGGGAGCACGCCGCCGGCGCCTTCCGCCGCCGTTCCCCGCCCCCTTTCACTCGGACCGTTAGATCAGAGGCCAACGGCCGCGATTAGAACCCAAGCCGTTTAGATCCAAGCCATCAGATCTAGATCCAACGGCCGAAAACTGCGCGTACCCCTTCGGCCTGGTAGTTTTGCTAAAGAGACCCTGGGTTTCTTTTAAATAAACCCGCAGTCCATCTCAGTTGAAAAGTATTTCCAAATCTGCCCTTTCTTTTACGTTTTAGACCCTGAGTTTTCCCAGAATAGAACCCGCCGTCCAGCACTTGTTCTTTTACGAGTTACACCCTGGAGTTAACGGTTAATTATGTTTAGGTTTAAGTCCCTGATTTTTGCGCAGAAGCCCCTGGAACCTAGTTTTAATCGCAGATAAGCCCCTAGAACTTGTTTTAGCTCTAGTTTTTGCGTTTTAACTCCGTTTTAGGCGTTCTTTATATCCACGCGATCGTTGTAACGCGTAGAATAGTTTTAGACTAGTTTAGAGTGCTGTTTCTATGTATTGATGTACTATTTCTTAGCTTTTGTTAGTGTTTGCTTGTATGCTTATTGTTGTGCCTTGTTTTGGCCATGTGTTCGTGAGTAGACGCTGATCCATCTGAGGAGCCCCAGTACCAGTACCTGGAGCAGCCGTCTTCCGACCAGTTTGAGCAGCAGCAGGAGCAGTACGAGGAAGGCAAGTATAACATGAACACCACCTATCATCTCTAAATACATTTTTTCATACTACATTTTAATACTGTATGCCTATAAGGATTTCCTAGCCACTTTATATCTTTTATATATATCCTTTGGGTTGCATTTTGGTTAGTTGTGCTAGGTGCCGCGCTATAACACATAATGGAACTTTTTAATTAATTTGATTAATGGTATATGCAACTTAATTCTGAGAGTGGCCCTCTATGTGGCTTGAGTGGCTCACGTCTCGTTAAAATTGGTTTTGTTAGAAACATGGTTTAGGGGGCCAGCACGGTGCTTACTGCCTGGTTGGCCACTCTCCATAAGGACCGGTTCATAGAGCGACAACCTGGGACGGGACGGTCTTGGCTTACTAATTAGGCCATTCTGGTTCGGGAGTAACTTACCGACGGGGCAAGAGGGGAGTCGAGCTTCAATGGTGCCCAGGCTACGAGGCTTGGTCTGCGTACCCCTCGAGGTGGGTACCATCGTTGCATTGCCTGAATCCTTAGCGGTTACACCTTACCAACGTGTCCTTTGTAACGGCCTCGTAGTGAGTTTGCTAGTCATCTCACCTAAGGAAGTGTGATGAACAACTAGCGTAGCTCACGACTTGTGGGTAAAGATGTGCAACCTCTGCAGACTGTAAAACTGGTATACTAGCCGTGCTCACGGTCATGAGCGGCCCAGATTCTCCTTTTGATTAATGGGGTTATCTCCTTCCGACGAGGGGGGTGCCTCTCGGGGTTACCTTGGTGGTTTTGGTTTGGTTCTCAGTAGTAACATGTTTAATTTTGATTAATTACTATGTAACTGGGTTAATGGTAATCCACCAACTTGTAGTAATTAGCTTTAATAAAATTTTGCCAAGACTTAAAAGCTAATGCAGTCAGTCAGCCAACCTAGAGCCTCATAGTTTGTGTTATACTTGTTGAGTACAAGTTGTGTACTCACTCTTGCCTCTTCTCTACTTTTTCCTCTTGGATACGCTACTGCTGCTCAGTTCCTGCCGACGCAAGGGAGTTCGCTCAACCTACCAGGACTACGAGGACTTCTAGGCGTACGTCTCCCAGTCGACGTCCCTGTGGCGCCCTGCTCAGCTTCGGAGAGTTTTATCGTATTTGTACTTCGCTTCTGTTGTATCAAACATTTTGTCATTAATATAATAAATAATATTCGTACTCGCTTTATTATATCTTTTTACGTGATATGTGCTGTGATATACTGTTCATTCTGTTGTATATACGTGTGACTTGATCCTGGCACGTATATAATTGCTCGGTTTATGTCCTTTTATAAACCGGGTGTTACAAGCATTTGATTGACTTGAGATAAGTCATGTATTTTCCGAGGGTTTCGGAAAAGTGAAGTTTTTTGGAATCAGAGTTTGTGTCAAACTCAATTGACTCGTGGTTTCGAGTTGGAGTTGACACGTTTTCTGTGATATCCGAACTGAGCTCGAGTGGAGTTCGTTTTCCGTCAAGTTCTGCGGTCTCGCAGATTTTGGCGGGTTGGTTGATGGTTTTCAGCTCAGGTGAATTGGGTGTGACGAGGTGGCTAGAGAAGCCTCCCGATCCGTCAGCCGTGCAAGCCCAGGAATCGAAAACGAGAGTTGTGCCATCGGGCATGTTGTTGGCGTTGCTTGATTCGGCCATCGAATTCGTCGATGAACTCGCTGAATCCCCTACCTGGCGCCAGCTGTCGGTGTTTACCGCCAAGCCTGCTCAGGGATACCCTTAGCAGTAAGTTTTGTAGGTAGGGAACGACTGCTCTGGAACTCAATGGTGCAAGCAACACAAAGATTTAGACAGGTTCGGGCCACGAGTTACGTAATACCCTACGTCCTGTGTGGTTGTTTGTATTGCCTTAGGTGTTGATGATATTTTGAGGGGGGTCCCTGTCCGCCCTTATATATCCGGGGGGACAGGGTTACATGGAAAGTCCTAGCTGAGTACAGTTGGAGTCCTACTACAATACAATCGGGTAGTTTTTTTTGTACTGCAGCTAGTTCTACGCCTATTCGGGGAGTTACAAGAGAGGTAAGGTACATTCATGAGCTATCCCTTACTCTAGAACATTCTATACCTATAACCAGTCCCGCTGCCCTGGGTCTGACAGAAACTTATCAGGATGCTTCTAAATTACATGCCCAAGATGTTTAGCGGCATTAAGATAAATGTGCCAAATACAAAGACGACGACTAGTATTTCGAAATACATAAGCAATTGCTCCAGCAATGGCTGCATCTTGATCAGTGAAAATTGTGCTGTGATGCTTGCCGGACATTGCAGCTAGAAAGATTCCAAAGGGACCAAACGAATGATTCAACAGTTTCATTGAACAACAATGCAGCTCCAAAAATTATTGTCTGCTTATGATGGTTTGTTCCAATGAATGGTGCAAAAGACATTTCAAACATATTAGTCTGAAACGTGGTGCCAAATGAGACAGCATCACCAAAACATGCATAATCCATAATAGATTGACAATCAGCCCAAAAGAAATTAGCTACGCGACCATCTTCCTTATCTATTTGCATGGCATAAAAAATGTTGGATCCTTTATTTGCTTACCCTTCAAGTATTCCAGCAATGTTTGTGCATCGCTGGATTCTAAATACTTATTGCGGTCATGACCAATCTCGTTATTGCAATCCATCTTTGAGAATGGCACTTTGTCAGCTCCTCCATAAAACTCCTTCATAAACTCATACACCTGGGATGGCTTCATCCCGGCTTCCCTAATCTGTCCTTTTAGTTGTTTGTCCACTTCTTGAACACTTCGTTACAATCTTAGTTTCTGCTTTTTATTTGGACTAGCAAGGTAATGATTGTGATCGAGTACAACCTTTTTGCACTGTGTTCAAACCCCCTCTCTGCTGACACTAAATTGTGCTCGAGCATTGCAACCTGTCCTTGTAGTGTCCTTTGATGACTTAGTTTCTCGATATCCTTGGCTACTGCAAACCATATATGATAGGGACGTGGGTTCCCGATCTTCCGTCAGGTTCTGGATAACTCGTTGTAGGCGGAGCGAGACACACCGATCCGGCTTCAGATCCTAAGACCTGAATCCAGCAATCTTAGCACCACAACTCCTCCGGTTATCAACCGTGTCACAACCCGGTTGACCTCACCAAGAAGGCTAATCCCTGCAAGCACAACGAAGAACACAAGCAAGAACTTGAAAGAACGCAGCTCAAATGAAGTGACTCTGCAGATGAATGATTAATCTCACGAGTTGAGATTTCACAAACCGATGAACGGCAACAATTGTTCTTGACAGAATGAATCTAAGCAAAACCCAAAGTCTCACGATGGTGGCGGCGGCAGCTAATAAGGGTTTAGGGTTTTTTTTTGAGAAACCGGGATTATATTTTATTCATATGTTTTGGTGATTACAGCCCACAACTTACAAAGACATCCCTGAAAGATAAAGAAATTACACTCTAGTCCATGTAAGCTTCTCCCGGACTTACTCGCCACCGGCGGCCGGAGCATGCAGCTTGAAGCCGACCTCCTCACTGGCGAAGAAACACAGTTTTTTTATGCCGTCTTGAGCAGCACATCGCTTCTGACGTGCCTTGTTGACGCTGAACGACCCGGCTGATGGCCGTCAGCCATTGCATCACCAGACGATGAGGAATCTGACGCCTCAAGAGCTGCCAAAAGCCCCGAATCGCCAGACGACGAGGTACCCAGAAGGGGAACAGGACCACCAAAATAGGTGGGAACAAAGAACCAACTCGATTTCTCGGGTTGGGACAACAAACACACAGGGGATACTAACCTCACAAGGCAGCCACGAACAGCCCTACCTTGGAGGGACAAAACAATCCTCCAACCACCAGAAGACATGTCGATGGTTGCCATGCAAACGATGCCACAGGCAAAACAGGCACACCCAGTGACAGGAAGCCCACAGAGGAATCGAAGACCGATGCACAAGAAAATGAAGAAACGAACCTCATCGAAATCAATTCCTTCGCATAAAACGCCAGCTTCATGCTCCGTACGTCCAAGAAGCACCATCAAGCACCGACCATCACGGACACAAATCACTTCCTGGAAGCTATGGAGGATACACTCCAACCCTAAACCTAGCACCGGTAGAGAGAAGCTAAGAAAATAGGGTATATACAACGGCCTTCGATTCAGCAATTCCGGCCCATCTCTAGCGCCAGAGTGGCCTCCGGAGACGAGGAATCGACGGAATCGGCGCCAGAAATCAGAAATCGCTTGCGAGTCGCCCGCGATCTACTGTAGCTTGGGGATAGAACACTCGAGAGAACCTTATCTGAGGTTCCGTCTCTAACAAGGGTTTAGGTAGTGCAAGACCACCTGGACGCGCCCCCTATTGGGCTACAACACGATACACGGACCATCGGCCCAAAAACAGTGATGCAGCACCGGGACAGATTCTGGATGTCAACTTCCTCAGATGATTGCAGTCGACTCCGGATGAATTTGTACCTGAGACCGGTGCCATTGGAAGCGTCTTGAAATTATCTTTCCAACCATATCAAGTGCGCCCAAATCCGACTCTGTATTTGATCTGGGCATCCGTTTTAGTTCGGGCTATTCCTGGAGTCCGAAACTGAAACGAAGTCGAATCGGTTTGGGCCTCCATCTTGGTCCGGACGTCCTTGCTGGTCCTACACGCCTCCAAGGCCTTCTCCACGCCCTTGCTGGTCCTGTCCTTTGTTCCTAAATACAATTAAGTCATTAGATAGCAATCTATTCTCATATTCACAATAAACATTACTTAGAAACGAGCTCACCTGTAAGTTCAATTGTCGAGCGCGTGCACGAGTAATAGGACTTTGTATATCATCTTGAGGAGTGTCGTTTATATCCGTAGGAGTGATGTCCTCATCAATATATTTCTGACATATGGTCTTATCTGCTCGGCGCATTGTGTTGCTCATTCTAACACTTAACCCAACTCGCCCAGCATAGATGTTGTACTCCCTCCGTCCCACAAAAATTGTTTGTTTAGACAATTTTAGACATACTACTAGTATTAGAAAATAATCATGTTACCCCTAATTAACTATAGTATTTGTGATCGAAGACCGTGTTGTTTATTTGGTTCCCTAGATCATCACTAAATGCAAATATATTGGAACCAGAAAAATAACATCTACTTAAACATTTGATTGGCTCCATTAAGGCTGGACGAAAAACTCGTGGCTAGGTAGCTCGCTCGACTCGGCTCGTTAGTGGCTCGGCTCGACTCGACTCGTTAGGAAATATTAGCGAGCTGAGCCAAGTATTTAGCTCGGCTCATTAACGAGCCAGCTCGAGCTGGCTCGCGAGCTGCTCGTGAGCCGAAACGAGCTCTCTCTCGCTCTCTCTCTGGGTCTAGCTCTCGGTCTGTCAACCCCCTCATCTCGTCCCGTGATGCCCCTGGCTGTGTGGTCCTGCCCCTACCGCTGCGCAGCCACCCGTCGCCCATCTTCCCACCCTCCCCTCCGGCTCTGCACAGGCACATGGCGTCGCTCGCACCCGACCAGCTGTGACCCACGGTCCTGCCCCAACCCTCCTCACCTGCACTCCCAAGCCGGCGGCCAGCAAGCAGCCCAGCGCCACACGCATGGAGCACCGCACTGCGGCCAGCATCCCCCGGCTCGGCACCGCGGCCAGCGGCCCCACCCCAAGCCTCGTCGCCTCCAGCACTCCAGGAGGGCATGCGGCCACCTCCGGCCCAGCGCCGCGCGTTCCGCCTCCAAGCTCCGCACCGCAGCCGGCGTCCCAGCATGCCGCTCCTGCAACCAAGCCCGCGTGCCGCTTCCGTCCCCGAGCTAGCTCACGAGCTAAACGAGCCAGCTCGAGCTGCCAAACGAGCCGAGCCGAGCCAAAGTTTCAGCTCGGTCTGATAATGAGCCGAGCCGAGCCAGCTCGTTATCATAACGAGCCAGCTCGAGCTGAGCCAAGCCGAGCCGAGCCAGCTCGATATCCAGCCTTAGGCTCCATGCTCTTCCCAATGCAATTATTTTTTGGTATTGATATTACTTTAATTAGATGGATTTTACTACAATCTAAATGAACAGTTTTTGTGGGATAAAATTTGAAGGCAAAACAAACAGTCTTTGCGGGACGGAGGGAGTACGTATTAAAAACTTTCGTCTCTGATTCAAAAGTCATTCCGACTGCAGGAGTGATCAATGTTTGCCCAGCTTTATCGACTACCTTCAATACAAATAAAGGGTTGGAAATTAAAGATGCACCAAAATAGCAAATATTTTCGCCTCCCTCGAATTTCTTGATTTTAATTCAATTACCTGATCCTGGGCATGGACGGAGAGTTTGATGGCGTTGGCATCAGCATTGGAATTGATGGTTATTGACATCTTCTGTGCAATATGTGTATATCATGCATGATCAAATCCTATTTAAAAATATTAAAAAACATCAAACGTGCCTAGAGCTGAAGAGGAGCTTTACCTGCATCGTCTTCTCTCCTTCGTCTCCACGACCACATGCAAACATGTGTGAAAGTGATCGGGTACTCTAGCCTAAGAAGGAGAGGGGTGAATTAGACACTCTAAAAACTTTGACCTATGTCTCCAACTAGTTTGCACAAAACTTAAACTAAAACAAGCTATCTAGATGTGCAACTATGGTTGTTCTAGTGTGAAACCCCTATCCCAAAAGAGTTTAGCAACCTATAGCCTTTTCTATCAAGAAACTACTCTATGAAAGTAAAGACATACAAATTGCTAATATGAAATGCGGAAACTTAAAGAGCGGGATATGAGATAGCAAACTCTTGACGCGGGTGTTTATCCCGTGGTTCGGTTAGCCACAAAGGCACACCTACATCCACGTTGTTGTAGCACTCACTAAGAGTATTGCTACTCGGCCACCAAGTCTTTTCCGTGAACACAATCACGGTCACCTTGGCCCCGGGTTCCACTAAGGAGCTTCTCCACAAAGGATGGGAGTCTCCACGTCCCCCGCACAAGATATCGTCGCCGCTCCACACCAAGTCGGAGAGTCGATGATGTTGCCGGCGAGCTTCACGCTCCAAGGTGCCGGCACACCAAGCTCTTGTTTTGGTTCGCTAAAGAACCACAGCACAAAGGCTCGAAGCCTTGCAATCTCACTCACTAAGAACTAATCCTTTACACAACACTCTCAAAGTGTGCTAAGGGCTAAGGATATGATCTTGATGCTCTTGTATGGCTTGGAAATGTTCTTGGGTGTGTGTGAGATATCCAGCAACTCCAGCAAACTTCAAATGGCCGGGGTGAAGCGTATATATAGGCCACCAAGTCTTGTAGCCGTTGCTCTAACGGTCAGCAGAAAATCTGCGTATCATCGGATGAACTGATGCCTCTGGCAGGGGTAGCGTCGGTTCATCCGGTCACTCTAATACCCGAAGTAGCCGTTGAACTCCTGACAGCTGACACAGTGACCACCGGTTGAACCGATGCTTAGCCGTCGGTTAAACCGGTCACTCACAACACTTAATTCTTCTGCTGACGTCATTACACCAATGGTATGCATCGATGCATCACCGGTTCAACCAGTGCTGAAGGATCTTCTCCTGGGCGTTTGACATCGTCTTTGGAACAAGATATGCCCAATGCACCGATGACTTTCGTGGATCCGTCGGTTCAACCGGTGCCTCACAGACTTGCATTAAAAGCCAGGCCATCGGATCATCCGGCAACTATCGGATGCACCGATGCCTATAGCATCGGTTCTTCCAGTGCTACTGACCGAAGAACTTTCAGGGCGCTGCCCTGAGACCCGCGAGGGGCGGCTCCTCCTCGACCCCCGTCTGCTAACCGGGTAGCGGAACCCCATAGGGGCGGCCCTTCGGGCCTTGCTACGCCTATCTTCTCTTTCTCTTTATCATCACTTGAACCTAAAAGGCTGAGAATGGTCATCTTAACAATCATATTAGTCCAAGTATTGTGTTATCATTCGATAACCAAAATCACACGAAATGGAATAAATGGTGCCATGTTCGTTTCAATGTGCTCCTGCTACACAATTGGAGCCCAGACCTCATCTAGCATGTTCGTGATTATGGCTGTCGTCTGCTTCGTTGCGTCCAGCCTGGTCGTGTTGCGACATGTTGAGGACGACTAGAGCTTTCGTGGACGCGCGGCCGGCAACATCGCGCCGCCGCTGGCACAGAGGACGATCGGAGTTTGCGCAGACGCGCAGACGGCAACGTTGCCGCACCATCGGCACCGGAGCAGTTGCTTTGCTACACCGCCGGAACCGCAACCGTCAATGTGGTGCGATAGCAAATGCGTTTGTAAACCTTTTGCCAGTTGAATTATGTATTTCTCTGTCAGTCATGGAAGCCGATTGCTTCAAGCGTGGCTCTTCTGGAGCCGAAGCCGCGTCTCCCGAACGTGGGAGCCAGGTTCTTGTCAGTCATCGGATGGAAGGAGCCTCCACGCGGGGTTCATCTAGCGATGGTATGCACGGAAGTCTTGTTGCATACCATATCCACGGAATTGGCTATTTGCCATGTACTCGATAGTTTACCGTGTGTTTTTTATCGGGCACACGATAAAGAATCTCTTTACTAGGTGTAGTAAAAAATACATCTGGTATCAATGTCTTTTTTACCGATACCTGTTTGCCATGTGCAATACATAGCAAACACTTTGCCTTGTATAATAGTGCATTTACCGTATACCTCTGACACACGGCAAAAATGGGGATTCCGGTAGTCCGGTTTCACCTTCAAATTCACTGTCGTCAGCTGGTTGCTCCTTGCTTTTCCGGCAGCAGCGGCGTATAGTAGTAGTACGCCGCTACCATAGAAGAAGGCCGAGGATAGCACACAAAAGCAAGAGAAAGACCGGTGCATGACCAGTTACCAATTCCTGGATCTCATGGCTGCAGGTGGTGCAGCGGAATCCAGAGTGGAAGTAAATGACCATTGACCAGGGCAGTAACTGATGTACAACGACATCCTCATGTCAACGCTGCTGTTTAGCCTGTAATAAGAGGTCCCGTTAATGTGCAGAGCAACAACCAGCATTCCTGTGATGTTGTCGTAGCTGATCTCCGCGCTCATCGTGGTTCCGGCGGACGCGCCATGTCCTCGTCGGGCGTGGTTGCCGCCACAGAGACGACGGAGTTGATGTCTATGCCGATGTGATTGCTGCTACTGTCATGGTGCTCCAGATTAAGGAAAGTGTCGAACTCGACGGCTACAATCCTTTCACGCCCCTGCTCAAGAAGAAAGCCACCCCGTCTCCGCTCGAAGCTTGAACGAGGCGATGTCGTCTGGCCTGTTAGGCATCTACGCAATTTTTGGTATATTTTAATTTCAAATATTACTAAACAAAATATATATTTGCACTCATGTTATTCTCACTAATAAGCATGAACAAAATATACCCCAATACTCCAAGGCAGGGAACACAGGTACGGTCACCAGAAAATAGAGGACGGTGGCACCGGGTGCGCCGTTCCCTGGACTGGACATTATACCCCAATACCCCAAGGCGGGGAAAACAGGTATGGTCACCAGGAAGTAGAGGACGGTGGCACCGAGTGCGTCATTTCTTGGACTGGACATTGTGTCGGTCAGAACTGTTCGATGTAGCCGAACTTAGTCGACCTCCTCTTACCGGCTTCACAAGTAATGTACACAGGATCCACCCTTTAAGTCGGTTGAGATTCTCCTCAAATCCCGATACAAAATAAATAATTAATTTCCTAGCATTTAATAGTGAGTTTTGAATTCTTTTAAATATATTGATAAAAATTAAATGGGCCAAATTCATAATTCCAACATGGCCTGGTGGGCACGATGGCAAATGAGAAGTTGGTGACGAAGCTGGCCACCTCGCCTGTGGCCTCCCGGAGTGGCACCGGATGCGCGCGCGTACGACACACGTCCGCTGCTTAGATCGTTCTTTGTCAGTTCGATCCTGTCATTATTGAAAAATGCGTCTTTCTGGTACTGAAGGTGAGCACTGAAGGGATCTCGGGACCCCAAAAAATCAAAGCTGAAAAAAAACGGAGGTAGCAAGAGGGAGATGGATAGCAAGCATGGAGCAGCAGACCAGCAGTTGAGCCGAAGCAACATACTATGGAGAGACCGGTGATGTCAATGCAGCAAATTATTTTTGAGTCTAGGCCTTGTTTGGTTCCCGCGCTAGAAAGTGTTAGGAAACTTTAACAGCTAATTACAGTGCCAAATAAAGTCAGTTTGCAAAATCAACTCCAAAACCTCTGCACTAGGAACCCTGAAAAATCTAACGAGACCTTTGACCGCATGATTAGAGGATGGTTACTGTAGCATTGCTGTAGCCAATCATCAATTAATTATCGTTATTAGATTCGTCGTGAAAAGTTATACACATCCCTGAAAATTTTTTGTAAATATACTTCATTTAGCACTCCATGCATGCGAAATTTTTTTTTTGAAGCGTGCATTCTGGGAATGTTAGGTGGCCTCGTTTGGTTTGTGTTGTGCTAATGAATATTGACACTTTAACCGCTAATTATGGTGTCAAACAAAGCCAGTTTACAAAACCAACTTCGGAAGCCCCGCGCTAGTGACCTGAAGAATCTAATGAGGCCTTCGACCGCGCGATTAGAAGATAGTTACTGTAGCATCGATGTAGCCAATTATTGATTAATTACTATCATTAGATTCGTCGCGAAAAGTTACACTCATTTCTGAAAAGGTTTTGCAAATTGACTTTATTTACTACTTTATGCATAGAAGATTCTCTCGTAGAATGGAATAGCGTAGTGTGAACCAAACGGGGTCAAGGCGAATGGATCTGAGAAAACATACTATATTAAGGCAGTCTGCGGTCTAGTGCATGCATGGTGCATGCATGCTTAATTTGGGCCTTAGGAAGAACCATTGCATGCGTGGCGTGCGTGGGACGGTGGGAGGGAGAGGGACGACAGCCTGTAAAGGGGAGCTCGCTCTGGTGGGCGAGTCGTGCAGTCTTTGGTCGTCACTGTGATTGGTCAGCGCGTTAGAACAACTCCAGCACATCCTCTATCAAACCCCCTACCCTAAATTTGAAAGGTGAAATTAAGAAAAATAACTCCAGCAGGCCCTCTACCTGAGTCCCTAAACTAGGGAGACCTCCAAATCTCCCCCTCCACCCCCCTAGGCCTGGTCTCTATGGAGCCTTCCATCTGTGGGCCCCACTCACCAGCCCCTCTAGACTTGGATGAGGACTTCTGCTGGATTTGGATGTATTATTTGGAGGGTATGAGATGGGGATTAGCCCTCAAAAACTATATGAGGGCTGTGATTTGGGGGCTATTGCTGGAGATGGTCTTACGGATCGGAGAACCAATTCAGATTGATGACATATGATTCGATGATGATCATGCGAGGGAGAAAAAATGCATTACCGGTAAGTTAGTTCTTATAAAGAAGGTACTTAGTAAAATTAAAATTATAACTTGGGAGCTACTTATAAGGTAGCTAGTCACTAGTAGCTGACCTTGAGCTACAAACCAATTGGAAGATCAAGTCCTATATATATAACGGTTTTGCTAGATGATGCCCGGCCAATTTTTCCCTTCCGGCAACCGTTTTTTCTCCTCTACTTTCTTCTTCTCGAGGAGCATGCATGACTGGGAGGGAAACAAAAGTTTGAGTGTTTTCAAATACAGCTACTTATGGTACCTAGTAATATTTGAGTCGCAATGATTTTTGGTATAATTTCTAACTAAATATGGTATTACTAAAAATTCAGGTAATTGAACTCCTCTGAAATAAGCGCACGCAGATGACGGCCATTTAGCTAATCTTTATTTATTTTTAAAGCACACAACGTTTTTTTTTTTTGAAAAAAGCTACGGCACCCATTTAGGGTGCCTGGAATTTTATTGCAATTCAAATCAACAACATTACAAAGATTACAAGATGCTAGAGGAACTAGCAGAAAAAGAGGGGAGACAATAGGAGAAGAAAAATTAGCTACTTTCTAAAGGAACTTTACTCCAAAGGGAAAACACTACTCCACTCTACAATCTTCATCTTTTCAGAGGGGGACGAGCATCTGTTAGACCAGAGAATTAAGTCCTCTCTGCACCGCTTGGCGATCACAGCGTTCGGTTCATCCTCTTGACGAAAGACTTTCGCATTTCTACATTTCCAGATATTCCATAATAAGCATGTCAAGATGGTACTTTTGATCCTAGAATTGTTTTCCTGGAGTGGATTTTCCAACCACAGTTGTTCAACACCAAAGGATTGTGATATCAAACTCACATCTCTGCCACAATAATTCCAGAAACTAGTGCTACGTGGGCAAGCAATAAAAAGATGGAAGCAATCTTCCTCAGAGGGGCAAGACGGGCACTGTCCAGAAGGCTGCATATTGCAGTAATGCAATCTAGCATTAGTGCTCAGCCTCTCTCGGTGCATAAGCCAGAGAAAGAACTTGCACTTCTGTGGAGCGTAGCTGCGCCAAATGGCACGAGCGAATGGGTCATCCGGCATGCTGTCAAAGGAGATGAGATAGTGATCTCTAGGGGTCGGAACTTTCCCATTTTTTCTTAGGACCCGTCTATCCATGGCTTCAGGGTTCAGATGGACAGAAGCCATAAGTGATTGGAGTTCTAGTAACTCGGCTTCAGCAACATGTGTCAGCCTAGGTCTAAGAGCGAGCAGAGGCACCTGTGATGATAATACCCTTGCTACAGACGCATTTGGGCAAAGGGTGTGGGAGAAGAGAGCAGGAAAAATTTTTGCAAGGGTTTCGGCTCCCCACCAAAGATCATTCCAAAATGCAGTCATACGTCCATTACCCACAATCACTTTTGTCTCCTCTCTGAATGAGGGTAGTAAAGTATATATGTCCTTCCAGATGGGGGTTATTGACGGATGATCATCCCCAAAATCGAAGTCGTCATTCCATCCATATTGCTGTCTCCACCAATCAATCCATGGAGCAGGCGGGGAACAATGGAATTTGAAAAGAAATTTCTTGAGAAGGCTCTTATTTTTTGTTATTAGATCTGGAACTCCCAACCCTCCCTTGTCTTTTGGGAGACAAACGTCTTCCCAAGAAACTTTACACTGTCCTCCACGACATGTATTTTCTCCAGTCCACAAAAATGCCCTTTGCCTCTTGATTTGACCCATAATGTATCACCGACTGGTGGACCAAAGCTTATATATTGAGAACTAAAAAATAGCATTATTTTATAACTTATAAATGGACTCAAATAGATAAGAATAATATAAAAAAACACAACAAAATCCGTATTATGAAGAAAATCAATTCTAGAAAAGAAAACTATGCCGCGACCTGCGCGCCTACCGGCCCGTTAGCGATGGCTTAGCTAGCTAGGGGGGGCCATATAACGATGTGAGCTCGGACGTCCATGACATAACACGGCCAGGTGCGGTCACACAGTATTTACAATGGTATCTTCGACCATGGTAATGCACATGCATATTTTCTAGTCATATATAATTGACTAAGCAAAAATAAAATAAAGTAATTTTACATGCGCATAACACTATAGAAGTGATTAATTTATTACGGCCGGTCTGTACGGCTGGCTGAAACAACCCCGAAACTACCTAATCAAAGGATTTTAGCCGACTGCATGCATGCAGATGAGCACTTGTGGCACCGTGAGGGTGCAAGGAAAGAAGAAAAAGGGAATGACATAAGCGCATGCATATATGAGAAAAAAGAATAGGTTGGTAGCCGTGCACATGCACACAATTTCAAAAATAAAAAGACCATAGTTTCAAAATCAAGTATCGAAATCAAAATCTAATTACACAGTTGTGTTTGTTTCAATAAGAGCTTCAAAACAAGATCTCACGCCACTAAATTCCATGATATATTTTTTGTGATAGAGAATATTTTTTAGTGTACTTTAATTTGCTTATGATGTTTGCAAAAATTGCTTAAGGCTTTACAGAATATTGTTTCACACATATGAGTTCAGTTAAGTGGATATTAGTATCCATATTGTGAAGATAAATTGTTTGGTGTACTTAGTGGATGGGGTTGTTGGGTAGGTAAATATTTATTGCATGAACAATAATAGACAACTTTAGTAGATGAGCTGAGCATTTTATTAACTAATTTATTTTAGTATTTTTCCATTATACATAAAGTAATTCATGTATCTTTGAAAAATATTGTCGAAATATAGGCAAGTGGGATCTTATTTTGAAGATCTCTTCGAAACAGATACAATTGTGCAATCAGAATTTAAATTTATTTGATGGTTTAAGAACTACAACTTTTTTAAATTTTAAAATTGCCTGCATGTACCCACTAGGATAAACACCGCATGCGGGTTTTAGACTGCTGTGCAAACGTACAGCCAACACCGCATGCGGGTTTTAGACTGTTGTGCAAACGTACAGCCAGCTGATCCAAAGTCATTTCCTAACAACTATTGCTAATATGTTCCGAACTAAAATCACAAATGCCAATAAGAAAACCCACAATCAATGTAGTCCATACGTACAAAAGGCATAAACACCGCAAGTAGATATGCTAGCATATCGCGTATAGCCGTGGCCTAGGAACAGTTGACGGAGGAGTGCAACACCACGCCGAAAAATCTGCTTACAGTACGGAACAACTCCTCGTGTAGAGCAAACCTGCATATGCATAGCACATCTCATTCATCGTTAATTCATGTAAGAGAACCTGAAGGTTCTATGTTTGGAACAACAAGAATTATAAGCTATCCTAAACTTTTAAGTTTGTACTAAACCACCACATCGCAATGGCAAATTGGGCTACATGCGTCAACAACTAGTACTAAAGGATATTAGCTAGGCTAGAGGATTACAAGGAGACAATTAGGTAAACTGCATGAAAAATAACCGTAAAAATTTCTAATGTGCTTTTCTAACATCGGGAATCATGTCAGAAGGGATCCCACAAAATTTGAACTTAAAACTCAGCTAGTGTGCAGAGAAATTTAAAAATTGAAATCTTTTTAAGTGGTGTGGATTGGGCCAACTGAAACAGTTAATGGGAGTTAGGAAATTTGAGTATTTGGTGCTACCATTTGGACTCACTAATGCCCCTGCAACCCTCCAATCACTTATGAATCCTGTGTTGGCTCAATTCCTCAGGAAATTTGCACGGATGTTTTTTGATGATATATTGGATCTACAGTTCTACTCTAGCTGATCATATATTGCACTCGAGAGCTGTTTTGGAAGTCCTGAGAACCAACAAGTTGTATGCTAAACTGAGTAAATGTTCTTTTGGTCAGCAAGAAATTGAGTATTTGGGCCATATTATTAGCAAGGAAGGAGTGGCTACCGATCCTCAGAAATTGAGCATAATAAAAAATTGGCCTCTTTGTCCTAGTACAATCACTCAATTAAGAGCATTCTTGGGATTAACAGGATACTACAGAAGATTTCTACAAGACTATGGTGTTATTTGCAAGCCACTATATGATGCCCTGAGGAAAGATTCTTTTCAGTGGACAGATAAACAAACTCAAGCCTTTCAAGCTCTGCAAAAGGCCATGATATCACCACCTGTCCTAGCCCTTCCTGACTTCAATTTACCCTTTGTACCAGAACCTGATGCAAATGGTCAGGGCACAGGAGCTGTGTCCTAATGCACAAGGGAAAACCCATAGCATTTTTCAGCAAGTCATTGGGTCCCAAAGCTGCTGCATATTCCACTTATGATAAAGAAGCAATGGCAATACTAGAGGTATTAAAAATGGAAGCATTACTTTGCTACAACATCTGTCATCATTAAAACATATCAACAAAGTCTCAAGTACATCCATGACCAGAAATTAATTGAGGGGATTCAGCATAAGCTGCTAATCAAGTTGTTGGGGTACAATTACACTGTAGAGTACAAAAAGGGGAAAGAAAACAAGGTTGCAGATGCACTCTCCAGAGCTCCTCATGCAGAAATGTTATCTATCTCATGTGTGATTCCTGTGTGGATTGAACAAGTTACTGCTTCTTATACTGAAGACGCCAAGTGTCTAGAACTCATTGCCAAGTTGAGTATTGACAGTGATGTTGTCCCTTCCTTCTCACTGCAAAATGGCATTTTGAGATACATGAGTAAAATTGTTATTGGAGAATCTGGTCCTTTAAAACAACAACTTCTGGACAGTTTCCATAAATCAGCTTTAGGAGGACACTCCGGTGAAAGAGCCACATGTCAACGGCTAAAGTTGGTTTTCTATTGGCCAAAAATGCACAAGCAAGTTAAAGAGTATGTGAGAACCTGTCCAGTTTCCAGAAAAACAAAGCTGAACACGCACCATACCCTGGATTACTGGAACAACTACATGTACCAGAGATGGCATGAACACATATATCCATGGACTTCGTGGAAGGTATTCCAAAATCCAATAACAAGGATGTTATCCTGGTAGTTGTTGACAGATTTACTATGTATGCCCATTTTCTCACATTGAGCCACCCATTTACAGTGCAAGATGTCATTGCTTTGTTTATGGAAAATATC
The DNA here is from genome assembly GCF_016808335.1 of Panicum virgatum. Taxonomy (NCBI): domain Eukaryota; kingdom Viridiplantae; phylum Streptophyta; class Magnoliopsida; order Poales; family Poaceae; genus Panicum; species Panicum virgatum. Next base: position 33,224,915 of record NC_053148.1, on the reverse strand, counting down.
TTCAAGCTGCATGGATTACTAACAATCATTGTCACTGATCATGATAGAATCTTTACAAGCAATTTATGGCAAGCCATATTCAAGTCTCCTGAGATTAAAATTCACCTAAGCACTTCTTACCATCTTGAAACTGATGGATAAACCGAAAGAGTCAACCAATGCCTAGAAAACTATCTCGGGTGTATGTGTTTCACTGCCCCAAAGAAATGGTATTACTGGTTGTCCTTAGCTGAGTGGTGGTACAATACCTCTTATCATACATCCTTGAATATCACCACATTTTAGGCTCTATATGGGTTTACACCTCCCTTAGTAGCTGAAGTGGTTATGCCAGACTGCCCAGATGAAGGGGCCAGAAATATCCTACAAAATAGAAAGCTGGCAAACCAAATGATCACAGATAGCTTACTGAAGGCACAAGCTACTCGTATCAAACATCAAGCTACTCATATCAAACATCAAGCTGATAAACACCATAGTGAGAGGACCCTTATTGTGGGTGATATGACTTACTTGAAAATCCAACCTTACACACACTCCTTGTTGACACTCCTTAGAGCCACAATTTACGTACCGCAAGCGCACGGATCGTGGTAGCTTTTCCCTTAGAGTACTCCCCCAAGGTTTATCAATCCGTGGATCGGAAGCGAACCGACTAGGGTTTATCATCTAATCTATCGAACCTATCCTAAACATGAAGCGAAGATTGCATATAAACTGAACACTTGATAGATATGAATGAAGCATAAGTGTTCATCACACCCACAACCATAGATGAGATAACACAACCAAGGAGCTAGGGCCTATCATCTCTAGGTACAGTTCAAGTCAAAAAGGTGATCAAAACATAGATTGCATCTCAACTAAAGGTACACGAAATCATCTCTCAGAAAGGCGGCTCGCAAGCGGCCTACTTTCCCATGGTCGCCGGTGCGAGGTGCGTGTTAATGCCTAAGGTTTCCCAAAACTTTACCCCAAACGCCCACCAAATACTCTTACTCGAAGCTCTCCTCTTGGTGGCCGCGCCACGACTCCCATGATACTTGCCATCGATCCTATTCCACATCATGTCGTCGCTAGGGCTTTTCCCTCCGCCATGCTGTCACCACACCGGGGTAATCAACCAACTAGCTAAAACACGCTACCTCAACGTATCCGCAAGATATAGACTAATCACCACGAATAGATCTAATCTTACTGTGAACATAAAGATGCATCACATATGAGAAAGAAAGCATGCATTGAAGTAGACCAAAGTCGAGACAACTAGAATAAAGAGTAGATTGATATCACCATAGTGTGTGTACATACCCTGACGAATGTTGGGGTTGACTCCCGAACTCCACCATGGCACAACCTCGCAGGGAGGCCATGGTGGCTAGGGGTGGCCTAAGTCATCTCCTAGGTACCCTCGAAGACTCGCGGCAGCCGTCAGCCTCCTCCGGTCTTGGCCCTAGGTTTTCGTCGAGTTCTGGGTGGATTGATTCTCCGAGTTGAATAAGGTGTGAGCTATTTATAAGCCGAGGAAGCCACCGGTCGAAAGGGAGGCCAAACCGCCTCGAAAACGGGCTGAGCCGGGCGGCCCCATGGGCCTAGGCCGGCCGGCCTACCCCCTTTCGGGCTCGCCTCGATCTCATCTTTCGCGTGTAGACTCCTCGCATCTTCTAGAGTTTATGTCCTTCACGATTGCACCCCTTTGGACGTCGTTATCTTGGAGATATCTTCGAGAAAAGGATAGGATAGGGAATCCTTCCTTAAATCTTCATTTGCTTTGCTTAATCCCGAAGTATCTTGATCTCATCTTCGTGGGCTCGATCCTTTGGGCTCTCTTGGAGGATGGATGTGCGTGAATGGGCTTCGAATCAACATGGGCTTTGGTCCTTCCTTTGGGCTTTGGCCTTCGTCTTTCTCCGTGTTAGCGCTCGATCACAGGCCTCATCATTTCATGCTCCAAAATAGGCCAAAAACCTACAGAAACGAAGCTCCTCCAAAATATATGTGCAAGTGTGAAAAAGACCAATAATTAGGCCGGGGTTAGGACAGTTAGTGATTTTGATATTAAATTCATACCATTATCAAGGATAAACAAGGGATAAAATGGGTACTTAAGGAGTGCCAACACTCCTCCCTCAGTATTCACAGATCTCTCAAATTGCATTCCAAATACTATGGTCCATTCAGAGTCATTGAGAGAATAGGCAAAGTGGCATATAAACTGCTCTTACCAGAAACTTGCCACTTGGTGGATTTGTGGAGACATGGGTCCGTGTTCCATGATTTGTGGAGAGGCGATCGTGGCGACCACGTCCGAGTCTCCGTTCCCGTTCCCGATCTAGATCACCAACGCCGGTGATCTTGATTTGCATACGCCGCCGGCCACCAGGCCACGGCGTTCCACGCTCCGCCGCCACCGTCGCAGTGTGGTGTCGGCCTCCGCAAAACGTCGGTTAGCCGTCCGGGCGCCGCCGTCCACAAAACACCATTAGGGTTTTCTGCCGCTGTAGGTTTTTCTCTCTGATCGGGAACTTTTGGTCTGTAGCTGCGTATCTGATTTCGCAGGCTACTTTGAAGTGCCGCCCAGTTCTTCTGCCGATGGCGACGTCTGGGAGTGGCGGATCGGGGGGGAGGGGTGCACCCCAAAACCCTAATGTTACGGATCTTCTCCAAAAGCTACGGCTGACGGAGGAAGAAGGTGCTGTCCTAGATTTCAGTGATGATGACGAGGGGTCTGAAACCTTGGCACATATTGAATGGGCCTTGGTCGGGAAGGTGCTCTCGCCGGTGCCGGTGCATGTCAGTACGGTGCGCTCGGCCATGAAGTCGGCCTGGGGTAACCTGGTTGCCCTCAAGATGAGAGCGATTGGTGAGAAGATGGATAACCTTTTCGTGGCGGAATTTGGGTGTGCCAGGGATATGGAGAGGATCCTAGCAGGTTCGCCATGGATGGTTGGAAGGTACTCAATCCTTTTATAGGAATATGATGAGAAACTTAGCCCTGATGAGATTAACTTTGATCGGGTAGAGCTTTGGGTCCACATTCTCAACCTTCCTCTGGGTTGGATGAATCGATCGAGAGGCTCTCGTGCTATGGATTTGATTGGCAACGTAGTCCGATTGGATGTGGATGCAGATGGCAAGGCTAGTGGTGCTTTTTTACGCGCCAGTGTGGATGTTCAGATTGACAAGCCGGTGCGGAGAGGTATTTTTCTTCGTATCAATAAGAATGAAGATCCCCGCTGGTTTCAGGTTCAGTATGAACGGCTTCTGTATATTTGTTTTCACTGTGGTTTGATGGGGCACTCAGACCTAGAGTGTCCAACCCCGGCTGCTCGTGATGAGGATGGTAAATTGCCATATGATCTGAATTTAAGGGCTCCTGAAGAGAAGAAGCGCAGACCTCAGTCCTTTGCCGCCGCTGCTGCAGCGGAATCTTTTGGGACGGGATCATCGTCTAACCGTCGGCACACGAGTCTGAATAAATCCGGGGGCAAGGTGTCACGTTCTGCTGATGGTTCACGTCTTTCAGAGAGTCAGGTGGGGGATTCTGAAGAACCAGAAGTACAATCTCCTCTCAAACATGTCTCTGAGAGAGGTGTACAGGAGATGGCTGGGAAGGTACCTGCTGCGAATAAGCAGCTGGTTTTTGAGGCGATGGAGGAGGACCAGGCCAATGGACCGAGGAAGAGAAAATCAAAGCAAGTTGCTAACAGAACGCAAACGCCTGATCTCAACATTCCTTTGGGTGCATCCAATGCCCTAGTCCCCGTGGGCTTGGTTACATCCCGAGTGTCTCAAATTGGAGCTAGTGACAGTGGGGGTAGCATGATCGAAACCCTCAAGAAGCAAAGGCGGGGCAACTCTCAAATTGAAGGATCGGCGGCGGCTGCGAGCGGCAGCCCCCGCCGGGCGCCATGAAAATCCTATGTCTGAACTGCCGGGGTCTGAGGTGACCTGAGGCAGTTCAAGAGCTCCGTAGCTTGGTACAGCTACACCGCCCCAGTTTGGTCTTCTTGTCGGAGACGTGTTTTTTCTTTGATACAGTGGATGTCTTGGTGCGAGATCTTGGTCTTGCATTTTGCGTGGGTGTTGGAAGCTATGGTAGAGGTGGGGGCTTAGCGCTCCTGTGGTCTCGTGATGTTGATATAAAATTAGAGAGCTGTGACAAACTCCACATTGATGCTACGGTGATCGATCCGGGAACACAGTCACCACTTTGGAGATTTATAGGCTTCTATGGGGAGTCTAGGTGAGAACTGAGACATCGTAGCTGGGAGTGTTTAAAACACTTGAGCACTACAAGTGAACTCCCATGGCTCTGCGCCGGGGACTTCAATGAGGTGCTGGAGGCTCATGAACAATACGGAGGTCAAACTCGCTCTGAAAGACAGATGGATGGTTTCAGAGATGCTGTACAAGTCTGTGGTCCCATGGACCTGGGTTTCATTGGACTCCCTTACACATGGGATAATCGGCAAGAGGGTGATGATAACATCAAGGTCCGGCTAGACAGAGGTCTGGCAAACTCAGCCTTTCTGGAGCTGTTCAAAGAAACAAAAGTGTAGCATGTTCAGACGACGGAATCTGACCACTGCTGCCTTGTGTTGGAGTGCTGCCGAAATCGACCTCGAGGGCGTCGGGCTCGACGACGTTTCAGGTATGAGAACATGTGGCGCCGTGACCCCTCATATGAGTTGGCAGTTGAGAGTGCTTGGCAGGATCCGGGAGATCACGCTTCGATGGGGCAGATTGCGAGCCGTCTTAGTGAGCTTGGTCGGTCCCTATCAGACTGGGATTATACAATCTTTGGATCAGTCCGTAAGAACATAGCAAGACTACGGAAGGATCTGGAGAGAATCAGGGGGGCATCTATGGGTGCTGGACCCTCCCGGGAGGAGAAACGGGTGATGAAGCAAATCTCGGAGATGCTGTCGAGAGAGGAGGAAATGGAGCGTCAGCGCTCTCGCATTGACTGGCTAAAAGAGGGGGACCGTAACACGGCTTTTTTCCAAGCTAAGTCACGAGAGCGAGTTAAAAGAAATAAGATCAGTGCACTTCTACGTGTGGATGGTGTGCGTGTTACTGAGCAGGCTGAGCTGGAATCGGTGGCGAGGCAGTTCTACACTGAGCTTTTCACGGCACAAGATTTCCTAGAGCCTGATCAAATATTGGAGCACGTCCCGATGAAATTGTCAAATGCGATGAATGCAGAATTATTGAGGCCTTTTAGCGCTGAGGAGGTTCGTAAGGCGCTGTTCATGATGGGTCTGAACAAAGCACCTGGTCCAGATGGCTTTACTGCTGGTTTCTTGCAACATCATTGGCAGCTTCTGGGTCCAAGTATCACAAAGGCCGTGCTGGATTTTCTGAATGGGGGCGAGATGCCATCGGCGGTTAATACAACCACGATCGTCCTCATCCCGAAGACTAAGAACCCTCAAGAAATGAAAATTTTCAGGCCAATCTCTCTCTACAATGTCATCTACAAGCTCTGTTCTAAAACTATTGCAAATAGGCTGAGAGGCTCCTTAGATGAGATTGTGTCTGAAGAACAAAGTGCCTTCGTTCCGGGAAGGCTGATTACTGACAACGTGTTGATTGCATATGAGTGTACACACTATCTAAAAAGGAAGAAGGGAAAGTCTGGAGCCTGTGCGGTCAAGCTAGATATGGCTAAAGCTTATGATCGTGTTGAGTGGGATTATCTGCAGAATATAATGCTCAAGTTGGGTTTTCATGATTCGTTTGTCTCGTTGATCATGAAATGTGTCAGGTCAGTTTCTATGTTAGTCCGAGTGAATGGGGTTCTGACTGATATTTTCAGACCATCTAGGGGGATACGTCAAGGCGATCCAATTTCTCTCTATCTGTTTCTGCTATGTGCTGAAGGTCTATCAAGTTTATTGAAGTCAAGAGGCCCGATGTATCTATCCAGAGGCGTGCGCGTGGGTATCCATGCCCCCTGGATTTCGCATTTGCTCTTTGCGGATGATTGTATAGTTTTCTCTGAAGCATCGCAGAGGGGGGGCCTTGAGATTACAAGGAATACTTGATACCTATGGCCGGGGATCAGGCCAAATGGTTAATCGTGATAAATCAGCTGTATTTTTCAGTAAAAACTGCTCGGGTCAAGCTAAGGAGGAGGTGCGTACAGCGCTGCACATTGATACTGAAGCTATGGCAGAGAAATATTTGGGCCTTCCAACTGCAGTGGGGCGCTCAACCTCGGAGTCCTTTGAATTCTTACCGACAAGAATCAGAAACTTAATTGGAACATGGAGTGGAAGGGAAGCAAGTCAAGCTGGGAGGGAGGTATTATTAAAATCTGTAGCCCAGGCTGTTCCAACATATTCCATGAGTTGTTTCTTATTGTCGAAGACAACCTGCAAGAAAGTGCGATCACCCATGGCCAACTACTGGTGGGGAAGCTCGGCAAACAGCAAACACATTCACTGGCAAAGCTGGGAGCGGCTGACTTACCCGAAAGTAGTAGGAGGGATGGGTTTCAGAGATACGAGAAATTTTAACCTTGCAATGCTTGGAAAACAAGGTTGGAGGCTATTGATGTTCCCGGACAGTCTATGTGCCCGAGTGCTTAAGGGGGGGTACTACAATGATAGCTCCTTCTTGACAACTACAAGGAAGAAACATGCGAGTCATACTTGGAGGGCAATCTTGGCTGGTCGGGAAGTGCTCACACAGGGGTTGATTAGGAGAATTGGCAATGGAGAGACAACACTTATTTGGCGTGATCGTTGGCTGCCAAACCATTTCAGTGGTCAGCCGTTAACGCCATCAGAAGGACAGTTGGTGTCAAGGGTGGGTGAGCTATTGTCGGAAAATGGTCAGTGGGATGAGGCACTCATTCGGCAGATCTTCTTTCCAGTAGACGCTGAAGCCATCATTTGGACACCGGTCAGGCCTAACCACGAGGATTTCTGGGCTTGGGAACTAGAGAAATTCGGTATGTACTCGGTCAAATCTGCTTACAGATTACTGGACACTAGACGCATCAATGAAAGTAACCTGCAAGCTGAAAGTGTTTCTGAGAACACCGATTGGAATAAGCTGTGGAAATTGAAAGTGCCCCCAAAGGTTAAGGTGTTTTGGTGGAGGGTTATCAACGAGTTTCTCCCAACTCGTCAGATTCTACACAAGAAACATATCGAGCCGATAGCAAATTGTGATCTCTGTGGGGCAGATTCTGAATCTATCCGACATGTGTTGATGGAGTGCTCAGTGGCTAAATCCTTCTGGGAGTACATGAAAAGCACGACGGGGGCCAAACTCCCAATGTTACATCCTGACTCGTGGGCGTTTGATCTCATCAGTTGTAAAGGAGTTGCAAAATAGGATCAAGCAGTTTTTCTCATTGGTATGTATGCGCTGTGGATGCAGCGGAATAGAAGTAAACATGGGGAACCTTCTCGGCCAATCAAGTTTGCGGTTCAGTGGGCAGTTGACATGGCTTTCGATCTGCAACAGGCTGGGTCTGCCCCATTATCTGTGAAGCCTCAAGGCACCCCACTTTGGCAGAAACCGGAGGCCGGTTGGTTGAAATGCAACACTGACGGTGCCTTCTATGATCGGCAGTGGAAAGGTGCATCTGGGGCTATACTTCGTGATGACAATGGAGCGTTCATCAGAGCCTGTGCTAGATGGTATGAAAACTGTCTTGATGTTCTTACCTCAGAGACGTTAGCATGTCCCGATGGCCTGCAGTTGGCGAGACATGTCAATGCTCCGAAAGTTTGGCTAGAGACTGATTCGCAGGAGGTTTTGCGTCTGTGGGAGGTGGGTGAAAATTGTCGATCTACCATAGGACCTATCCTGGAGGAGATTAGAGTATTGAGTAGGGGTTTTGAGTCTTTCAAATTCTCTTATGTAACTCGCTCTTGTAATGAGGTAGCTCATACGATAGCTAAGCAGGTCACGGGCATGACGAGGCTTGGTTGGTGGTCATGTGTGCCAGCCTGTGTCATGAACCTGGTGACCCGAGAATGTAACTCTGTTCCCAATGAATGAAGGAGGCCGGTGATCGCAAAAAAAAAGAAAAGAAACTTGCCACTTGCACCGTATCTTCATGTAAGCCAATTGAAAAGGCATATTGGACCTAGAGCAGTTCCAACACCTGATCTACCATTAATTGATGAAAAAGGGAACATTAAAGTAGCTACGGTTGAAATCTTGGAAAGAAGAATGATTCCACGCAACAATAAGCCTGTTGTTCAGTGTTAATACACTAGTCTAATCTTCCATCAGCAGAGGCAATATGGGAGGATGCATCCTTCATCAGGATAGTTTTTCCATCCTTCCATCTTTGAGGACAAGGATGTTAAGGGGAGGGCTTTGTCAGGCAAGGCAATGATGAAGTCCATTATTTAGTTTCGTCAGAGTTTATTCATCAATTTCGTCAGGCTTCGCCAAATGAAGGGATGATGAGAAGTCGGTGTGTTCCTGTACCGGTTCGTCGGCTTCGCGATAGACGTTGATGCGTAATCTGACGGTCGATAGCGAGCAATAATGGTCTACATCGCTTTACTTCCTTTTACAGTTCGTAGACAATGTTTAGCTGAGCAATGCAATTATCCTTAATGTAATCAGCCGCCGCCAATTTAAGGCTGGGTCCTGGTTGGCGAGAAGGGTATCGAAGAAGACAAACCCTAAGTAATATCTTAGAGTAGCAGTAGGCCGCCGCCATGGCTAGACCTTATATCTGAATCTTTCATCTGTATTCAATAAAATCGCTGTTGTTGCTCCCCCCAAATTCCCCCATATTCGTTGTTCTATCTTGGTAATTCCTTTCTAGTTTCTTGGTTCCTCACACACCCGCGCAGCACGTCGGAACAACGTGAACGAGGGCGGCATGCGGAGGGGATCAGGGTGGCATGTGTGGATTGATATTTAGTGACATTGAACGGTGGCATTCCCCATAACATTGAGTCACCGACGTTTGGAACCTATAACATGGAAATTCGCATGACCAGCAATAAATCATGGACACATCGTTCGTGGGTGTACACTTGTATGCCGCCTGCCACAGTGACTGACACCTATGTGGCGTACGCGACGAGGACACGTACATGAAGGAATTACAGCTACGCTGTTGCGAAGCCTCCCGTCGCCGCCATCGCTGAGTATTGGAGCATCAGGGCTCGATTGGAGAAGAAGGGAGCGAAGAAGCGGAGTCGGGCGCTGGCTATTCGATTCACCGAGCCAAGGTCGCCGAGAGCCGCGCGGAAGCCGATCTCTGAGGGAGCCGAGCCGGAAGCGTCGTCCGTCCGTCCGATGGTTGCTGCCTCGCATCGCGGCAGGAGTCTCACGCGAGCTGGCGTGCGCGAGGGGCGCACCCCATTTTCTTCCCGCGTACGCACTACCCCAGGCAATAGGAAAAAAAATTCAGTGGAGACCGTCCGCAAACTCTCTACCGTGCGGACCCTCTCCCGATGCTAGCCACATGTCCAACCAAAGGATCGGGCGGCATGCTCATTCGGCTCGGCTCTTCAGCGAATCGATAGGCTGCTCACTCGGCTCACGACATCTTTAGCTAGTTTGGCTCGACTCCCTAGTCTGTCTGATCCTCTCCTACGCGCTCCCATCCACTGCCGTATGCCCGCATCCCGTCAGCCGCCGCCACTACCGCCTATGTTGTCTACTGCCGCTGCCGCTGCCGCCTCCCTCCATTGCGTGTCTCGTCTCCCTTGTCCACTGGCACTGTCCAGTGCATTCTTATGGTGCCTGCCGGGTTAGCGGCGGCGGCGATGCTCCCCTCTCTCTAGGAACCATTGCGGTTGTTGGATAACCTAGCACGTTCATCACATTATCTAGTTACGTTTTTTGGTTTTCTGAATAAGTCAGCTCGCTTCCGTTGGACGAGCCCGAGTCTGTAGGCGCCGGACGCATGCAAGTTCGTGCCGAGGCCCTGTCGTTGAGTCCGTGGCGTGCGACATGTTTCAGTCGTGGGATGGTGCAACAAGAACGGAGCAGGATGCGCGTGGGCACTGGGCAGTCGTGGTTGTTTGTGGCCACGGCCGGTAGTTTAGCAAGTGGCCTTGTTTGGTTTGTCTGTTATAGGCTATATTCTAGGAGAGAATCTCTTCTGCATGGCAGGCTAAATGAAGTCTATTTGCAAAACCTTTTCAGGGATGGGTGTAACTTTTCGCGACGAATCTAACGACGGTAATTAACCGACGATTAACTACATTAATGCTACAGTAACCATCCTCAAATCACGCGGTCAAAGACTTCATTAGAATCTTCAATGTTCCTAGCACGGGGGTTCTGAAGTTGGTTTTGTAAACTGACTTTGTTTAGCACCGTAATTAACGATCAAAGTGTCATTATTCCCTAGAATAGCATAAACCAAACAAGGCCAGTGTAAAAGTTTCCTTTAAATTGAATAGAGATCCTAGAAAATGTTGTGAAGTTCGTTGCGGCACAAAAGTCCCGTGTGTTCTTGATGTGTTTCGAGGAGTTCGCGTGTGTCCAGTTTGTGTGCGTGTGTCCGGTGATAACCGGCGGCGAGGGATCGCCGGGATTGCCCAACAGCGGGTTTGCGGCTGGCGGTGGATGACTGCGGCGACGGTAGATGACGAGGTGATGGCAGCAGTGAACGAGAGAGGCAACGGCGGCGGCCAACGGGATGTGACGGCCGATGAGATTCTCTAAGTGCCTGTGGGAGAGACTTACGCCGGGGAGCCAAGCCACGCCACCTGAACATGCCGCGCTGTGCGCACTGAGCCGAGCGAGCAGCCTATCGATTCGTTGAAGAGCCGAGCCGAATGAGTATGCCGTCCGATACTCTGGTTGGACAGGTGGCTAGTATCTGGAGGGGGGTCCGCACAGTTGAGACTTGAGAGTTTGGGGACGGTCTTTTTCCGGGCAACAGCCGGGCAGGTTTCCTTCCTTCCTTCCTTCAATCCCGATCCTCCCTGCTGGTCGATCGAATTCCTTTCGTGGCCCCCCCAAACCAAACTTGCATCGGTGCCTTGCCTCACCAACGCCACACGTCATTTTCGTCGTCCTCCCTCCCTGCGTCTGCGTGCTTGCCTCTGGGCGCGTCACATGCATGCTCGTGTCATCCATGGTCTCAGAATGATCTTTTTTATTTGTTGAAAAAAAAATAAAGTTTTTGACATGACCTGGCAATGTGCAGCGTGGATCTCACGGGATGCCGCAGGCACATTGTCGTCGTCGCGCTGGTGATCGCCACACGCCACGGACTGATGAAACTGGCTCCACGCTGCGCGCACGAGGGCGCGCAGCTTCTTTTATTTGAGGAAACGGGACGTACACATCTCGGCACCGGTAGCCGCAGGATCGCGGTTGCATATGCGCGGCGCTATCGATTCGGCATTATTGATGATTTGGCAAAAAAGTTACTCTATTTTTCATGACACGAGCTATATATATACGAGTTAGGTTGCTAATAATGATTCATGTGTGGTTCAACTCTCACTCTTATCAATGACTAATTGACCTTTTTTTTACTTAATTTGTTAGAAATACATTGTCTCTGTTTTAAAACGTAAACTTAGTTTAGTTTTATCCTAATGTGAAACTTATCTATTTTTTATCAAATTTATAGTAAATAAAATATACTAATAACATCTATACTACCAAACACAAATACACTATCACGACAAAGTTCACAATAGATCCAATGACACTGATTCAGTGTTGTAGATATTAGAATATTTTTATATAAACACTGTCAGAGCTAAAAGAAGTTTGGTTTAAGACAAAACTAAAACCGTACTACAAGCTATTAAAAGTTGTAAATGATTTATCCTCACGGTCGGTATTTAAAGTTAATATATTTGTCTTAATGCTTTTAACTTTTTGAAAAAAAATAATAAATGAACAGTGTTCTCTCTACTGGCCGGTGGCCTTTTGCTGCAGAGATTTCGAATATCAAGAGCCAAAAGCCACCAAACCAAAAAAAAAACAACTTCTCCGCTGACGTCATGTACACGCCACTGGAGCAAGAAAGCTACATCAACTCTTAATCTGCGATTCTAAAATTCAACCAGCATAGAGACGTCTGAGCAACCGACCGGGGTTACCAGGCGGCACATGTAGCGCCACAGAGAAAAACGCTTCTAGAAGAAGCAACCAATATTTCTAGGGCGTACTGGTAGTTTGGTAGGGCGTTGTTAGATGTAAGCTTCAGGACGAGAAAGCTGCATTTGGATTAATAAAGTCACAAATAGAATAAATAATCATGCAAGTGATGAGTCAAATGCCAATCAAGATTGAGTTGACGTGATTCCCTGGGACTTCTAGCTTGCAAGTTTATTTCTCGTCATGAAGCTTGCTGGTGTCCTCAAGAAAAGGAAGAATACAATACTGTGTGGCCTGGGACATATGCGTGTTTATTTTTCATGTTCCTTAATCTCCAAGGTGCTTAGCCAACTATTGTTTATTCAGTCAACCTATGGGAAATACTTGTCTTCGAGAAGAGCTTGTAACAATTGCTTATCCCTCTGATGTCACTATTTGAAGTCTATCATTCAAGTTATATATAATCATCATTTTTAGTTAGACTTGATTGATCTGAATTGTTTCTGATGAAAATACGTCCACAAGCATGCGTGTATATTTTATATATGTATCAGCCATAAGCTGCCTCTGTTTTTTTTTCTTGAGCAAGAATGAGCCGATGAAATTATTGTCATAATCAAGTATGATCTCTCACATTTTATTTTATTTCCATGGACCTAAATTTAGCCCAGGCATTATGACAGAATCAAAGCACATCATTGAAGAAAATATATATCAGACGGTAAAACTCCATCACACAAAAAAAAACTTCCATTTTTTTAGAAAATAGAAGTATAGAAAAAGATGCTCAGTCAGCTCTGACAGAGCAGGGGTGACCTTTTCTTACAACCATATTTGATCATTTAAGCAATGCATTAGTTCACTCCGCTTGTGTATCCAATCGCCACTTTATCCTTGAAGCACAATACAAAAGACAAAAAGGCATGAAAGCAATGTTTGGCTCTCCCATCTTTTCCCTTGAACAAAGCTTGATTGTAACAGCAAACGGGCGCCATACATTGCCTAGCCAAATGTAAAGAAACAAAAGTTAGAAAGAAAAGAGAAATAAATAAACACTTTGATGACTCCTTATTAAAGAATAAACACTTTGATGACAATAGATTCAATGTTTCTTATTTACAAGAAGTAACGCACAAATTTTGGTATCCTTTGAAGCATGATATTCGTCTTATCTCCTTTAGTACTTCCTCCGTCCTAAATTATTATTGTTTTGGCTTTTCTAGGTGCCTAGATTTTGTTATACACCAAGTTTTTCATCTTGGAGTCTTAAATCTTCTCAGCTTGCAAAAAAAACCATATAGAAATCCAACATCAAACTGAAACAGCTTGAAAACCAAGCTTGTGGCGCCTATGTCATGAATCAAAGACTATATATATTTTTATATTCACAAAACAATAGTGCCATGATGTCTATGTTGTATGTCAGTGATAAGAAAAAGGAAGATGCAGCTGTCTCGGTAGGGCTTGCTAGTAGCAGAGATGTTACCTACCCGCAAAAAAAAGGGATTTTACCTAGTACTAACAATGGCACTTCAGTATTTTGGTAATTGGAGGTGCTCCAGCAGATTAACAATACAATCCTTATTACCTAAAAGTATTTGGTAATCACCAAAACACATTTCTCTCACCTAAATGAAGGAGATTCATCCGTCTACCTTATTTTTGGTGATTAGATTTTGGTAGATTGCTGCAATAGCTGTTACCGAAAATATAAAAGTAGTTATTGGTAATATGAAGAATTTTTTTAGGTACTGAGTAATCTGCTGCAGATGTTATATTTTTGGATGGCGGGTATCCTAATAGTTACTGGTGCTAACAATGAGTCCTTCGACTGCTGAATTTTTTTCCCATGGGCTTCAAGTTGCAAGGTAGGTAAAACAAGACTCACCTCACCGGTCTGTGTAAAATCAGGGCTAGGATTTAAATGCATTGATAACCCTCTTATACAATACAAGTATGCAATTACATATCACCAATTTGATATTTATGTAAAATCAGATCTATTATTTAAATGCATTGATAACCTTCTTATGCAATTCAATTATGCAATTACATATCACCAAATAAATATTTAGCCACAGAAGAAATTAAAACACTATTGACAAAAGCAAGCTAAAAACCGGATTAAAAAATGCAGTATGCTACTCGAAGCATTGTACACGAGAATTGTGCTCTTGACCGGCCGTAGATATCCGATGGACTCTTGACCTGTCGGTTTCCTCTCTCCGCGTAAGCTGGACCGGATCGTAATAACCGGAAACTCCCAGGGGCTAAAGCCCAAAACGCTGCGCCGCAGAGGAAGTGAGGAACGACGCTCGGTTTAAAGCCAAGGCCAAGAACGCCTCCAAGATGCGCAGGTGGGGAAGCAAGGCAGCGGCGGCCGGAGCATCCTGGAGAGAGAAAGAAGGGGTGGTAGGTGAAACCGGAGGCGGCAGGACTGGGGAAGAGGGAAGGCGGTGCCACGCCACCTCGACAGCAGCGCCCGTGCGGTCGGCGGCGGCGGCGGGGATGGGCGACTCCGGCGGCTCCGTCCTGTCGGTGGATATCGAGCGCATCTCCTTCGGCGGCAAGGTTCGGGCATCCCTTCTACCTCCCATTCCTTTCTTCCCTGCTGCAGTTGATTTCTGCTCTCCGTGAGGGGGAGGACGGTTGGGGCGCGCGGATTGAGAGGTTTGGATTGGATGACCGGAAGAAGCCAAGTTGGTAATCTTGGGGTTTAGCTTCGCTTTGAATTGATTTAGTTCCTTGCGTGGTAGGGTTAGCGGTTCCAAAGGATGCTGCGTTTCTTGAATTTTTTTTCCCCACTAGCTGAGCTTGCTTGTTTTGGGTGCATTGTAGTATTGGTTTCAGATTCAAGCCTGTTTTCTTGTAGGATCTATCGAATCAGGTTTGTGGTTTATCGTAGTTTGAATTTGGAGTTGGACCATGCATGAGTTCGACCACCTAAATTGTAATTTTGGGGCGCACTTGCTTCTGGATTAAATTTGGCGGTCCTTCCTGCTTTGCCCTCTTGCGCTGCCCCTTCCCCACATCCGTACCGTCGTTTGCTACCACTAGCCTGCCACTTGCTTCATGCGCCTCGGTGTATGCTGAATTGGCAGCCGTCGTGTAGCATCGGTGAGGTAAAAATTTTTTGGGTTGCGTTCTCAAGTGGGTGTTGGCCTCTACCTGCCTTTGCCCATGCGGAATTCTTTTCTCTGGTATATGGTCCTCGTTTAGTCATGTGGTCCTACACCCCTATATGATTTTGTGTACCTTGCTGATTCGATTTAAGTAATCAGTTGCCTGCTATGTCCGTGCTTATCGCCAGAAGAAAAGAAACCATAAATATGTGATCTTGACGCTTTTGGGGTGTAGCTTGGGTGTCCAAATGCCCTTTTTATTTCTCTATAACCAATCATGTTATCTCCGATTCTTTAGCTGGGCTATCGAGCACAAACTTCCACTAAATATCCCATTGCTTTCTTGAAGCAACTTAAGCTCTAGGCATGTCTGCAAATTGAATGGAAACAAGGTCTAATGGATTTAAGGTCCCCTGTTTTCTGTATGGATGCTACTCTAACTTTATTTTTTGGTTGGCGGATGCAGAGTTTATACATGGTCTGTGAAATCTAATGCAGTTGAATTTGATCTTCCATATAGCTATAAAACTGTGATGTCAATATATTATGATGAACTACTCATCCTTTGCTTGTACACAAATAATTCTCGACAAAATCAGTAGAAAGGGACTTGGGAAAGAAACTAGATTAGTGCAGAGGGGACAAAAGGGTTGTCTAAGAAAATCTATATGGTTGGCTAGGGATACTATATTTATGGTTAGCTAAGTTTTTCCTATATCCAATTCTGGAGTAGTGACTGGTAAGGTCCACTGAGCAGTGGACAAAATCTAAAACTCGGTTTCATCCCACACACATAGATATGTCCATAGCAGATGCCTTCTATTCTCTGCCAACTGGACCTTCTCCCAGACAACTGCCCAGGTGGCCAGGCCAAAACATGGTAACTCTAGGATCAGTGTTTTAAAAAACGTTTTTAAACGTCATTTAATCTTGATTAAATACTGAACGGTGGCCAAGCATTGCGTTTAATCACAGTGTCGTTTAATCACAACACACGTTTAATCATGTTCAATCCACGTTTAATCACAAAAAACTCTAAACCATAGGCAAGCGTTCGCCTAGCGTCTACCGTTTTTTAAAACCTTGTCTAGGATTATGATCCAATGGTTTGGGTTGAAGTTGCACTCAGGATTACCTGAAAATCTTTTTAGCTCTGTTATTAGGAAAAATGGCTTTTAGTGTACTAGTCTCTTTTGTGATAGATTATTGTTATGCATCAAAATTGGATGGGTGTGATGTTGAATCATTACTTCACAGCCACTTCTCGTCATGCATATCCTTCCTTTGATGGAAAAGAACAGCTAATAATATTGTCCTAGCATGTGCTTTTCTTGATAAGTATTGTTTTTAGCTATTTGCTTGGTGGAGGAATCACTTCCTGTTGGTACTTAGTGCTAGCTTTCCCCTTCTTTCTTGTCCCTAGGAGATGTGGTCTAGGAAACATCACTGTAGCATATCATGTTTCATATGCTTTTCTTTACTAGCACTCTACAAGCTTTTAGGGTAAACACATAGGAAACAATGAACTTTGGTTCTGGTTCACAGACTTTGCTTCAGTTTTGCTATACTCCTTTGTAGAATCATAGATTTAATAGCAGGACATGCACATGGATTTTATTATCTGGTGTGAACTACAACTTGGTGGTTTAATAATTTTTGTTCTTACCGTACTTTCTCCTAGTATTTAGACTTTCCCCTTTTTTCTTTCAGGAACATCATATACAAACAAATCATGGATCTGTATCTGTTGCCATATATGGTGACCATGATAAGCCTGCTCTTATTACCTATCCAGATATTGCCTTGAACTGTAAGTTTTACAACCATGCTTAACTTATGTTGGATTATTTAAGAATTCTGCTGTAATGTGACTGAAGTCCACTATTGTTGATCAGATATGTCTTGTTTCCAAGGACTGCTCTTCTGTCCTGAAGCAGCTTCATTGCTGCTTCATAATTTTTGCATTTACCATATCAGCCCCCCAGGACATGAGGTCAGTAGAACTTGCTGTTACAGTGAATGTTTGTTTTTTTCGTTTATCTTGGCACGATGCATCTGGCAATTCTGGAAGAATTTTTTTCATGATTGCATGGTTTACTATACTTCGGGAAATCATGCAGTTAGGAGCTGCTCCGATTTTGCCAAGCTCACCGGTGGCATCTGTTGATGACTTAGCGGATCAAGTCGCAGACGTACTTGATTTCTTTGGGTAAGATCTTCTCATATTCTTTGATAAAGTGGTAGTGCTTGGAGATTTTCTTGAGATTTGTGAAGTAACTTCTTTTCTTTTTTTATTTTACAGATTGGACTCTGTTATGTGTTTAGGTGTCACTGCGGGTGCATACATTCTTACTCTATTTGCAGTATGTATTTCTTGATTATTCTAAGCTAGTGGGTTCGATGCTGCTTGCACAAATGCTTAGTAATTTTGTTCTTCATTGCAGACAAAGTACAGAGAACGAGTACTAGGACTTATCCTTGTTTCACCTCTATGTAAAACCCCCTCATGGTCAGAGTGGTTTTATAATAAGGTAGTTATTCAATATTTAGCTTCAAATAAAGACCTTTTCCCTGCAGAATAATGATGTTGTACTGATAGATCTATGTTTCCAGGTTATGTCAAATTTGTTATATTATTATGGCATGTGCAACGTGGTGAAGGATATTTTGTTGCAGCGCTACTTCGGCAAGGTAATATAGTGACCTTAGCTTATGTCATGTGATATTTGCGTAGCTGTCTGTTGAACCTTTTTGTTTGAATTTTCTCCACAGGGAGTACGTGGATACTCTAATGAACCTGAATCGGATATTGTGCGGGCTTGTAGAAGTGTATGCCCTATGACTTCTCATCCTCCATTATCAATTCCCACATATTTGTTTAAATTTATGATGCTTAACTCTCTTTTAATTCATAAAGTTTCTAGATCAACGGCAGGGCATGAACGTGTGGCGGTTTATTCAGACTATCAATGAGTATGTCCCTTTCCTTGTCCAATTCTTATATGATGAACTCGTACCCGGATATGTACAATAAATATCTTGCCATGATTTATACAGGAGAAAAGACTTGACAGAAAATCTGAAGCAGCTGCAGTGCAGAACTCTTATTT
The DNA here is from genome assembly GCF_016808335.1 of Panicum virgatum. Classification (NCBI taxonomy): domain Eukaryota; kingdom Viridiplantae; phylum Streptophyta; class Magnoliopsida; order Poales; family Poaceae; genus Panicum; species Panicum virgatum. Next base: position 33,206,623 of record NC_053148.1, on the reverse strand, counting down.
TTGTTGGTGAGAATTCCCAGTTCCATGCTGAGGCTGTTCACATGACTGCAAAGCTTGATAGCCGATATAGTGCTCTTGTGGAGGTATCTATTTGCCCTCACATTAACTTTAATGCACATGGATTTTGGGGTGTTACATACCAAGTTTGGTATCTTTACAGGTACAAGCTTGCGGGTCAGTTGTGACCGAGGAACAGCCACATGCAATGCTTATACCAATGGAATACTTCCTCATGGGATACGGCTTGTACAGGCCAAGCCAGATAAACTGCAGCCCTCGCAGCCCTCTGAACCCGTTCTGCGTATCGCCGGAGCTCCTCTCGCCCGAGAGCATGGGGGTGAAGCTAAAGCCAATCAAGACGCGAGCCAACCTCAAAGCGTAGGAACACATGAGGAGAAGATGTAGGAACTGATGTGTATTCCTTGATTTTTTTTTTGTGGTGGAGTGACATAGCTGTTGTTACCATGATGTACATAGCCAAGAGATTAGGTCAGTGAGGGTTGGGTGGGGGGTTCAATTCCATTGATTTGTAGCCTTGAACAGTTGTAAATTGTCACAGATTATTCGTTGAAGAGAATAATAAGGGAAGATGAGTTTGTTGCAAAAAGTTGGGTCTTCGCTTTCATCAGTTTGTGAGCTAGACTGATGAACCATTTCAGCCTCCTAAATGATATTCAGAACTCAGGAAGTTGTTGCAGAACCCTCCTATGTTAGTGATCCTCTATTATATTGCTGGTGGTGTGTTGGTATCTCATTGCACCCGATGCGTGCAGCAGATCAGCTGCAAGTTGGTTCGAAGAATGCTTGAACTGGTTTTGTCATGTTGCTGCCCGCTATCGATTATCCAACTAGTGGGTGCGGTGTGTATTCAGTATCTTTATCAGATTTGGTGATTTTCATGTAACACAAGCGATGCAGAACTTGCTTGACAGTGCAGCTCTATTTAACCAAAGCAACGACTGCCTTTGCATTGTCATAGTGAAAGGCACTTCGTATACTACGAGTAGGATTTGAAATTGAAAGAGGCACATCTACTCCGTAGAATACGCACCATATGTGGTTCAGAAGTCACGAGTTGATAGAATTGGAGCCCTCTTGTCCTTTTCTCCTCAGCTAGAAAGAAGTTAATCTATTTTCCCTACTACACCTATAGAGTATAGTAACGAAAATTTTCAGTTATGAAGAATGCAGGTGTAGAATCTCCGTGAAAAAATTTATACTATTTTACAAGTTGCTATCGTGCTACTCCCTCAGTACCAAATTATACATCATTTTGATTTGTTTAGGTTCATGACTTTTGTTATGCACCTAGATAAGAAAAAAATTAAAATAACATATATATACATAATTTTGAACGAACAGAGTATTTTATACAATCAAATCAAAATAGTTAAAAGCATTTAGAATTGTCACAATCCAATCTGCGGCCGGTCAGACCGGCGGAGGCCACCGGTCCGACCGGTGCTGCGCGTTCGGCGCCGCCTCCACGCGTCGGCCATCCTCGTTTCTTGTGCCGTGTATCAGTGTTGCCGCCGACGAACCTCGTTCCGTGCGCGACCTTATCCGCACCGAGTCCGCTCGCTCGCCCTCTCCGTCTACATTCCAACCGGCCCCCTTCTTCCCTCAAACCCTAGCCCCAAATCCACCATTGCCGTCGCCGCCGGGAGCTTCCTCGCCGCCGTCGATTCGCCGCCGCCGGTGAGGTCCTTCCTAATCTAGCGCGCGCACCACCTAGCCTTCCCCCTCCTCCATCAATTTGGGCCCTCACCCGGCCCCCTCCCCCTCCATGCAGGGCCGCCGCCGAGCGCCTCTGCCCGCCGCCGCCGTTTGTCGTCGCGCCGCACCGTCGTTGCTCCTCTCCGCCCGTGCTCTTGCCGGTGAGCTTCACCGCCCCCTGGGACACACCATGCGCGTGCCCCTGCCCCTCTCCGGCCCTGCCTCGTCGCGCCACCTTGCGTCCGCTCCCGCACGCTACGCGTGTGCACGCGCGCTGGTGCGCCACTCGTGCCGTGGCCGCGCTCCCGCACGGGTCAAGGCCCCTGGCCTTGCCTTGACCCAGCCTGGGAGGCCACTGCCCGTGGGGCCCGCATGTCGGCCTCTGGTCTGGCCGGTGTGGTGCGGATCTAGCGTTTTCAAGTGTTTTTGGTTGAGCAACAATCTTGTAAAATGTGTATAAATTTGTATAGACCTTGGAAAATTATGAAACTTATTTTGTTGGGTTCTTATTGCTTAGATCTACTCAAGAAAAATATTGTTTTGCATGTTATCTTGCTGAAGATTTATGTACGATTTAAGGTTGAAAAAGTGATTTAAATGCTTGGTTAATTGTATACTGCTCTAAAAATGTCAAACCAAATTTTGCTAGACTCCTTGTGAAGTGTAGTTTCTAGTGGTGCAACTTGCTCATATGTTTCCCTGCTAGTTTATTAAGGTTTTAGTGTGATTTCATATCCTCTGTCTGAAAGCTTTTTTAATGTGTAACTTCTTGCTGGAAAGTGATAAAATGGTAAAACTAGTTTTGTTAGCTTTGTTTTCTTGTCTAGTATCTCTGGTAATTTTATTAGATTTGTTCAATTTAAGTTCGGATGCCTTTTCTGATTTATTTTGTATAGGACAGCTGAAGCTTGTGAATTTCTTAAGTAATTCTAGGAAAGTGATTTTGATGCAAATCCAAGTTTCATGAGCTCTTTGTAATGTCCTCTGCATGATCAATTTATTCTATGATTTATACTTGTTGTGTAAGCCATGTTTCTTAATTCTTATCTTGACTTTGGGATCGTTATGCATTAGTGTTATTTGTTATAGTCGCGTGTGTTACGTTCTTGTGCTTTTGCATAGCGTTTTGTCCATGTTTCATTCATAGCATATCTACTCATGTCACCGCATCATTCTAATGCAGACGCATCACTCTAATGCAGACGCATCACTTCATGCATAGCATTTATTGCACAAGCATAGCATCGCACTAATGCATGCATCTTATTCATGCATTATAGTGACCGAATCGTCGGAGGTCGAACCCGTGGAGCCCACCGAGACCGTTGAGCCTGAAACCGGAGTCCAGTTCGTGGTCGAGCCTGAAGCTAACCAAGACAAGCAGCTAAGCATGATTCCTTGCTCCTATTTAATCTGAGTTAGTTAGTTATCTCACCGGGTATTATTGGGTTATATATATGTTATATATGTATTGCATTCTTGAGCCTACCTGCATGCATTATCCTTCATTGATCTGTTATCCCTGTTCTTGGCACTACTAGTTAGCTAATTACTTAATCTGACTAGATGCTTAGCCCTGCTTAGATTATTTATATCGCTTGCTAGGAAGGAATGTCTTGGAGCGTCACACTTACCGATAATCCTTGATCGCACTGGTTAGCTGAGTTAATGTTGGAATGGTAGTATCGAGATTCGAGCGGAATGGTAGGGCCTAGAGAAAAAAGTCACATGGCATAGATCCGCTTGGATTGATTAAGGACCGTCCGTGGATGACGTCGGTTTTGAGCAACTTTTCGTGCTACCACATATCCAATATAATGGTACGGATGAACCAATTACCTTCTTTGACTTGATCATTGATGTGCAGTCCTAGATATGTGGCCAAGGGCTATGCAGAGAGGCTTAGAGGTGTCCCCGGTGGATTATGTGGATAGGTTTAGAGGTGTCCCCGGTGAAACTAAGCCTCTACTCGTAAGCTAGCTGTGAAGTTCAATGATCGAGCTTTGTTGGGAACGGTTGACGCGAGTACCCTCTCATCCAATTTAGCTGGTTGGGTGAGTCGCATGGTCCTTGTGTCGTGTGGGTAAAGTAGTACACCCTTGCAAGGTTATAATCAATTCGAATTGACGCGCTCTCGGTTATGAGAACACTCTTTATCCCATGAACTCATCGTAGAATTGCGGACATGTTGGAATGGGTTTTAGCATCTCGGAAGTAACTATGATAATCTTAGTGTTGTCGTGGTGTGGAAAACCACAGCCGGATGGCGGAATGCACCCGCCTAATCCTAAGTGTAGGATGTGCTTGGGGGCAGTCAAGGAATGCTCGATCTAGAGGCGTAAGAACACGGAAGCACACAAGGATTTAGAGTGGTTCGGGCCGCTGGAGCGTAATACCCTACGTCCACTGTGTGTTGTATTGCTTGTGCTCTCAAGAGATTGAGAGCAGGGTTGTTCGGAGTAAAACCGAGCTTGTGTTGTGAGAGTCTTGGCGTGTCTTGGTCTGTCTCTGCATGTGTGAAAACTTGTGGAACCTCGTGTCCGTGTGAACCTATGTTCTAGCGGGCATGCTCTCCCTTTTATATGTCCAAGGGGAGTACGTACACTGAGCGGGGCCCCGACAGGTGGGCCCGGCGATGTATTATAAACTACACTTTGGCCTTCAATGCCTCAGATCCGGAGATCTTGTCGTCGGCTTTCGTGCGTAGCTTCTGACCAGGGATGGTCTTGAGCTGTCCTGTCGGAGTAGAGTCTAGCCTCTGGAGCCGCGCGTCGAGGTCATGATTATGCGCCGAACTACTGACTCAGTCCACTGTAGCAGCGTGCACTGTTGCTCCAGTTAGTAGCTAGTCATCATGACTCGTTGCCCATCCGCGCGGCGCTGAGTCTTTAATGCTTGCCTTGGTAACTGACGAGTCGCCTTGGAAACAGGCAGGCTTACCGTGTTGTCATGTTACGCCTGTCCAACCCGTGAGTGGGTATCCGATGCCCTGCTCTGGCAGCGCACGCCCCAACAACCAGCATTTAATGCGGCAGGAGGGCTGGCGATCCACAGTGTGGACTGGCAAAAGCTGCCCCGTGCCCAGCGGCAGCAGAGCACGCCTCAACCGCTCGCACTTAATGCGGGTGGGTGAGGGAGCTTCCAGCGGAAGGCTTGCGCCCGCGCCCGCGTCTGTGTGACACGTGGCGGCTCCGGACCCCTCCCGAGCAGCTAGCTGAGCCGAGAGCTCACGGGGGTCCGGATAAGCACGTGTAGGTCCCGGACCCACCTGCGGGGATCTGGGTCCGCGGCCACAGGTGCTGAGCATTTCCACCTCTGGGACACGTGGTGACACCGGACCCTTCCCCGGTGAGATGGAGCCGGACCCCAGGGGTCCGGCTGCTCAGCTCCTTAGGGCGTAGTTACAGATAACTACGCGAGTCTTGGCACAGTAGGAGTGGGTACCCCAGTTGCAGGGTACCGACAGAGGCCCCCGGGCCCGCCTCGGGAGAGGCAACGAACCCGCAGGTGGGGCCACTACTGTGAGCAACTTGGCTGCTTCTAGCGCCCAGCGGTGCGCGCCTCAAGGGTCTTATCCTGCGTCGTCCATCTTTTGGGTCCCCTGCCGCATCATCACGTTTGGCCCTGCACATGACTCAAGGTAGATGCTTAGTAGCATGCCCACGGGTCCCAAATCCTGTTGGCTGTGATCATTTGAGATAGACAGTTAGGCTCAGTGAACAGAGCTCAAAGGGCCGGCCTTTAGGTTAAGAGAAAGTCTGGACCTCCAGGTTCCCAGTCCTAAGTACTACGGCACTCATTCACAGGAGGTGGTGCGTGCAGGCTTAGGGTACGGAACCAGGTTAAATGGCTACACGGCTCCGGACCTCCCCGGAGAATGAGTGCGCTTCCCTGAACCTGCAGGTTCCCAGGGGTCCGAACCCCTCTCTTCCATGAGGGGTCTCGAGCTAAGTCACTAGCTAGACAACTCAATTCGGACCACAATCACCGCACAAGAGTAAGAAGCCACGTGGGGGTTAGCATAAACAGAATGCGTAGATTGAAATTAGAATGTAACATCCTTAGAGGCGAACTGAGAATAAACTTTTCCCTTATAACTAGATGTACATGAGATGTGCGATGTATGCCAGAACACGGGTTTATGAAGCCGGAGCTGTCCGGACCTCCGGGACCCAGTCTTAGGTACTACAGTACTCGCCCTAGGGAGGTAGAGTATGCAGGATTGGGTTACGGAACCAGGCTAAGTGGCTACACGGCTCCGGACCTCCCCGGAGGGTGAGTACGCTTCCCTGAACCTGGTTCGTAGAGGTCCAGACCCCTCCACGGGGGAGGCTCACCAGACTGGACCACACGGAAGTACTACCTAGTTACAAAGGAAAATGTTTTATTCCCTGCTGGGCCTCTAAGGGTAGGACTTACAGAGATGTAGAGTCAGGGGTGCGACTGGAGTCGGCTTAACGTCGGAGAGAGCCACCAGAGTCGGCTTAGTGCGACCGGAGTGGGCTTTCCGCCGGAGCGGGCTTGGTGCGACCGGAGTCGGCTTTCCGCCGGAGCGGGCTTCCTCACATGAGTGAGGTATGCTGCGAGCTGGGATTTGTTGAAGCTGTGCTCCCCCCAGACCTGCTTGATGATGAGCTAGGAGAGCATGACCCGCTGTCGCCATCCTGCTGACGCGGGCGCTTGCCGCGCGAGTTCTGAACCCCGGGTGCTCGCCACCTAAAACATGGTGATGCCGAGCCGATGACCAAGCGAAAGCCAAGCACCCCCTACCTGGCACGCCAAATGTCGTGGTGTGGAAAACCACAGCCGGATGGCGGAATGCACCCGCCTAATCCTAAGTGTAGGATGTGCTTGGGGGCAGTCAAGGAATGCTCGATCTAGAGGCGTAAGAATACAGAAGCACACAAGGATTTAGAGTGGTTCGGGCCGCCGGAGCGTAATACCCTACGTCCATTGTGTGTTGTATTGCTTGTGCTCTCAAGAGGTTGAGAGCAGGGTTGTTCAGAGTAAAACCGAGCTTGTGTTGTGAGAGTCTTGGCGTGTCTTGGCCTGTCTCTGCATGTGTGAAAACTTGTGGAACCTCGTGTCCGTGTGAACCTGTGTTTTAGCGGGTGTGCTCTCCCTTTTATATGTCCAAGGGGAGCACGTACACTGAGCGGGGCCCCGACAGGTGGGCCCAGCGATGTATTATAAACTACACTTTGGCCTTCAATGCCTTAGATCCGGAGATCTTATCGTCGGCTTTCTTGCGTAGCTTCTGACCAGGGATGGTCTTGAGCTGTCCTGTCGGAGTAGAGTCTAGCCTCTGGAGCCGCGCGTCGAGTTCATGATGAAGCGCCGAACTACTGACTCAGTCCGCTGTAGCAGCGTGCACTGTTGCTCCAGTTAGTAGTTGGTCATCATGACTCGATGCCCATCCGCGCAGCGCTGAGTCTTTAATGCTTGCCTTGGTAACTGACTAGCCGCCTTGGAAACAGGCGGGCTTACCGTGTTGTCATGTCACGCCTGTCCAACCCGTGAGTGGGTATCCGATGCCCTGCTCTGGCAGCGCACGCACCAAGCACCAGCATTTAATGCAGCAGGAGGGCCGACGATCCACAGTGTGGACTGGCAAAAGCTGCCCCGTACCCAGCGGCAGCAGAGCATGCCTCAACCGCTCGCACTTAATGCGGGTGGGTGAGGGAGCTTCCAGCGGAAGGCTTGCGCCCGCGCCCGCGTCTGTGTGACACGTGGCGGCTCCGGACCCCTCCCGAGCAGCTAGCTGAGCCGAGAGCTCACGGGGGTCCGGATAGGCACATGGAGGTCCCGGACCCACCTGCGGGGGTCCGGGTCCGCGGCAACAGGTGCTGAGCATTTCCACCTCTGGGACACGTGGTGACACCGGACCCGTCCCCGAGCGGGAAGCGGGTCCGGGACCGTTGGTCCGGTGAGATGGAGCCGGACCCCAGGGGTCCGGCTGCTCAGCTCCTTAGGACGTAGTTACGGATAACTACGCGAGTCTTGGCATAGTAGGAGTGGGTACCCCAGTTGCAGGGTACCGACAAGTGTATTCCACTAAAATTTAATGGTGGTTCGGGCAACATTAATTAATTTTGCTAGGTGATAGTTTAAAGAGCTCATGCTTATGCAATAATTACTTAACCTTAAAGCTTTTACTTGAACCTTTGCATGATTCTTGTTTATTTAATCGCGTAAGTCTTGCAAGTACCTTTGTACTCGGGTTGCTTCTATATCTAGTTGCAGGTGAGCCGGAAGTGGTGTTCGGCCATTTCTACCGGAAGTGGTGTTCGGCCATTTCTACCCCGCCGATCCAGGTGCGGGGGAGGAGTAGGTCGTTGAGGCTGGGATGGTGTCCTTGAGCAAGTCATCATTATCTTAGTATGTTTTTATCGTAATCGAACTCCGTGAGAGCATGTAAATATAATAAATTTCAAGGATCTGTTTAATATGGCTTTCGTGAGCCCAAGACTTGTAGTGGAAGTTAGTTGAACCCCTCCTATGTGGAACTTGTAATATTAAATCTCGAAGTCTGGTAATGTAAAACTGTTTTTTGTGGGTCGTTGGTAATGTATTCGATTGTAAACGGTATGTGCATATGCTTGATTCTGGGCATATGTTGGAGCACAAACCGGGACTACCGGATTTGATATTATTTTGAACGGATGATGTGTCAGTTATTCGTGTATCTAGATGTGGGATAACACGTGGCACGCTCTCTGGCAAGCACGTGTTAACTCTCATCTGGATGATAATGACCGGCGGTTCGTTTAAGATAGTGTTAAATTGGGCGGTTCTCACATTGGAGATCCTCTATTATATTGCTGGTGGTGTGTTGGTATCTCATTGCGCCCGATGCGTGCAGCAGATCAGCTGCAAGTTGGTTCGAAGAATGCTTGAACTGGTTTTGTCATGTTGCTGCCCGCTATCGATTATCCAACTAGTGGGTGCGGTGTGTATCCAGTATCTTTATCAGATTTGGTGATTTTCATGTAACACAAGCGATGCAGAACTTGCTTGACAGTGCAGCTCTATTTAACCAAAGCAACGACTGCCTTTGCATTGTCATAGTGAAAGGCACTTCGTATACTACGAGTAGGATTTGAAATTGAAAGAGGCACATCTACTCCGTAGAATACGCACCATATGTGGTTCAGAAGTCACGAGTTGATAGAATTGGAGCCCTCTTGTCCTTTTCTCCTCAGCTAGAAAGAAGTTAATCTATTTTCCCTACCACACCTATAGAGTATAGTAACGAAAATTTTCAGTTATGAAGAATGCAGGTGTAGAATCTCCGTGAAAAAATTTATACTATTTTACAAGTTGCTATCGTGCTACTCCCTCAGTACCAAATTATACATCATTTTGATTTGTTTAGGTTCATGACTTTTGTTATGCACCTAGATAAGAAAAAAAATTAAAATAACAAATATACATAATTTTGAACGAATAGAGTATTTTATACAATCAAATCAAAATAGTTAAAAGCATTTATTATCAAAAGGTGTATGCATCTCATGCATATAAGTTTTATGGAGGCACTAGTCACTAAAAAAATAACCACTGCTTAACTTAATTAGATCGTAGAAGATAAGTAAGCGGGTTCGGGCAGTTAGTCCTAGCTTATTTGGCAGAAGAGAGCCAGAGAACTTTACTTGAGGGAGATGCAATACTTCATTCTTCCATAGTCCTGCCAATAGTGTAGGCTCATATGACATGCGTGTATAGTGATACCAGGTTGCATTGTTTGGATGCCATTCGCACAATCCTAGCTTATGGTTTTTACATGTCTATGCGTGCCAATGAGACTAATTTACCACAGTAAGTTGCTTAGCTATACCTATGCGTAGATTTGCCTGTTCATTTGGATGGAAACATGGTTTTACAAATTTTCGAAAGACGAGATGCATGGTGTCGAGTAAAGTGCTCAAATCTTCCATTTTCACACTTGTATGTAAATTTGTACTAATTTTATCCTAAGGGTTAGACACGAGTTAGATGGTACCAGACCACCTTCACCGCTCCTCCCTATTACTCCCAGGTCTGGCTGTCCTATCCCCACCTCGCTGGAGCTCATCGGAGCCGAGCTCCCACCACCTCCACCCCTGCTCCACCACGGCACTGCCGCCACGGACCACCTCCGCCCCTCGCAAGACCTTCTTTAGATGCGAATTAACCTCCTTTTGTGTTTCCTGGGGGGGGGGGGCTCGCCGTCGCCAGATTTCGACCGGCAAAGGGCGCCCCCGCCCTGGAACTCTGGCCAGGGGTGACATTGCGAGCCCCAAATGTTTCCAGGGGGTTCCCTGCAAGTTCCAGGGACCCGTTGCAATTTCAGTTCTTGTTTTCTATCTTTTTCAATGAACTTGTAAAATAGATATAAATTCGTAGAAAAATTGTAAAAATGCAAACTCAAATTTTATGGAATTCTTATGATTAGATCTACAACTTTCATTACATGAATTTTCTCATATGATCACTGTAGGTTTTTCTAGGGTAAATGCAAGCTTAATTAGAGGTAAATTAGATCTTGTGATACATGCAGTGGATGGCTACCAATTATTGATAGTAGGTAACTTGTCAATATTTAAGCACTGTGTAAAATTTTGAAGGGCTTTGGACATGTTTAACTCTAGATTTGAATAAATCTTGGTTTACACTCAAGCTTGGTAGATTTATTTATTATGGTTGTTATATTATGTTTCTTGAGCTGAAACTTTTATAGAAGCCTTAGTCAGTCTCCATGATGCTATAGAAAAATTTGGAATCTTTTTTGACATACCTATATGACCTAGCCAATTTATACTAAGAAAAATAGTGGTAAATAGGAAAAAATAGTTTATCTGCTGGGCGAGCCCACGAACATTTTGCTGCAATCTAAAAATAAAAGAATAGCATTCCTGAGTCCTAGTCCTAGTTCGTCTTCTCGGGACATTTCACACTCGTACGATCTCCCCTACAACCTCCGGCAGCCCGATCCCCCGGTAGGATCCCCGGTGGCTGGTGGGCAGTTCACAATCCCGGACGGGAAGTCCGGTTTTCGGGAAAATTTCCCGTTCCCGGAACTGTCCAGGACGCATTTCCCGGTCCGAGTTTTTGGATTCCCGGATTCCAAATTCAAAAATCTAAAAGTTAAATTTTTTTGATAAAAACGAATCCCGGAATCACTGTAGCGGTAATGTGAACCGTGCTGGTGGGTCACCGGTCAGACACTGCCGTTTCCGACGGACGCTGAAAGAAAAGGAGCGAAGCCTCGAGGATTAAGGAACCAACGTTGGATCGTGGCTGCGGTGCTCGGAGTAACAGGAGCTGCGTACCCAATCCAACGGCTAGGAATGATGCAAATTATAACCACGTGGCTTTTGTAAAAAATCGGGCAAGATAAAACGGAGCCTCCTAGTCGTACAGGCGCACCCCCCCTATCTCTCGCTCGCCGAACCCCTAGCCCAAACCCTCGCAAGCCCTCACCGCCGCCGCCGACCCTCGCCGCTCTTCCGCCAGAGCGGCCCTCGCCTCCGGCTGCCGAGCTCGCTCTAGCTCGAAGACGCGGCGCACGGGGGACTCGCCCCCCATCCGACGCCATCGAGCTTCTTCATCCTACACCCCGAAGGTAAACCCTAGACCGTGTTCCTGGGCGGCGGATCGAATCTGTTAGTTCCGGTGGCTGGATTGGATTGGATTCGTTCCAGCCTCGTTCTTCGTTGGTGCTGAAACATGTAGGCTTTGCTTCTTCTCATCCCGCAGGCGCTTCGGAGCGGCCCTCGCCTCCGGCCGCCGAGCCCCGCTCTAGCTCGAAGACGCAGCGCACCGGGGACTCGCCCCCCGTCTGACGCCATCGGGCTTCTTCATCCTACATCCCGAAGGTAGTAAACCCTAGACCGTGTTCGTGGGCAGCGGATCGAATCTGTTAGTTCCGGTGGCTGGATTGGATTGGATTCGTTCCAGCCTCGTTCTTCGTTGGTGCTGAAACATGTAGGCTTTTCTTCTCATCCTGCAGGCGCTTGGTTCGTGGGCACAGAGTGTTTCGGCCGGGTACTGTGCCCCGGCAGGAGCCCCTAGGCGGGCGCGAGCGCCATGTTCCCTTCGAAAGGGCCCAGTCACTACGGCCAGCAGCCGCCGTATGGTGGGCAGCAGCCGTACGGCCAAATCGTAAGGCTCTGTGAAGAATCGGTCTATGTTTGCTTCTGTTTGTTGTTCAAAGCAGATTCCTTACATATTATCATTTGTGTTCCCACCCTTTTGGTTGGGAATTTGCCCCATTGCAGCCTGGTAGCACTGGATTTACAGCCTCAGCAGCGGCGGGCGGCGCCGATGGTGGTCGGTTTGGTGCCCGAGCTGGACAGGTAGGCGCTGCGCAGTACGGCGGGCCTTACGCATCAGTTTATGGCACACAACAGGTGGTTAACTATAACTGAAATTTGTTCCATTATTTACTTTTCTAGAATCGAAGATCATATGCAATTTATTAAATTTGCTAGTGTTATTTCTTCCTCATTAATGCGATTGGCGTGTTATTGTCATTTGTGCTGCATGTATCAGTGAGGAACCTTGATTAAAGGAAAATAGTAAAAGTTATTAGTTGTTAGTTAGATTCTTTGGAATGTAGCGAGGGTCAAAGCACCACGAAGTCACATGCTTTATCGAATTAGAATATTTGGTGGAACAGTATGGACGTTTATGATATACAAACTCTAAATTTGACCAGTGTTGAAGGCTGGTTTGGATGGGGTAGTACTTCCAGGTTAAGTAAATATTTATGAAGTATTTCTGGCTAAATTTCTATTGGGGTGTGCCTATCCTTCTTCCTATTCTGAATTGGAAATGCTCTGTTCGTTTTATCTACACTCGCGTGTAGCTACTCCCATCATCAGTATACTCCAGTGCATATGTCCGCATACTCATTTATCACTTTTGAGTATGTTAATATACTAATTCTAAGATACTTCAAAGGGATACATATGAAAAATTTCAAAAGTATCCCTATTTTTTAAATATATTATGATTATACCTTAGTACTAGTATATAAAAGTATGTCCATATACTCCATGTATGGCCACATACCCAATGTATATACCACCATATATGGCCACTTACATACTCTTTGTTGGGTCAGATACATCATATATCATGAGATACACACGTGGGAGTAGCTACAAGCAAGTGTAGAAAGGAATTTTCCTATATGCTTTGTCCTATCAGCAAAAATGGCAATTTGGAACACGTGAATACGACACTCAATGTATTTTTTTTGGAAGTTAGGTGTAAAAGATTGTCTACTTTTAGGAATTAGGCAAAGCAACTGCCCGTCATTTCCAGTGATCAATAATGCCTGGACAATCAGTGAACAGAAGTGAAATTGGTTAAACTACTGTGTCGTTGTTCTCATTTCAGAGACGTACTGTAGTCATTTATTAGGTTCCCCTGTTCCAGAGCATGCTAAGCTGTGAAGACGTGTTTCTTCATTGAAAGCTCATTTGGTCCTGCTTGGGGAGTCTTAAGTTCTAGTTTTCAACTGCAAAAAAAAAAAACTTAACTATCCTCTACTATTATCTTTTTTGGTTGCTTTTTTTGTACTTGTTTTGCTCTAACAATTTAGAAGCAGAATCTGGTGGTACTCGATGTTCTGTACTAATGCAGGTTGGGATCAGTATTTAAAAAATATCGACATGTTAAGAGGCCTGGGTAGGGCAACATACAGGTGTAGGGTAACATCCCTCAACAGAGGGATGCGTGGGAAAGGAGAGTTGGTGTCTGTTGATGCTGACTTCACCGACGTGGCCTTCAAGCTGCCTAATCGGTCGCCTGGCCTTGCTGTTTGGGCCCCTATTCACAGTCTCAAACCAACACCTAGTGTTAAGGTGTTGTCTTGGTAGAGTGATTTTTTACGCTGCACCACCAAGCACTATAGCAGTGTATATCACGCAGCTACAGCTAGCTTTTTAAAACCATGAAAACCAAGTTTGTAGCATGAAGAATGGGCTATGAAGGGATTTGTGCCGACGATTGATGTACACTTTGTTATTTCTGAATTATTTAACTGTGTTTTTGTTTAGCCCCCCTGTTTAGTCGCTCAGTCACCTTGTTATTATGTCAATTCCTGGTGGATCACTTGATTCAGCTGTTTCAATCATACGGTTAAAAGTCGTTTCATGTACTTCCCAGAATTTTGTTGATGAATATCAATTAAACATCCTCATTCTTTTCAATAGGTTGGTGGACTTGGTGGAAAAGGTCCAGCATCTTCAACTCTTCCTAGCTTGCCAACTCGTCCAACTTCGCTCTCTGAGTCATCTAAGTTCTCGTCTGCACCTGTGGGGTCTAGCCTGGCAAGACCAAATGATGACTATATGGCTGTGCGTGGATATGCACAGAAGCTAGAACAGTATGGCAGTGATTATCCACTAGAGAGAAGGATTTATGGTGAACACTCAACTAATCTTGGTAGGAGAGATGGTCTCAGTGATTTGGATAGAAGGTATCCTGATCATATGCCTGCTGGTCACCAGGTATCTCTCTCTGTTTTCCTTTTGCCTCCCCCCTCTAGATTGTAAATAACCAGGGCATTGTTGTAACCCTTCTTTTATTTTATCTCAGGTTCATGACCATATGGAGCAGGTAGAGTTTTATCTCCCTACTTATGGAACACCATTTTGTTCTTTGTGATAACGTATTGTCCATTGTATCCTGTTAATTTTCTAGGGTTCATCTATGCACCACCAGCAGCTCCTGAAAGGCCAGCTGCAGCCTGGATCTGATACAAGGTACACTATCACAGCTGCATTCTATGAAATGAATATATAATGTTAAATAATCACTTTCACCATCGTGCATGAACAGGATACTGCATCAATGAATGATCATGTGTTAAATAATCTCGGGCATAGCCCCTGTTCCTATTAGTTGTTTTTGGTACTTCTAATCGATATTGTTGGAAAACTAAATCAGTAGCTATCAATTGTGTGTTTATCCCTGCAACAGAACATAGCCCATGCACTGAGCATAGTATGCATTTCTGGCAGACAAGCCGATTACTTTGCAGGAAGGTCCGCTCCAATCCATCAAGCATCCCAGGAAATTGGTGCATATGGAAGAGTCGAAGCTGAGAGCCGCAACATGTCCATTCTTGGGACTGCTCCATACGTAAGACAGCAGGCAGCTTCATTGTTGGAAGGAGCTCCACGGACAAACATTGACAGCCTCTATGGACAAGGATCATCAAGTACTGGATATGGTGCAGGTCTGCCTCCTGGACGTGATTATTCCTCGGGGAAAGGCCTGCTCCACCCATCTTCGGATCCTGATTACCGAGATAGCATCTTACCCCGCGTACATCCGGGCATCTCAATGGTTGATGAACGTAGAGTTGATCGGATTGGTTATCGCCGCGAACAGGATATAAGAGATGAAGAGCGCAGAAGGGACCTAATGCTGGAAAGAGAGAAGGAGCTTGAATGGGAGCGGGAACGCGAGTTACGAGACTTGCGAGATCGTGAAAGAGAAAGAGAGCGTGAAAGGGAAAGGGACCGTGAAAGACTACTAAGAGAACGCGAAAGAGAAAGAGAACTGGAACGAGAACGCGAACGTGAAAGAGAAAGGGAACGCGATCGTGAAAGAGAATGCCTACGTGAGCGGCGGGAGAAGGAGAGAGAACGGGATAGAAAGCACGGAGCTGATCCAAGGCGGGAGCTCACTTCACCTAGAGTACCTGGTGATCGACGACGTTCTTCTTCTGTTAGATCTGAGAAGCCTGTTCGGCGAGTTTCCCCTCGACGTGAAGCTGTGCATAGGTGGACTTCCATGTTTCTTCTGCAGCTTTGTGGATGCAATAGGTTGCTGCTTCGTCTTTGGTGCAGCTTTTTAAACTAACATTTTTATTTGTTGTCCTGAAGGCATCGTCCACCTGTTAAAGAAATAAAGAGAGATTATATTTGCAAGGTAAATAGATAGCTGTGTTTGTCAGTGTTATTGCAGAAATCACTTGACATTTTTAGTTCTTCCCTAGCCTCCTTGATGCATTCCAATCTTAAGGTCCCCTGGTTCTTGTCCATCTAAAGCTGATTCTTTGTTGCTCCTTGGCTCCTTGCATCCATCGTCACCTATCCTTCCTTTTGCCTTTCCAGTAGGCTCCTCCCTTCTTGGTACAAGATCTTTGCTGTCTTTTTCTTGTATAGAGATGGAAACTCATGACTTCTTTGAGTTTGAAGAGCATTCAGGCCATGCCTTGATCGTTGATTGCACGAGAATACATGATCATACAGCCATGAATAATTGTCTTGCTTTCTTTATTCTCTCTTCCCTTTTTATAGTGATTACAACCTGTCGCAGGGGTTATTGTAGTTTTCTTCCTGTTATGAACTTAATGCTAACTCTGATGTTATTGCTAGGTTTTTCCATTTCGTTTCGTGGATGATGAGAGGGATTATCTGTCCTTGACAAAACGATATCCCAGACTTGCAATCACTCCAGAATTTTCTAAGGTCTGGCATTCTGTGCGTGACCTCATGCCGCTGATCAATATTCAGTGTGGAATTCAGCATTCTCTCTCTTCTCTAATTTGTCATTTACTGGTGTGCAGATTGTCTTGAACTGGGCTAAAGAAAACTTGAATCTTTCTCTGCATACACCAGTAAGGTATGCCTTTTATTGGGAATGCATTATTGTGCATACATACTGTTATATATGCTTTCCTTCTTGAAGTTCTCATGTTTCCTAAATTATGTAATTCCCACTACGTTGCAATTGCTGCAAAACAGTCTGGAGCATGATATGCATGATGCTGATGATTGTGCTGATGAAGGAGCAATGATCTCTTCTGAGAAAACGTCAAGCTCCGATACTCAAGTCACCATATGGAATGCAAAGGTTTCCACCTACAATTCTATGTTTCAGTATATGAATTTTATTAAGCTTTACATGTTGCAAGTTGTAGCTCAGGTGATTAACAGATAATTGCTGTTTTCGAGTAACTCATTTTGCTACTGTACGTGTTATATCGAATCTGCTTTATTACTATTGATATTTTTAGAAACTGAGAACCATCTGTTGTCCCATGCAAATACGTAGGTGTGTAACTTTGCGTGCTGGCTTGATCTTAAAATGGCATTCCCTTTTTTGGGTGTTGGTATGCTTGACTTGTGCATATCTTACTTTTGACGATAGGCATCATGTGGAATAGCAAATTTTGCAGTTTGTGACAACAATGATTTCCAAGTTACTATCCTGCTGCGGCGCTGCTTATTCATGTGATTGTGTGTAGGTACTATTGATGAGTGGCATGAGCAAAGGTGCCTTTGCTGAAATAACTTCATTGAGAAATACTGAGGAACGAGTTTTGCACTTGAACAATATCTTAAAATTTGCTGTGTTCAAGAAGGATCGTTCTCTTTTTGCAATTGGGGGCCCTTGGAATGCAGCAATAGATGGTGGTGATCCGTCAGTTGACTGTTCTTGCTTGATTCGAACTGCCATCAGGTATGCCATTATCAGACAAGGTATGATGTAAACTTACAGTTGTACTGATATTTATCTCATCTGGTATTTATCTAACTTGGACAGATGCGTTAAGGAGCTGGTTCAAGTTGATCTTTCTAATTGTACCCATTGGAATCGTTTTGTTGAGGTACATGTGAAGTTATTTCTTAGACTTTCAAGAAACTTGTATGTAGAGCATGCTATCTTTTCAAGGAAGATATGCTTGTACCACCCACTACTTTTACCTTGCCTGTCTCTTTCAAATTGAGAAATGGACATTCCTTTGTTTAGTAAGATAAACATGCCTATTTATGTTATTGCTGCCTCGTATAATGTTGCCAGTTCAATTACAATCTCAAATCCAGAATGATATCTTCACTGCATCATATTATGGATTCAGAATACCATTGATGTACAATAAACTTGTCAATACTCAATACAATTATCTACATTATACTACCTATGTAATGTAATATATATAACATGCGGATGTATATCATGGTTCAAACTTTGTAAGTTTTGACCAACAGTTAGATGGTGTATGTTGATTTTTTTTCGAGCAGCAGTGTATATATATTTAACAATGGGAAAGTGGTGCCATTGGATTTTTATTTCGTTTTGCACTGGTATATATTCGGCTTACCAAGCGATAGCAAGTCAAATAATGCATAAAATTAAGTACGTTGATTCATTTCAGCTAATTTGCACTTTCCTACTCTCCGTTTTTAAATATATTATGTTTAGGACAATCAAAATTGTTCAATTTTTAGAACTAATTAGCTTGTCCTAAATGCCATATGTTTAAGATGAACGTAAGTTAATTGACACTCCCTCCGTCCCAAACTACAAGTCATTTTAGGAATTCTATGACAGATTAACAAGGAGGTAAAATGACCATGTTTGCCACTATTTATTACCCATATTTGGCACTAATTGATTCTTGCATGCACATTCACTTTCTAAATAGGGTAAAATGACTTGTTTTCTGGGACAATTTTTGAATCCTATAGTGACCTTTTTTTTGGGACGGAAGGAGTACTCTCAAGCAGTTTTGCTTTCTCTCTATGCCTGATATGAACATCCTCGAGAGCTTTTGCTGAATTTCATCCGAAACAAAGCTGTCGTGTTCATATTTTAGTACGATTTGTAACTTGTGCGTTACAACTGGCCTGGATATCGTACTTTGTATCTGGTGTAGTCCATGCACTTCTCGCTACATGCTTGATGGAACATTAGCTGATCACATAAATAAACATGCAGGTCCATTACAATAGAATCGGCAAAGATGGACTCTTTAGCCATAAAGAAATTACTGTACTGTTTGTGCCTAATCTGTCGGATTGCCTGCCTTCAGTTGATGTATGGAAGAATAACTGGATTGCATATAGAAAATCAAAGGCAGAAAGGGAGCAGCTCACTATGAAAAAGGAAAAGGTACTTTGTCCTATTATTGTCCTTTAATTGTGTGAATATATTTTGTTTCTTTCTCTGGGGTTCTTACTAAAAGTAATGTATCCTTTGTTGCCTTGTTTCAGAGCCCTGGTGAATCAAAAGAGCAGACGCAAGGTTTGGAAGATTCATTTTGAATTTCACTGAATTCTTTTAATGTCTTTGAGAGCAAAATGTAAGCCACATCTGTTCACAATTTCAGGGGAATTGAGCAAGGGTAAAAGTATAGATGGTGGCCTAAAAGAGGGCGATGTTGGGTCCAGTGATATGAAAGATGATAAAGTTGATTCTGATATGGATCAGAAAGGTATGGATGTGGAAGGTAAGGTTGCTAAAGTTGAGGAACCCACTGAGAAGATGGGTGGAGATGTTGAAGCAAAAACTACAGAGGGCCCCTCTGCTGACCATGCGGCTGGGGATAAAAAGCCCATAAAAAAGAAAGTAATAAAAAAAGTTATGAAAGTTGTTCGGAAAAAAACAACCGCTGGAGCTTCAGCTGATAAATCTTCTACTGAGGACAAGAATATTGCAGCAGAATCTGCAAGCAAAACTGCAGGAGGTGGGCAGAGTCAACTGAACAGTGAGGATGCTGGAAAAGAACCGGTGGGAGCTGGCAGCAATCAGCAGCCTGAAGCAAAGAAAACCGGCAAGAAGAAAATTATTCGAAGGGTTGTTAAAAGAAAAGTTTCTGCTTCAGGGTCTCAGTTGACTGCTCCTGCTACCCCTGTCGAAACGAGTAAGAAAGAAGCAGTTCAGCCAGAGAAAAATCTTGAGAGTTCAACCGAAGCTGGAAATTCTCAGACCAAGCTGCAAGAAGGGTCCAAAACTTCTGCTGAAGATGTCTCAAGTCAGAAGGACCAGAAGGAAGAAGAGAAACCAGAGGAAAAGGTGCACACACTGACTGATGAAAAAAGTCCAAATGGTGATAAGGCTAACCACAAGGAAGTTGTAGAACAAAAAGATATGAAAAAGGATGGAAAGAAAGAGAAGACAAAGGATGATAAAGAGAAGAAGAATAGAGACATCAAGGTGGAGCCAAAGCTAAAGCCACTAAATGACTTGAAAGAAAAGAAGAAGTCTGATGAACCTCCGAAATATCCAGGATTCATCCTTCAAGCAAAAAGGAGTAAAGAATCTAAAGTATGGATTTCCCAGGAAATTTTCTTTCTGTTCCATATATTTTTTCTATTCAAACATGCTCATATGATATATGAATTGCCCAGGAGATGTTTATCATTTTCAAAGCTTTCTGTTTTTCAGCTCCGTTCGACATCCCTTTCGTTGGATGGCCTCCTAGATTATACTGCCAAGGATATAGAGGAGTCAGTGTTTGAGGTCTGTATTCTGTAAATATTTGATGCTTGTTAGTATTTCAACAGAGACTAACATGTGAACCTTTATATATTTTGCTGCTACCTAGTTAGTACATGGGAGCATATTGCAGCATAGAGTCTCTTAGGGGTGTAAATTGGTAATCCTGGTGCACCTCCAATCCTCTTTAGTCAAATATTTGTACTGCTTCCCCAAAATGAGGTCCTATTTTAGAAAAGTAGTGCAAATATTTGTACTAAAGAGGGTTGGAGGTGCACCTAAGGGTCACCAATTTGCACCCATAGAATCTCTTTTTAGATTTTGTGTTTGAGCTGACTCTCATGCATATATGTGATTTGATCTGTTCTTCCCATTCCTTTTCAGCTTTCTTTGTTTGCTGAGTCATTCAGTGAAATGCTTCAACACAGAATGGGTTGTGTTATACTGTCTTTTCTTGAGGTACATTCTTCAGCTCTGCAAATGATTTAGATTAAATAAATACTGAATAATTCTCTCCTTTTTTTGATTCATCTGAGATCTCTTCTGAGGCTTATTGTACTGTAGTATAATGTAAGAGCTCAGAGAACTGAGTTAACATCTTTTAGTGATTTATCATTATCAATTCTGGGATGCTTTGAGCAGCCTAAATCTGCATTGATATATTCTAAACCTAATGGTTCTATGCTTTGCTCTACTGCTGCCTAGTATTCAATAACTCAGTGTCAGGGCTGCTCTGATTCTCTTTTTCATGAGTTGTTGATTATCCTCACTTTGCGAGTACAAGTGAGACTGAAGCTGCTCTTTTCGAGACAGCAACTCACTCTAGTGTTAGTTGGATCCAGAAAATAGAAATAAGTATATAACTCGGGATTGCCAAATATAACTCGAAATCTGGATCAGGTGTACCTTGGTTAAGTTTTTAGTTTTCAATTGCTTGGGTACACTGGATTTTTTTCACTGTGTAGCTCTCATGATCAACCTTGACTTGGTATTTAGTGATGGTGCATTTTGTTTTATAGTGGAAGTTTGAAATTTTCTAATGTAAACTATTAGAGGCTGTAATAAACTTATGGTTACATACCATGCTATACCATGAAAGCATGAAAGTAGGTGTACTCATCCACGCTAAATGCTGTTATTGTTACCATGACCCCACTATGTTTTAGCCTTTTGACACATCGATATGTTTCAACACTTGGTTTGTTTTTTCTTCACAGAAACTGTCCAAGCGTTATGTTTTAAAGAGGAATCAACGTAAACGCCAGAGGGAGGAAGATCTAAAGAAAGAAGAGAAGAAATCCTTAGAGAAGCGACCCAAGACAGCTCATGAGGCCATAACTGAAAGTGCTGATAGTCCAGAGGGGGATGTTAAAATGACAAAAGAGGGTGAAGAAAAGATGAGCACAGATCGTTCAGCAAGTGTCCATGATGAGCAGTCAAAAGAGGGTCAGGTAAAATTAGGCACTGATCATCCGATCTCTAACCATGATGAACCAGCAAAAGAGAGTGGGGAAAAGATGAACTCACATTCAGAAGCTGCCCTTAAAGAAGCTGAAGCTGGTACAAAGATGGATGAGGAAGATCCTGAGTACGAGGAAGATCCTGAAGAAATAGAAATATATGAAGATGATGAGGACATGAATGATGCTCATTCTGAAGAGCCGACTGCAGAACAGGTATTATTATATTCTCTCATGTCTCATCATTTTTTTTGCAAAATACGTTGAGTCAGCTCTTCATGATTGTGAACTGCAATGTCATTTATCACCGTTTGTTTTCTTAGCATATGATGCTTTATGATGTGATTCCAATCAAATCCTGGGCTTAAATGGCTAATGGCAAGCACTGACATTGTCAATGTCATCTGGGCTATTACCATACTTCAAGTCCCTCTAGTGCTTGAGGCTGCCATTTTACAAATCTTACATCTTAGTTATAGACTTATAGTTAAGGTCTTGCAAAGTAGTATTTTTAGCTTCAGAAACAAAACGATCTCGTATTTTTTTGCATGTTGAGTTTCTACTTTATGCAAGAGGCATATAAAGCTAGTGCATAGAACTATTTCTAATCTGTGTCTGTGTGGCACCTCATTTTCTTGTGACAGAATGAGGATGACAGAGAGGCTAAGCCAGAAGTAGCTGCAGAAGATGGTACGAAGGAGCCTGAATTGGAAAATGTTGCTAATATCCATGGCAAAGCTGCTTCAGTGGAGGAAAAACAGTCTATAGCCGAGAAAGTAGACTCAGTGGAAGGTGGAGAGAAGGTAGTTAGTAAGGAGGTGAAGCCAGCAAAAGATGAGGTGGTTGATAAGGAACTATTGCAGGTAATGCTTTTTTCCCTGATGCTAAGAGTTAGTAACATACAATAATATAATTTGTTTGGCCCAGATTATGTTGTCATTATTATTTTTCTGTGTCCATCTTATAGGCCTTTAGGTACTTCGACCAAAACAGAGCAGGATATCTCAAGGTACCATACAAACCTGCATTATTATTTCAAATTCAATTCAGCTATTTTGATTACAGTGGTTACACATCATCGTTATTTCACACTTCAGGTGGATGATTTAAGATGTATTCTTCACAACTTGGGGAAGTTTTTATCAAGCAAGGATGTGAAGGTCAGATTCAATTCTGTTATCTAGAACCCCCTCAGCCTTGTAAACTGTGTACTGTTGTTGAACACAACAAATCTTTTGACAGTTGAATGTAGCTTCCTGGGGAGAAGTATTTAGTATATTCTATCTGTTTTCGTTGGTGTTCTCAATTTGTCATGGCTGTCTAACGATGGCTTGCTGTTTGCTGTCTGCAGGACTTAGTTCAAATTGCTCTTATTGAGAGCAATTCTGCAAGGGACAATCGCATACTCTATCCAAAGCTTGTGAAGATAGTTGACCTATGATCTGGAGTTGCGTGGACCTCTCTTAGCATTTTGAAGTCAACTATGATGGACTCTTTGTATTAGTTATAAATGGATTGGTTACCTGTTTGCGGATGAGCAGATTTTCGTTTATGTTTGGATGGTTTTTTTCTTACTCTTTTTTTATCATATCATAAACTTGGCAACCTTACTGTGCTGCATGCAGCAACGAAAATTGCAGTTCATAAATGCTTGCACCTGAGGGGAAAATGAATTTCGAGCTGATGCTTATTGGTGCCATGATATTGCTTTTGATCGTTTTAGCTTCGTTTACATTTCACTGGGAAGTTAAATTCGAATTTGGACGCCCTCTGATTCTGGCGGAGCGGGACAGGAAGCCGTTTTCCATCGAGACTTTGACCACTCTCCAAAGCAAATCTTTGCGGTGGTTTTACGAGCATCTATTTTCCGATCCGAGAAAAAAAAGGAAAGAGGTGAGGTGGTTTTGTGACTTTGTCGTATCATCAGTGCACTTAGGGTAGAGAGGAATTTTTGTACACTCCTTCGAGGAGGAAGGTGTGTTTTGATAAGAGAAATGTTTTAATAAGAGAAAAGTCCATATTCCTCTGAACTTATCACCGAGTTTTAAAAAATCCCTCTAACTCCAAAATGAGTTTTAAAAAATCCCTCTAACTCCAAAACTGGATATTACAATCTCATCTTCTCAAAATTATTTAAATAACCCCTGTGATAGTGTAGAGCGTTTTGAGGGTGGTTTTTGCTGATGTGGCTTTCCCTCTCTCACTTACATATGGTCAACTGTCATCATCTACCTCTACTCTCTTCCTCTCCTCCGCGGCTCCGCCGCAGGCTGTTGCCGAGGAACACCGCAGCAGATTGCCTCCGGTTTGTCCCCTACTAGGTGACGCCACAGGCAGGATTTCCACACGAATATGATGCTCTCCCACCCTTCAAAACCCAAGTTGAAGCCTTGCCTGAGCCACTCCCAAAACCTCACCGCCGCCACATCCAATCCAATCGGCCACTGCCCCAGTGTCAGCGCCTTGGCTGAGGGGACTAGAGGCGGGAGCCACCACTGTTATCGGGGCGACTCGGGGGAGCGTGGCTGCGTGGGGACACTGAGGCGGTGACCTGCATGCGCGGTGTTACCGCAGCTCACGGCCTTTGCCCGCGAGGTCGTGGTTGAGCTCTACGGCCCTGCCGCGTGGCGGAGGAGCGGTCACGGCAGAGCTCGTGGCCCCCGTGCGCATGCAGCGGCGTTGCCTGCGGCTCCCGCATGCGTGGTGGCGGCGGAGCTCGTGTCTCGTGGCCATAGTGTAGGAGAGGAAGAGAGAAGAGGTAGGTAATGATAGGTGGGACCACATGTAACTATGTAAGTGGAGGGAAGCCATATCAGAAAAAACCACCCTCAAAACTGTTTTTGAACTGTCGCAGGAGGTTATTTAAATAGTTTTGAATAGACGAGGGTGTATAATGTTCGGTTTTAGAGTAAGTTTTTTCCTAACTCGGTGACAAGTTCGGGTCAAATGGACTTTTCTCTGTTGATAATTATTTAAAAAAATGATATAGAAGATAGAATTGGTAATTTGCTGGAACAACTTCTATACTGAAATAAAAGTTTTCAGTAATAGAGAGGGATGACTAATCTGTTGGAGATGCTTTAAAAATTTATAACATTAGAGCAACTACAATAGACTAGCAAAATTGATCCAAATCTGCAAAAAAAAACAAAAAAAACATCAAAATCCTGCATTCAATAGCCTCGTTTTCCAACTTGCTATTGCATATCCCTCGCTATTCTCCCCTCACTCGGCTTTGCCCAGCCCTATGACTCGCCATCTCCCCAAATCCCACGCCCCTACTGCCCTCCCGCACGCTGCTCCTGCCCTCCCGCCATCGCGCGCGCCCTCCTCGCCTGCTGATACTTATCCTCCCGCGCCATTAGGCTCTTGCCATGCCCTGCTCGCTCCCTTCGTACCTCGCGGCGCTGCTCCGACACCCGGCTTGGACACCGCGACGCCCCCGCACCCTGCCGCCGTCGAGTTGCCGCCATGTTCCGGCGTGGCCACGTTGTTCGACTTGGACTGCGTGGAGGGAGGGGTGGAGAGGCTGAGGCCGAACATACAGGTAGCAGTGGGCGGGTAGGTGGGCCAGCGGCGTAGAGGACAGAGGGGTAGAAACAGGAGCCCGACTTGCTGTTGTTGGCCGCGGCGGTGGTGAGGTGCGCGGTGGCGGTGACACCGGCTGCGTAACATTGCGTGCAGGTAGTCGGCGAGGCGAGGTCAGGGCGGCAGGAGGAGTTCAGCTCCCGAACGGAGTCGTTCCTGACGGCGGCCTCGAATTCCGCGGCAGTGGAGGCGCTCCGCGAGGCCGATGCCGAGCAGGGAGAGCTGCGCCTATGTGACAGAACCGCCAAGTTAAACCATCTAATTAAGCGTAATGGTCATCATTTGAACACATCGGGCGCATTAGCTTAATTAGACATAACTTGAAAGTCTGTTTCCAACCCACAGGCCGACCAAAACACACTAGAAGTCTCGCACGACAGCGAGCGCAGACGGTACCAGCATGATACAATTTCACAAAAAAATAGTTAATAATATTAATACATTTACAAAACAGCTTTCAATCTAGAATTAATATAAGAAGTGATAGCAGCGGAAGAGAATCTAACTTGAAGAATATTTTTAATAGAGAACAAGTAAAACAAAGACAATAAATCGAGAACTACGGAGACGTGAGGACAGGACGTCACATCGAGCCCACCGATAGGAGTCTTAGTTAGCTTCTATACCTGAAACATGGTAAACAATAAACCCTGAGCAACTAATACTCAGCAAGACTTACCTGACGATTGGGTATACTTAGCCCACATATCTAGACATGCAAGGCTTTCTGGCTGGTAGGTTGTTTTGCGGAAAAGCAACTAAGAGTGGGTCCTTACTTTCAATATTTTAACACAAGTTTCTATATAGCTGAATCATTAACTAGTATTTGCATAACATTTATAGCAAACATGGTGGAGTATTAAATAACAATTCCGAGTATTCCTCATGTAAGAGCCGTGTTTCACCTCATTACTACGATGTGGCGCAGTGATCAAGGTGCTCATATCCGAGAGCGACTGACGGCGAATCGATTCGATTTAACATTGTAAGGTGGACGTAACCAACACGACACACATATGCCACGTCGGACCACATGCACTAACCATTCCCCTCCCCGCCTCGAACTACAGAACCGCCCCACCTATATATAGTCAGCCGAGCCCTACGAGAGACCGCCAAAAGTAAATACATGCATCCCAATTCTCCGCGACCACTCGACTACCCTAAGGGGTGGTGATGAAGTTCTGTACTTTCGAAGCAGGACAGTACTAGGGTTACCGGTTTCGACTACCTCCTACTCTCGGCATGCGGTTAGTACAGTTCAAACTCGATCAACAGGGCCAGACAACGGACGGTCCTTAACCGACACAGACGGGGCTAAGACACTCAGGAACCCTGTCCTGCTGCCATATCCTACATCTCATCATCAATTCCCGTTCGATCTCCATTTTCCTTCAGTCCATCTTGAATATAATAACTCATATAATGAAGTATAAAAACATCATATATCTCGCTAGTAACCGGAAATTACTCGACTTTTAAAATATCCTATATCTCGCGAGTGACAGGAAATCACTCGACTTCTGTCGAGACCTATTAAGCATGGCAGTGCTACGACCTACACATACTAGTATAAGACCCAAGGAAACCTAGGGATCATGCAACTAAGGTTTCAAATAATTTCTGAAACGTAATGCACAAGTAATAGATATATAATATTTTATAATTTAAAATAGTAGGTTATGCACCGGGCTTGCCTGGGGTAACAATAAGTTAGTGTTAATACTAGCAATGCCTTGGGCCCTTCCAACCCTGGACCGGGTCTTCGGTTGCTTCAGCGGGTCCTTCCATCTTCTGGAGATGTCCACCGATCACCGTTTTGTGATTCGGCTCCAACACCGTGTGCTTCACGTCCACACGTTGTACATCTAGCGTACCTAAATGAGGTGCAACGATGCATATGTATAAATGCATGGATGATGCAGTAAAAAGCGCAGCAATACAATCACAAGGTCACAATTGCCTAATTATGAACAACTACACAAGCGGAAGTCGACTAAATATTACACCAGGCTAAACAAAGTGAACCCAATTGGTTTTATATTTTTAGCATTTTCCTAACCCCAATTATGCATTTAACAAGCAATAAGGGGATTTTATCTAATATAATTAAAAATACATAGTAAAAGTTGTCAAATAACATATTTTATAGTTCTATCCTATAGAGCATGAAAATATGAAGCTAACAAACTTAGTTTTATATTTTTTTAATTTTTCTGCAATTTTCTACGTATTTTACAAACTCTGCTGCTCAGTGCTGATCGGAAGTTCCGACCCAAGGTAGGAAGTTCCGACAACCATCGGAAGTTTTGGCTTTCTTCCGACAAGAGGCGCTCGGTTGATTGGGTTTAGGAAGTTTTGGCTTTCTTCCGACAAGAGGCGCTCGGCTGATTGGGTTTAAGTGCGTAGGAAGTTTCGCATGGTGTAGGAAGTTCCGATAAACACGTTTTCAGCCAAAAACAGAAATCCTTATTGCGGGAAAACTAACCAACCAAAATTAAAACCCTTTTAGATTCTAGGTGGGGGATGCATATAGAGACGATTGACCAAAGGAAATCACTTAGAACCTCCTAGACAGATAGATCAGGCTGACATAAGTTGGAGTACCTTGAACGAGATTTTCCGGCGTGAAGAACCTGAAATCAAGGGCATCCCCGGGAAGAGCACGTGGAGAAGAAGGTCCCCCACACCGATTTAAAACTTCCTTGGCCTTGAGATTGAGTTGGGATGGAGGATTTGGAGTGTAGGGTTTGGTGCAGTGGGAGGACACGGTGAGGGAGAGAGTGAGAGAGTGAACGCGAGAGAGGGAGAGTGAACTGGTGAGGGAGAGATAGAGGGGGCTGGTTTTAATGGTTGTGGGGTCCAGGTGAAAATAAAACACCCGATCAACCTATCTGACGGGTTGCTCAAACCGGTCGGACCGGTCCGGCGCAATCCAGAAGGCAAAATTTTTTACTAGTGGTTTTGTCGTGTAAGTTTAGATTAATGACGGTGATTAGAGTTAATTATAAGTGATTAGCACCTGTTACAGTCTAGCAGCAGTCTGTCCTGTTGGGCGCGCCCCCGGCGCACGGTGTTGGGTCCCACGGGAACATCCGCACGTAGCCCAGGTTGAGCGGGCACGGCTCCGACGTTGCGTTTCCGGCCGCCGGCGTCGCCCGCCCTCGCGGCACCCGCCGGCAAGCTGACGAGAAAGAAGAGGGCGACAACGAGCGCGACAGGCCTGAGCATCTTTGGCATCGGCATTTCCGGCAGCAGCTGCCGGCTGGTGCGCGGTTGGCGGCGAGTAGCGGAGGAGGTACTCTCGGCCTTGGCTGACATCGGGGCGGGGAGTGAGACAAGGAGTGGTAAAATGGGGCTGTGAAGCGCTGAAGTTGTTTGCGTGCACGAGTTGTTTATCCGCCTTGAAGGCTTCAGGCGGCGGCGGCAGGAAGGCTTCAGCGGCGATGAGTGGGTGCAGTGGATGCGTGACGGCGCGACGACAGCAGGAAACCGATCGGCGGCGTCGCGAGGAAAAAAAATGCAAACGGATGGCTGACGGTTTTTGAATATGGAGAGTCACGATTCTACAATAACATTCGTGGCGGGCTCGGTGGCCGCCCGGCCGGGGCAAGTCAGGGTGTGTTTAGTTGGTGAAAATTTTTGGGTTTTGGCACTATAGTACATTTCGTTATTACTTGACAAATAATGTTTAATCATAGATTAATTAGGCTTAAAAGATTTACCTCATGTTAATCATTTAGACTGTATAATTAGTTATTTTTTCAACTGTATTTAATACTTAATGCATGTATTTGAAGATTCGATGTGATAGATATATTGTAAAATTTTTTAAAAATTAAACGGGGCATCAGCGGAAAAACCGTTGCCCATGCGATTTTCATCCGGTGGCTCGCGGCGCTTGCCCAATCGAGCAGCTGCCGCCCTGCATCTTGCTCTTGACGCGGACCTCATTGCCGGCTCGACGCGTGGCTGCGATCTTGATCACCATTCGGAGAAGTCCGTTCCACTATCTCGATGGACTCTGCCTGACTCTGCCTCCTGTATCATGCTGTTTAGGTTTATTGTAATCGAATGAATCGAATCCACAATGTAATTAGTAGCATTCGTATTCGCGGCGAGGTGTGAGGGGCATGTCAATCCTAGTGACGTCACCATCACATCTGATCTTGGACCCTATTTTTTATTTCTCTATTTTAGAAAATCTTTGAGCTTATTTTTGCTGCACTTACAAAACGTGAGATGGCGAGCGACGTCAAACACCAGCAGCCAATGGTGATGAGTGATGACCGATGAGAAATTGCAGCCTCCAAAGTGACGTCACGGTCAAGCTGACGTCACCAGGCGCATCGGACGATGGAAGGCCACCGTGCTGCTCCCAGAGGCGAGAACGTAACGATCCAACGGCGCAGGAGTTATCGGCAAGAGGAGGGCCCACGGCCTTCTTCTAGCAGCATCCACGACCGGAAGGAAGTGGGGTAAGGAGACAAGAAGGAAGTGGCGGCCGGCGACGAGGCGAAGGAGCGAGGAGCGGAGCAATGGCGACCGCCTCAGGTGAGCACCCGGTCTCCGCCCTGGAACCCTCCCTTCCCTTCGTTCTCTACCCGCCGTCCCGTGGCGGCTGCTCGGGCCGGCACCCGTGCCCGACGGGCCGCCGAGGAACCGCGGCGGAGGTTGCCGTCGCTCCTCGTGTCCGCGTGCTCGGTTCATGTGGTTCCTGGTCCTGTTCAGCGGCTCGGTCAGTCGATCGAGTGGCGGGTAGCGCGTTGCGTCGTAAGAGGCTCTGTTGATTGAGGGGTTCGCGGCGCGGGTGGGCTAAGAGATTTCGATTAATGCCCGTGGCGTTGATTCGCTCTGTTACCTGCATTTTGTTGATCAAAGACTCAAATGTGAACCCCGAAACAGTGTACCAAAAGATGGATTTCCCCATGAAATCAAGGTGGCGTTTGTTGCCAAATCGATGTTAAATCTTTGGTTTGTGCTACATGGAAGAATCACATTACGCAATAACTAGAAAACCTATCCTGTGCGGTACAAAGGGATTCTCTAAGAATTTATGTAGATTTTCTGCAGTCTCTTTCAAGTCGCGAGAGGATCACAGGAAGCAACTTGAATTGGAGGAAGCACGGAAAGCCGGTCTTGCTGCTGCTGAGGTGGATGAAGATGGCAAGGAGATTAATCCTCACATCCCACAGTATATGTCCTCTGCCCCATGGTATCTTAATTCAGAGAAGCCTGTAAGTTTCTCAACTTGGTTGTTTGTTTATCTTCTGCTGTGGAGTAGGATTTTGAAGTTTCTCACTTTCTTCTCTCACTTGTTCAGAGTTTGAAACATCAACGGAAATGGAAATCGGATCCAAACTACACCAAGTCATGGTACGACAGGGGTGCAAAAATATTCCATGCCAATAAATACAGAAAAGGTGCTTGCGAAAAGTAAGTTAATCTTATGCACTCTATTCAAACATATTTTTTTTTGTATCTGTGCAATGTTTATCCATTTTTGTAGGAGAGAACATCATCTTTAGTCACTCCACTCCGTATCATAATCTACCCTAACTTGGTTTTGGACCGATAAATTTTACAAGTTCCATTGTAGTTTTATCTTCATTTTTTTTGCCACACTTTCCTTAAAATATTTTTGTAACCCTGTATCCGTTCTGTTGCTGTAGCTGCTGGGCGATGACTCATGATAAGAAATCATGCATGGAACGGCCTCGAACTGTGGGAGCTAAGTGGACTAATATGCAAATAGCTCTTGATGAAAGGTGGAGTCATTTGAACTAGATTATGATGGCAAACGTGACCGGTGGAATGGTTACGATGCATCAACCTACACCCGTGTTATTGCGGAGTATGAAGCCAGAGAAGAGGCACGAAAAAATACCTAAAAGAACAGCAGCTCAAAAAACTTGAAGAAAAGAATGGTAACCAGGATGACAATGATGTGGGCAGTGATGAGGATACAGAAAATGGCCTGAAGATAGATGAAGCTAAAGTTGATGAGAGCAATCAAATGGACTTTGCTAAGTGGAGAAGCGTGTGCGTACAACAGGTGGTGGAAGCACTGGAACTGTGAGGTAAATACGCTCGAGGAAGGAGGAAAAAGAGCTTGCATATCACTAGGATATCTGTAAATGCAAAAGATTCGGTAATCTAAGAAATCAAGGTGATGTTATAATGTTATATGGGATACTATACTCTCATCTTGTTACTTTTATCATTATTTCTTCACCTGTTTGAATTAGAGGATTGCTCCAGAAGTTTGTAGGATCTAGCTTAAATGTAAACTAAACCTGCTATACTTTTCCTATCACCAATTATAACTCTCAGGAATCTCAAAAGAAGGGGACAATGTTTCTGACCTGACATACATATTTTAGTAAAAGTCAAGTCATAAGTTCTGTAAATGCTATTTTGGTGCTTATGCTGTAAATATTCCATCCAGGAACTTGCATATCAGAGAAGACACAGCCAAATACCTTCTAAACCTCGATGTAAATTCTGCATATTATGATCCAAAAACTCGTTCAATGCGTGTGGACCCCAATGAAAAATTTTATGTGGTAAGTATGGCATAATAATGGTCAACAAATGCTCTGCACCAACCCAAACCTTGACTTGCCATATCATTTGGTCACTCAGATTTATAATTAATGTTGTTGCCATGATTTACTGTAATGCAGGGAGACAACCAAAACAGGCTTAGTGGACAAGCTCTGGAGTTCAAGCAACTCAACCTTCATGCTTGGGAAGCTTTTGAAAAGGGACAGGACATCCACATGCAGGCAGCACCATCCCAGGCTGAATTACTGTACAAGAGTTTCAAGATTAAGAAAGAGAAATTGAAGTCTGAAACCAAGGAGAAAATTATTGAGAAGTATGGGAATGCTGCTTCTGAAGAACCACTACCCCGGGAATTCTTTTTGGACAAAGCGAGAGAGAGATTGAATATGATCGGACTGGATGTATAATAAAAGGGCAGGTTTGTTTTATCCACATGTAATTATGTTGGACCATATTCCTTTTTTTAAGGACTCTTGGACCATATTCTCTAATGTATATGTGGAAATTGCTTAGGTTATTCATTGTCATTGTATCTGCAGGATACATCTGTTCCTAAGAGCAAGTATGAAGAAGATGTCTACGTTAATAACCACACGAGTGTCTAGGGTTCATGGTGGAAGGATCATCAGTGGGGCTATAAATGCTGCAAGCAGACTATTAAAAACAGTTACTGCACAGGTTTGGCTGTGTTAGATATATAGAGTTGTATTTGTGCTTGTGTGGTGTTTCCCTAATTCTCTACATGGTATCACGAGTCCGGGGCCCCTCTCCCCTGCCGTGCGCCCTCCTTCCGCTGCCCTAGCCGCCAACCAGGGACTTCCCCAGTTGGCGCCACACCTCCTCTCCCTGCCCTAGCCGCCGATCAGGGACCTCCCCTGCCGGCGCCACCCCTCCTCCCCCTGCGCCCTACCCTAGAGCGCTGCTCCACACCACCAGCCGCCGCCTACCTTGCGTGTGGCTCCTCCCTGCAGCCTGATCTCTTCAGCCGCAGGTTCCTCATATTGTATCTGCAATCATGTCGACCTCCTCCGGCACTTCAGCGTCGTCCGGCGCCCCCACCATGCCTGCTGCCACAGATACATCAGCAGGCGCCCTCTTCCTCCACCCCTACGCCACGATCTCTGTCAAGTCCCATGTTCCCCTTGAACTGGAACTGCACAGCGCCAACTACAGGAAGTGGTCGGCCTTCTTCAAGGCGATGTGCGGCAAGTTCGGGCTTCTTCATCACATCGACGGCTCCGTTCCCCCTCGCCGCACTGATCCCGCTTGGGAGCAGATTGACTGCTGCGTTCGCACGTGGCTCTACGGCTCCGTCTCTCAAGATGTTCTTGACTTCACCATGACTGAAAATCAGACGGCGCGGGAGCTCTGGGTTGCCATCTCCAACAAGTTTCAGGCCAACAAGGCTCCCCGCGCCATCTTCCTGAGCGAGGACTTCCACTCCATGACTCAGGGTGATCTTTCCGTCATGGATTTTGGCAAAAAGATGAAGCTAGCTGCCGACGCCCTGCGTGAAGTTGGTCATCCCGTCGCCGAGCCCACCTTGGTGCTGAATTTGCTGCGGGGTATTCACCCCAAATTCAGCAACACCAAGGACATCGTCGCCGGCACCAAGGACATCACCTTTGATGAAGCCCTTAATCAGTTCGCCCTCAAGGAGCTGCGCATGGCCAATGAGGCGAAGGTGCTGTCCTCCACAACGCTGGTCGCCGCCACCAAAGGCTGCGGGTCTTCCTGCCGTCCATCCTCGTCTACTGCACCGCCGCAGCAGCAGCAACCGCAGCAGCAGCATCTTCAGCTGCCGCAGCAGCAACAGCAGCAGCGCCGGCGCAGGAAGAAGGGCGGCTATGGAAGTGGTGGCGCCCAGCAGCAGCAGCAGCAGCCCCGCGGGCCTACTCCCACCAGCCCGTGGGTCTGCTTCTCTCCGTGGGGCACTCCCGGCGGTCAGGGCTGGTCCTCCGTTGGTGGTGGCGGCTCCTAGCGCGGTCAGGGCGTGCTGGGACCTGCTCCTCAGCAAGCCTACACCGCGTTCGCCCCCCTGCAGTTCTCCACCCCACCCCAGCAGCAGCAGTACCAGCAGCCCACACAGACATTGGACCAGGCGGGTCTCATTGCGGCGCTACAGCAGATGCAGCTGCAGGGCTCCTCTCCATGGGTGATGGACTCAGGCGCCTCCACCCACATGCACTCCTCGGATGGTATACTTCTCTCTCGTTCACCTGCTTTGCATGTTTCTATTTCAGTAGGCAATGGTTCACATATTCTCGTAACGTCTAGAGGTCATTCTGTCCTAGCCACCGCTGCATCAAATTTTGCCCTTAATAATGTTCTCATTGTTTCTTCTATCGTTCGCAACCTCCTGTCTGTTTGTCAATTCACCCGTGACAATAGCTGCTCGATAGAATTTGATGCCTTTGGTTTTTCTGTGAAGGACCTCAGCACGCGGCGCGTGATTCTTCGCTGCAATAGCGATGGCGACCTATACACCATATCCGCCGCTACTCCTAGCACCGCCCAAGCCCTCCTTGCTGCATCGTCGTCGCTATGGCATCAGCGTCTTGGTCACCCGGGGTCTTCAGCCATTGTTAGACTTAGAAACAGTCATTCTATAGCTTGTAATAAATCAGACAGCACGCTTTGTCACGCCTGTCAGCTTGGCAAGCATGCTCGTCCCCCTTTTGCTACTTCTACTTCACACACTGTTTGGACGTCTCCCATTCCTAGCATATCAGGCTACTCGTATTATTTGGTTTTGCTGGATGATTTCTCCCACTTTTGCTGGACTTTCCCTCTCCATCTAAAGTCTGATGTGCACGGTCACTTAGTAGATTTCATTGCCTACGCTCGTACACAGTTTGGCCTTCCTATTAAATGCTTTCAGGCTGATAATGGAACTGAGTTTGTCAACAAGACCACCATAACTCACCTAGCAGCTCATGAGATCTTGTTTCGACTCTCTTGCCCTTACACCTCACCCCAGAACGGCAAGGCCGAGCGTGTCATTCGTACTCTTAATAATTCCGTGCGCACACTGCTCATTCATGCATCCATGCCGCCCCCCTACTGGGCTGATGCCCTTGCAGTAGCCACATATTTGCTAAATCGCCGTCCTTCATCATCCGTTGGTGGTGAAGTCCCGTATACGCGCCTTCATCGTACGCCTCCCTCCTACGATCATTTACGCGTCTTCAGGTGTCTTTGCTACCCAAACCTACAGGCTACTTCCCCACACAAGCTAGCTCCTCGCTCGTCTGCATGCGTTTTTGTGGGGTATCCATCTTCTCACAAAGGGTATCGCTGCCTTGATCTCTCTACTAGGCGCGTCATCATCTCACGTCATGTCGTATTTGATGAATTTTCCTTTCCCTTTGCTCGGGATCCTCCTTTGCCTCAGTCCTCTCTGGATTTCCTCCTCGATGACGTTTCGGATATTGTGCATTGTCCTACTAACCATGTGACAGGTTCGACGCGTTTGAGTTCTACACCTCCAGCGGTAGCTCCATCCTCCATGGATGTTGAGCAGCCGCCCTCAGCTCCAGCGGCAGCTCCGTCCTCCATGGATGTTGAGCAGCCGTTCCCTGCTACAAGTCCCGGCGGGCGTGGTCTCGTGCCCCCGTCAGGATCTGCTTCGACTACGGGCGGGCGTCTTCCTGTTGGCGTCCCTGCAGCTCCACCAGCGCCTACATGGCCTGCTGCAGCACCTGCAGCCCCTGCTGCTGCACCTGCGCCTGCTGCAGGGCCTGCTGCTCGGGCTGGTCGTTTCGGCACTGTCTACAGTCGTCGTCCCGTCAACGGTCCCCTCCCCGTTCGACGGTATGGTGCTACGGCTGCTGGACTTCAGCCGCCTGCGCCTCCTCAGCCGATGCGCGGCCCTTCACCACCGCGTACTCTACGACGGCTGACTCGTCTTCAGTCTGGTACCATACAGCCTGTCAATTATCAGAACTTGTCTGCTGATCATGTCGTTGCTTCTCCTATTTAGAGCAATTATCGCAGTGCGCTTGCTGATCCCAGTTGGCGAGCAGCTATGGCAGATGAGATTCAGGCCCTGATTGACAATGGTACTTGGCGTCTTGTTCCTCGGCCCCCTGGTGCTAATGTTGTGACAGGAAAGTGGATTTTCAAGCATAAGTATCATTCTGATGGTTCCCTTGCTCGTCACAAAGCTCGTTGGGTTGTTCGGGGATTCTCTCAGCAGTATGGCATTGATTATGATGAGACATTCAGTCCGGTTGTTAAACCAGGTACCATCCGGACAGTTTTGAGTATTGCAGCCTCTCGCCACTGGGCTATTCATCAACTGGATGTCAAGAATGCTTTTCTCCATAGTCATCTTAATGAGATAGTTTATTGCCAGCAGCCTCCAGGTTTTGTTGATCCAGCCCTTCCTGATCATGTTTGCCTTCTACAGAAGTCGCTTTATGGCCTGAAGCAGGCCCCTCGTGCTTGGTACCAACGGTTTGCTACATACATTAAACAGCTTGGATTTGTCGCCTCGGTCTCTGACACATCCTTATTCATCTACAAGGATGGCGCCCACATTGCTTATTTGTTACTATATGTGGATGATATTGTGCTGACTGCCTCGTCTACCGGTCTGCTTCATGACATTATTGGTCGTCTTCACACTGAGTTTGCTATGACTGATCTTGGGGCTCTTCATCACTTCCTGGGTATATCAGTTACTCGTTCTTCAGCTGGTTTGTTTCTATCACAGCATCAGTATGCCTTGGATCTCCTTCAGCGTGCTGGTATGAGTGAGTGTCACTCTACGACGACGCCAGTTGACACCAAGGCGAAACTTTCAGCTACAGATGGAACACCAGTTGCTGATCCCTCTGAGTACATGAGTTTGGTGGGGGCTTTACAGTACCTTACTCTCACTCGTCCTGATCTTGCATATGCTGTTCAGCAAGTCTGTCTCTTTATGCATGATCCTCGCGAGCCTCATATGGCGCTCGTGAAACGTATCCTTCGATATGTGAAGGGCACGCTGACTTCTGGTCTTCATATCGGCGCTGGACCGATCGATACACTTACAGCCTACACAGATGCAGACTGGGTTGGCTATCCTGACTCCAGGCGATCTACTTCAGGATATTGTGTTTTTCTTGGCGACACTTTGGTTTCGTGGTCATCCAAGCGACAAACTACAGTGTCTCGTTCTAGTTCTGAGACTGAGTACAGGGTTGTGGCCCATGCTGTGGCTGAGTGTTGCTGGTTGCGTCAGCTGCTTCAGGAGCTTCACATTCCCCTCTCGAAGGCTACGCTCGTCTACTGCGACAACGTCAGTGCTGTTTATATGACAGTCAATCCTGTCCATCATCGACGAACGAAGCACATCGAGATTGACATTCACTTCGTCCGCGAGAAGGTGGCTTTGGGACAAGTTCGTGTTCTTCATGTGCCATCTTCACATCAGTTTGCTGACATTATGACTAAGGGTCTTCCTGTACAGTTGTTTACTGATTTTAGGTCCAGTCTTGGAGTCCGACAGGCTTCCCCTGCGACTGCGAGCGGGTGTTAGATATATAGAGTTGTATTTGTGCTTGTGTGGTGTTTCCCTAATTCTCTACAGGCTGGAATTGAGGCTGCTGAAGCTTCAGCAGATTTGATGAAAGCAAACATGGCCCGCAAGGAGGCTGCAGAAGGTATGACACTATTATTTCATTGTATTTTTCTGGAAGGGTAACATGCCTTTATGTGTTCTTTTTCTTATTTTGGCACATTCGAAGATCTAACTATCAGATTTCTCACGGTAGACGTTTGTATGCCTTCTTCATGCATTTCTTTCCTCCTTTATCTTTCTTTGGTGCATTGAGATCCTTGAACACTTTAATACACAGCAGCAATCATGATTAAACAACATGGGAAGATGGAAATGTGTAAACAAATATTGAATTTTACTGTCAATTGTTTTCACCAAACAATGAATTTGGATATTCAGGAATCTCGTGTTGCTTGAAGTACCTTCTTTGAGAACTTGTTCCAACTTCCTGTTAAAGAGTATATATAATAAATGAATATCATAATTGTTGATCATACTGCTTTTATCCCAGTTTGATGATAGCAATCCAACTATTTGTAGTGAGATGATCTCAATTTATTTAAGCGATTTGGCTATCTTAACATATTTGTGCATGCGTGCTACATCTGAAAAATTGTAATAATGCAGAGGAGTCTGTACAACATGAAGAGAAACGGCTTGCCACTTGGGGAACTGATGTCCCTGATGATCTTGTTCTTGACAAGAAGCTTGCTGAGTCTTTAAAGAAGGTAAACATTTCTTCCTTGTGTAAAGTTGTGTACCACTGGACATTTCAGTGCCTGTTGTTTTTTCGATCTTCGTTCATCTGCAACTAATATGATTTCATGTGTAGGAGGATGAAAGGAGGAGAGAGGAAAAGGATGAAAGGAAGAGAAAATGTAATGTCAAGTGGAATGATGAGGTACTCATTTTTTTGCATCACCTGTTGTTGGTCACATAACAGTACAGCACCTCTGCACTCTGCCTGTCTTCTATACAAAGTGCCTTAGTTACTGATCGAGTTGCCTATGTAGGTCACTGCGGAGGACATGGAAGCCTACCGTATGAAGAAAATCCACCATGACGATCCAATGAAAGATTTTCTGCATTGAACAACACGTTTGTGGATGTTGTAACTAATAATCATGTTGATGTTGCCTATCATGATTGTGCATGGGAATATCTGCATGTCAGCATCGTGTGTCTGGTGGTCTAAGCTCTGATTGCCCTGTTCCTGTCACTGGAGATTAGAGATGTAATACTGCCATTCATGGAACTGCAATATGGAATTTGCACATAATGTTAATGATACTTTTGAGCATGAAAATACTAGGTATTTGCTCTAATTGACTCCATTCTTCAGTTTTGAATTATAATAGTTTCTGTCTCTGCATTTCAGATGGGACAGCAAGACTAGCGCTTGGATATTTGTTGGTGATTGGTATGCAGCCCACATGGACCTGCGACATCATTGTATTATTTTTTTTGCATCAACATTTGCCTTCTTATTTGAATTGGATGAAATTATGATTCACAAGCATATAAGTTACGCCCTATTTGGATCTCCTAGGACTAAACTTTAGCCTGGACTAAATTTAGATGCCTGTTTGGATCTATAGACTAAATTTTAGATAGGACACATGTAGAAATATAGAAATATTATTTTTACCCTTAGATTGTACTGTTGTTGTGCCTACGCATAATGAGGCACAATTTGCTCTTTTCGCAGTTCGCATGTTGGTTTTGTCCAAATTAGATAGTTTTGATGACTAATGGACTAAACTTTAGTTGGGGTAAAATTAAATTTTAGTCCTTTTTTAGTTCACCTGGATCAGCTAATGGACTAAACTTTAGGCCATTTGTTGAGAAAAAAAAATCAAGCTAGCAATTTCAGGAGGTTATACGACAGGACATTTCAAAAAAAATAATGATAGGAATAGTATAATTTGGTAACTATGATGGAAGAACCAGCATATGTGTAGATATGAATTATAAAATAAATAAACATAGTTCTCAGTTCTCACTACGAGCACAAGATGGGCCTGCTCATTTCACTGCACTAGCAGCATGACACTGAGATTGTGCAACCAGGCGTCTAATTTGGAACCTCAGCTATTGCGTTTATCAGTTCGTACCCCCGACTCTGAAAGCGTAGAGGTGCTCTCGCTGCTTAGATCCTGCTTGTTTGAGCTTCCTGGCAGAGAGTTGTTTGAGCTTTCTGGGCAGCTTCTCAGCATGCAGCAGGCCCGTCCCCGTAGGCGTGCAGCAGGTTCAGCTGAACAAGGCCTCCAATTTGCAGGGACCCCCAAATTTAAGATCACCAGCCAATTAGGTCTGTCAGTAACTTATTATTTGGTCTACATCATTGGCTCCTGGTTGCACGTTACATTACGAGAGCAGGTTCCGTCGCTCTTTGTCCACGGCTGCAACGACGTCTCGTCTTCTCGCCTCGCACGATCACGCGACAAGACAAGGGCTTAGGGCGTCGATGGGATCAGCGGCTGCATTGGAGAGGCCCCCTCGACAGCTGCGCGCCGTCCGCTACTTCATGTAACGCCTGCAGCTTGTTAATCGAGACATTGTGTGATCGTTGATCCACTGACAGACGGACCGTTTTCTAGTCGGCTGGAAGTTTGGATGTGCACATACTAAACAAACTTCAGCTGTGCCTGCTCCAAGTCAAGTTTTTTTTTAATTCATTTGATCGATGATGAATTGATTGGTGTGCATCAAACCTTAGCACGTATTTCATTAACAAGAAAACAGTTTATAGACATTTCTTGCTGCAGGCCAAACAGAGGTTGATCTGCCCGAGTACACAAAAGACTAAAAATAGAGAAAAATTGAAAAAAACCAGGAAAACAAACGGCCAAACTAGCTAAACAACGACCACAGAAAGGGGGGAGGGGTCCACTCAACCCGCCAAGCCAAACCAAGCGACAAATAGCATCTGAACCTACACGAAGTGCACCATCACGCCAAGACTGAGACCTGTAACAACATGAGGGTGGTCAAGCATCCACCCAAATAGCACCACGTCGCAAAGCATCCATCGAGGACGACCAACAAGTAGCAACCATGACGGCAAAGCATCCGTCGGAGTAGGAGTAGCAAGGGCGGCAAAGCATCCGCCAGATGAGCGAAGCAGAGGTGGCAAAGCATCCACCAACACAACAACGGCAAAGCATTAGTCGTGGTAGTCGTCGCACCAACGGACATGGTGATGATGCGTCGATAGAGCACAGGTAGGCGATACAGATGAAGACGACCACCCACGGCAAGCCACAAAGAAATCAGACTGCCAGCAGTATGAGCATGAAGGTATCCCAAAACAATGCCCTCAAGAGGGGTATGACGCACCATGCGCCATCATCGCCAATCCGAAGCATCGGACATGGTTTTCACTAGGGATCTATCCCCATGCCAAGGGCCATCGAGAACTGAACATGAAGTACCGCAGTCGTGCCTAGGAACACGGCGATCCGGGAGGGGTCACCGGGCTTGCTGGCATTGGGGGCATGAAGGTGTCCCGTGACGACGCCCCCAGCAAGGACATGACGCACTGGACGCAATCGTTGCCGGTCCGGAGTACCGGACATGGTTTTCACCGGGGGACAACCTCCATGCC
Source organism: Panicum virgatum (assembly GCF_016808335.1). NCBI lineage: Eukaryota > Viridiplantae > Streptophyta > Magnoliopsida > Poales > Poaceae > Panicum > Panicum virgatum. Next base: position 33,165,912 of record NC_053148.1, on the reverse strand, counting down.
CAGGACCATAGAGGCCAGGTCGACCCATCATGGCGGACGCCACCAGGGGAGGGCGGGCCGCATCGGCGGACAGCGCAAGGGCGCCGACGCGAGCAGGCCCGGAGGCGGCGTCAGACCCGGAGAACAACGGCACCGGCCGGCGGCCACCGCCCTAGAGACCACTGGCCAGGGGGAACACAGATCCAGGTCAGAGGCAGCCGAATCAGGAGCGCAGAAGCCGGGACGACGATGAGTAGCGCAGATCCGGGGCCGGGGTGGGAGGATCCGGCGAGCAGCCACCGGAAACCGGCATACAATGATGTAGCCGGCGGCCTAGGGTTGGGAGGGGGCGAGTGGCGTGGGAGCGAGCAGGAGGGTGAGGGAGAGGGGGAGCGCGACACCGGGGCTGGCTTCGGCACTGTCGCTAGCCGTCGGCGACGGTGGCCGCCGGAGCACGGGAGGCGGGGGTCGAGGTGGCGTCCGGTGTCGCCCCCCGAGTCGCCATGGAGGGCGACACGGCGTGCATCTATTGATCTAGGCTGTCCTTATAAGAGATAGAAAAATCTCATATTGATACTAATAAACTGTATGTGGATTTGCAATTCTAAGTACGTAGGCCCTCAAGATTTTTGTACAGGACCCTGGTTTTTGCTTTTGCCGGGACGGTCCTGTTGTGCAGCTCCTGGAAAGCTGAAAGTCCAGAAAAATCGAGTTTATATGAAAAGTTGTAAACCTTAGTTTATAAGTTTTCGTAGCTTTTTAAGCTCAAAAAGTTAAATACATCTTCTAAAAGCTAGTGTTGGATTTTTAGAACTAAAAAGCCAGCAGCAGGTTTTTAGAAAAACTCAAAAGCTACAACTCAAACAAATAGACCCTTTTAAGATAAAACTGAAAAGCTCGGCGTCGTGTATCTTGTGACGGGCCGTGGCCCGTGGGCCTGTGGCTACCATCGTTGAGAAAATAATCATGTGTGCCTCTCTGTATCCCAAATCAATGGAATCTCGATCTATATTAGATACTGTTGAACATACAAGTACTACTGTTCAGGCTGGGACTATGCCACAAGGATGTGGACACGGATGTGGTTGTAAAAATTTTGAAACGAAATCTTGTTATTTCGGAGTACTAAGAGCATCTCCAAGAGCTCTTGTATTATGTTAGGTAAATTTGAAGATTATATCCCCTTTGCAAAAATAGAAAACCACTTAATTCCATGGTGTAATCCAAGAGATTATGTAAAACATAATTGCTATATTCAAAACTGATTCTCCTATGCAAGGAATATATTTACCTGGTCATCAACTGAGCAACCACTCTGATTTCTATCCTCAATCCTGGTCACACATCCACAAAAAATATTGACATCATGTTGTATAGTGGACCATCGATTCATTAAAGAGCCTTGTGTACGATCTGACTCGAATGACTTGTTAGCATGGAAATAGTCATGGATTCTTTCCCAATAGGAGGCTTGTGATTGATCAACTCCTCGAATAGGATCCATGCCCACATTTAACCAAGCAGACACAAGCAGTCTGTCCTCATCATCTCTGAAATTTCCATGATCTTGAGACTCTTGTACAAGCAGATTTATGAGGTCGCTGAAATATGACCCTGAACCCATATCACCTGCCACAACAAGAAAATAATTAATCAGATGACCAGCGGCAACAGAGAAGAGGTTAACAGAAAATGTTCCGAGCATGTGGCCTGAGAAGTTATTCAATCAGATGAGGTAATGATCAGGTTCAGTCATACACTCTAAAACATTAGTCTACCATGCATGTCTGGTGAGAGGTAGCTATCTCAGTTGGACATAATTCTGCCTAGTCTGTTTCAGCTTATTAAACCAGATTATCTGTGCATGCTTCGTCCAACCAGACATCTGAGAGCAGCCTAAATACCAGCATCATATACTTAGTGGTATGCCTATATCACCCACTTGGCTGCTACGGTTGTTAAATACTGCCACGCTGTGCCGTGTCTGTTGTGACAGCACGCCTTGCTTCTTGTTTAGCACACTGGCATGTGGCATCTACCGACCAGTTGGCCAGTAACACTGCACCCAACCTGATTGCATAGAGCTTGTCTTCGTCTATCACAGTGTGGTGAGGTCTCAACTTTTAATATGGAGCTAACTGATTCTGCTTCACTAGGATCCCACAGCGTATTGTTGTATTGTGTGTGAACGCTCACGTACAGCGTATTGTTGTATAGTACAATACAGAAACATAACAATCATCTCCAAATCATATGCATATATCAACTGAGCTGAACTTATACGAAGGGGGCTTCAACACATCATCAATACATATCGGTATCGAACTTGTTTGAATAATGTTTCCCAACTTTCCCATAAGTATTTCTTCAAATTCTGAACTAGATATTAAACTTATGAAGTATACAAAAAACATACTGACTATCCTATAAAACATACAAAAAACATAACAATCATATAAAAAACTTATGAAGCATACAAAAAGGCATTGCTGTGTTTCTAATATTCCCTTGAGACCTTCCTGTTCAATTAATGATTGGTTTATTCATTGAATCATGATCAAGACCAGAAACTTCTGACTATCCTCAGTCAAGTGAAGTAAGCTCATTTTCTCTTCTGTGTTATCTTCCCATTCCTTTGGCAGATGACATAGATCTAGTGCAACTAATAATAAGAATATCACAGTCTGTTCAACACTTAGAAACTCTATTCTTACTACTCACTAATTCAGGCATCTCATAAATGTACTGATGTTTTCCTGATGTTCAGATTTTGAAATTGTGCAGGTCGCAGTGGGTGTTTCAAACAATCACAAATTGATACTGAATACTCATAGGCTATTGAATCCAGCATTTTAACCATACCATTCATATGTTAATAATCTAAGAGTATATGGCAGTTTGCACGGAACAAGCATCAGGTACACGGGCAAAACAAGGATAAAGCTGAAATCTCACCACTGCAGCCATCCCGTACGAATTGCTCACCATTGAACAGATCCTCACGCATCTGGCCACTGAAGTTCGATGGCGGATAAGCAAACCCGGGTTCCTCTAGAGGCGTCGAGACAACCGGTGCCGGCGCGAGGAGGGCAGCGCGTGGGAGCAGCACCGCCGTGAGGGCAGCAGGGCGCGGGAGCGGCACCGGCAGAAGGGGGTACAAGCAGCTCGTCGGCGCGTCTCCGGCAGGGCGCGGCCGCTTGAACGTGGCGACAACGAGCGGCGGCGGTGCGAGGAGGCGGGAGTAGCGAGAGGGGGTGGCAGCCGCGCGACAGGGAGGAAGCCGGGAGAGGGGTCGGCGCGAGCGAGAGGGGTCAAGCGCGGGATGGAGCCCCAAAAATGGGCGCGCGGGAGGGCGAGCGCGCGTGCGGGAACGCGAGTAAGCGCGCGGGAATCTCTGATGGCGAGCGGTGGGGGAGGGGCAAACATGGCTACCGGCTTTCACGGGATGAAGGAGGAGAAAGCCAGCGGAGGATTTTAGAAGACCTGTTGGAAGCCGGTTTTTAGCGTCCTTTTCTATTTTTCCAGATACAAAGTCATTTAGAAGACTTGGAGATGCTCTAAATAAAGTCTTGGAGATGCTCTAAATAAAGTCTATTTGCAATTTTTTACACGGATGGATTGTAAATCGCAAGATGAATCTAATGAGCCTAATTAATCAATGATGGATCCATAATTAGCGAATAGTTACTGTAGCATTACTGCTGCAAATCAGAAACTAAGTAGGCTCATTGGATTCATCTCACGATTTACAACTCATCTATGCTAAAAGTTTTGTAAATAGATTTTTTTTAATACTCCATGCATATGTCCAAACGTTCGATGTAATATTTTTGGGTGTGAAGTTTTGAGATTTAAACACAGTCTTACTTTCCGCTGATTGCTTATATTAACCCAGATGCTTTGGAGCCAACCGTAGTAAACAATAGTGATGGCATGGTAACATCGTCCGGGTTCACATCATCTGGAGAACAGGTGTTCGCATTTCGTCACATAACAATATTGATGGTATGGCAACAACCGTCAAATTTACCACAACATAACCATCAGTTTCTGATGACCTCAATAAATTCTTACAGATTTTTAGGATGATTTGGTTCTGGAATAAGCCCCATGAAACAGCATAAATTGAAAATGAGACCCCGTATAGCATGTGGAATGATTCTTTAGATCGTCACCAAGCGCAGCTCCCCTTCTTTCTCAGGCTTCCTTCATCAGTACTCGGATGGCGAGATCACGTCGTCGATCTTGAGAATCATCTTCACCACCTGCGTGGCAAGCAAGATCTGCTGCTGCTTGCCAATCAGAGTCTCAAAGACATTCTGCTCCTTCATGTCATTCATGCCAACATCATTGCAGTCTATGCCGCAGTGGGGGTTGCTCTCCTGGAAAGGTGCAGTCAAGCATATCACTATGATTTACAAATAATATATCTATGCACAGCAAGAATACCATACACTAAAACTAAAAAGAACATAGCTTCTGATCGCACAAGTGCTGAAACGACAACACTAGGCAATCTGACTGGACAAGTGCATGGGAGGACAATGGGTTAGAGAACTCCAATACCTTAACTTGTTGTGCTTTCACAGCAGTTAACGTATCAATGGGCGGCAGACCACTATTTTCTGCTAAGGCTAGTGGAACAGCCTCTAATGCATCAGCAAATGATCTGATAGCATACTGCACAACAAAGAAACAGTCAGAAGGAATTGCATAATTTTTGCAACTACAAGCTCCAAAGTCGACAAACACCTGCTCAACTCCAGGGTGTCGATCAGCAGCAGTTTCAACAGCAATCGAGCAAGATATCTCCACTGAGCCTCCACCATACACGATTGAGTTATTGCGGATTAGATTCCTTGCCACACAAAGAGCATCATGAAGACTGCGCTTGGTCTCCTCAATCATCATTTTGTTTCCTGTACATCAGAGCAGTTAGTTTTGCTGCAGAAACTAAATAGAAAATATCATCAAGCATAGGTGATTATTGAGTTCAGTGCATGATCTCGGTAAGAACTGGAAAGGTTTGTTGTCCTCTAACAAATGAATTGCATATTCTATGTTTCACAGCACAAACTTAAACAATCTGGATTCCTGATGTAGGATTAGCACCAAGAGGCAACAGTTAGTTGAGACAATCTTTGGTAGGACAGTTCAATCAGAATTGTGATATAACTATATAGCATCCACTCTGACAAAAAGATATAATCAATTCCACTTTATTCAGTACAAACTGTGTAGTGCCCAAATTGTATGAAATATTGATGTCATAAAGGAGGTAGACACATGTAATGGTATATGAATGAAAGAATGAAAAAGGAGGTAAGATTGTCAGAACATACCACCACGAATGAAAATAGTTACAGCTCTGGAATTGGCACACTGCTCAATGTAAAGCATCCGGTCCTTGGTTGTTCCAAATGACTTCTCTCTGACTAATCCAGCCTATTGAAGCAGAGTATTGAAAAAAGATTTAACATGTAACTACTTGCAATACAAAAAAGATGAGCGCAGAGTGTTTTTTGTACTGTAGTACTGTAGAAGTGCATCGGTCATTTGAATGGTGTGCTCAAAACAACAAGGCTACACCAAAACAGCTAAGCTACCAAGAGTGCTATAATAACAATATCAAGGTTAATAGATCTTCAATTTATTGGCCAGAGATAAATCAAATTACCTTCATAACTTGCATAAAACACTTAAAAGCCAGCACATATCCTAAAATTTCAGCAATAAAACAATATAACTTTACCATCAAATTAATGAAATTGCTAATTGATAATTATACTTCCTGCCAGAAACAGGAAAGCAGTTTCTTTTTAGGTAGAGGAATATGTCAATACAGTCCCTATCTCCACATATGATTTACCAGCTTTCCAGGTTCATGTACGAAGGCACTAAAAAATGTGTAAGTGAACACCAGTACACCACATCCTTAACCCGTGCATATTCCTTATTACTGAAACAAAAATATGTGCAGAA